>NC_133622.1:144359551-144673509 GCF_048593235.1 Sminthopsis crassicaudata
TATAATATTCTAGAGAGTAATGGAGCTAGAGTTGCAACCAAGAATCTAGAAAACTAGGAAAAACTGAGTATAATCCTTTAGGGGAAGAGGTGGATATTCAATGAAATAGAATTTCATCTGTGATAAAAAGAGCAGAGCTGAATGGAAAATTTTATTACAAATATAGGACTCAGGAAAATCATGAGGAAGCAATAAGGACAGGGACTTAAGATTTATTTTTGTTTATATTCCTATATGAGAGGATGATTCTTGCAATTCATTATAACAATCATTATTGTGGGACTTTGAAGGAATACACACACATACACATACACACACATGCAAACTCACATCTGTGCCCTCTGTCTATGTAAAAAAGATGCAAGGCACAGTTGTGTGTTGACTACAAAGGGAAAATATCTAAAAGCAAATAATGAAATTAAGGGGTGAGAGAGGAATGTACTGGGAGAAAGGGGAAAAAAAGAAGTTGAATGGTGCAAATTGTCATTAAAAAAAGAGGTTTAAAAAAAAAGCTTTTACAGTTGAGAAAATGAGGAGGAGAGGGTAAGTGAACCTTATTTTCATCAGAACTGGCTCAAAGAGAAAATAACATACATACTCAATATTGGTATAGAAATCTACCTTACCTTGTGGGAAAATAGGCGGGAAATGAGATATTACAAGTGGCAAGAGAGATAAAAAGAAGACATATTTGGGGAGGAAATGGTCAGTACCAAAAATTTTTGAGGAGGATTAGGTTGTAAGAAGAGAGAAAAGAATATATGGAGGGGGAGACAGTTAGCAATAATGATTGTAAAAATAATTTTGAAGCAAGTTTTTCAATTAAAAGCTGTTATTTCTCAAGCATAAAGGGAACTGAGTCAAATTGTAAATAAGTCATACATCAATTGATAAATGATCAAAAGATAAGATTTATGCCTGAAGGGATATAATTTCATGCATATGCTTTGAACCTAACTACTATTACTAGACATGAACACCAAAAGCAATTTTAAAATAGGAAAAAGATCTATATGTACAAAAATATTTGTAGCAGCTTTCTCTCAGAGCAAAAAATTGAAAATTGAGGGTATGCCTAACAATTGGTGAAAGGCTGAATACATTGTGGTATGTGATTTTTATAGAATATCATAGTGCTATGAAAAATGATGCTCATTAAAAAATAAAAAACCCTTACATAATACCCCATGATCTCTCTATATAAAGTTATAACAATGTAATTGACTTTGCAATTCTCACCACTACAATGGTCCACGACTACTGTAAAGGACTTGTGATAAAAAAAAAAAAAAAAATTCTATCTATAACCAGAAAAGAAACTGACCATGTTTGAATACAGATTGAAGCATTTTCTCTTTTTATCTTTCTTTTTAACTTAAGAATTATACTCAGTTTTTTTTGTTTTGTTTTTTTGTTTTTTAGCAGTGATTCTTGGTTGTAATCGTAACTCCATTGCTCTCCAAAATATGATATTCCAAGTCATCTGATTTAGAGTCCTTAAAATTAAAAATAAACAAAAATGAACCAAAGCAGGAAAATGATTATTTACAATTTAGAAAACACTGGAGAATAGCATTCATTAAGCCAAAAGAAATACCAACAACAGGGTAAGATTAATGAGGAAGAGACTAAATGTGAGAGCCAGGTTTTTCATTTAGAGAACAAAAAAGAAAAAAAGTATTATCATGAAGAATAGGAATTAGCTTTACAGAAAAGTAATTTTCATCTTACATTGCATGATTTTATTGGGATGAGAAGAAAAATGAAGTAAGATGTGTGTATTCAATTCAAATTGTTATTTAAAACCAAGTAGATATTTCTTAACTGAGTGAATGCTATATATGCAATCAAATCAACAAGTATTTATTTGGTGCTTTGTGTGAGCACTATTCATACAAATACAAGAAAAAAAAAGGTAGATCTTGTTTTAAAGAAGCTTCTATTCTGATGAAAGCAAAACACAAAAGAGTAGCTGAAAAGCAGGGAGGGAACTTATTGTAGCTAAATCTTGACAAAGTTAGCTGCTCTAGGCCTTTTCCCAAAACGGAAGATCTGGAAAGAACTGATGAATGACAAAAGGAGCCTGTAAAAGCATAATGAAAAAGCAGCTGAGAGGTATGGTGGCCAAGCACACCAAATCAAGGGATGACTGATCTGGATCCTTATTTAGAATACTTCAGTAAATATTTCATGGATCTTTGATGTTATTGATATAGATATAGCAGAAGTGGTTAAGATGATAACATATACCTAATTTCTCTTACTAGGTTGCTCTTGTTGATGTAGTCCTACATATCATAAACAATTTACTTACTCAATAATTAAGAACCTTCTTTTCTTTAATTTTTAACATTTTGTAAATATCAGTAGAAACTTGGTATTACCATTTGATTATCCTATCTTTTCTCTATGTGGGTATATATTTTATATTTCTTGATTTCTTTCTGGGTAGGCTCTAATTTCTTTCCTATACAATTTTTATTGGTTATATGTTCAAGCCCATGAAGTTATTTGACATTGTCCCTTCAGTGACTCAAACTTTAGTTCTTCAAGGATTATAGCTGTCATTGAAATGCAGTATCAGCCGAATTTTTTTTTTTTTTTTTGTAAAAGTCATGTTAAGAAAGTTTCAATGGGAACTTAGGAGGTATAAATGCACTATACAACTTCCCAAATAAAACCTAAAATTTTCCTGTCCAATAATTATTTCAATTCATCATGCATCCATTATTTCTGTTTAGGGTATACACACTGTATATCTTATGAATTTGTAGAAATATGCATACATATATATGTATGTATGTATATATATATATATATATATGTATAGATAGATAATTAGATAGATAGATATATAGATAGATAGATAAATAGATGTTTCTTTCTCCATTCCAAAATGGATAATTTATTAAGCTTTATCATGCTTTATCAAGCTGGAGGAAAAAATAGCAATTCCTCAAATAATTTAATAAAATGTCAGTCTTCTATATCAAAGTAACCGTGAGTATGTGGTCTAGTTCTGCCATTCTTATTGTCCAGTCTGCTTCCCCTCCATAGATGTTGTGTTAACAAAGACAACATGTGTCTCACAGCTTTCTACCCTTGCCAACATCCTTCCCCATCCTCTGGTGCCATGTCAATCCCTGGAAAATCAAGGGCTAAGTCTCCATCAGCAGAATAATATGGGAATGTGCAGGAGGTTATTGTAAATGAGGAAGGCAGACCCCAGAAATGAGAGAGTTGAATCCCTCTAAGTCAGCCAGTCTCTGACTACTAAATTATCTTCCATTTGAGGATTATAAAGCTTCCTAGTGCTGCTCCCTAAAGCAGCTTTGTGATTTGGTTTCTATTTTTAAAAATATATAGATCATGAAAAGGATATTGCATTAGAAAGAGTAAAGTGCCCAAAGATATGAAAGCTGAAAGTCCTAACACTAACAAGCCTGAACAAACTATGCTATAGAAAGACACTTTTGAACGCAAAATGTAAAACTTTAAAAAAAGAAGAAAAGACAAGAATAGATTTAGAAAAGCATCTAAATATTTATATGAATAGAAGTAGAATGAAATGAGCATGATCATAAGAACAATTTATATAATAGCAATAGTATAATAAAGACATAATTTTTTTTAGATTTGAATTAAAGTCTTTATTTTTTATGGAAATACTGATTTTTTTAATTCATTTTTCCAAATTATCCCCTCCCTCCCTCCACTCCCACTGATCTACCATTCTATTTCTTAGCCAGTACCAAATGGTTTTGGTGACTGCTGCTATATAATATAGCTTTAGATCAGGTACACTTAGACCACCTATCAGATTATCAGATTAGATACAAAGGACAAAAAAGGGTACATCTATAGCAATCTAATCTTTGACAAACCCAAAGATACCAACATTAGGGATAAAAATTCATTATTTGGAAAAAAACTGTTGGGAAAACTGGAAATTAGTATGGCAGAAATTAGATATGGATCCACACTTAACACCATATACCAAGATAAGATCAAAATGGGTCCATGATTTAGACATAAAGAATGAGATAATAAATAGATTAGAGGAACAGAGAATATGAAGGTTATGGAATATGATTGCTCTGTAAGAAATGACCAGCAGGAGGAATACAGAGAGGCTTAGAGACACTTACATCAACTGATGCTGAGTGAAATGAATAGAACCAGAAGATCGCTGTACACTTCAATGCTATATGAAGAGGTATTCTGATGGAAGTGGATATCTGGGAAGTGAATGTAAATTGTTAGCACTACTGTCTATCTACCCAGGTTACTTATACCTACGTAATCTAATACTTAATGTGCAACAATAAAATGGTATTTACACACATATATTGTATCTAGGTTATACTGTAACACATGTAAAATGTATGGGATTGCCTGTCATCGGGGGGAGGGAGTGGAGGGAAGGGGAGGATAATTTGGAAAAATGAATACAAGGGATAACATTATAAAAAAATTTATTCATGCATATATACTGT
The DNA here is from genome assembly GCF_048593235.1 of Sminthopsis crassicaudata. NCBI lineage: Eukaryota > Metazoa > Chordata > Mammalia > Dasyuromorphia > Dasyuridae > Sminthopsis > Sminthopsis crassicaudata. The sequence goes on from NC_133622.1 coordinate 144,364,048, forward strand.
GGAAAAGAAATTCTAAATAAAAAAAAATGAGATGACTCTATGAAAGCAATAGATCATTAAAGGCTAACTACCACAATTCATTTTATTAATAAGGAAATCAGTATCAGTTATTCAGCAATATATTCAAAGTCACATTGGGAATAACTGTTTGAGTCGGGATTCAAAACATGAGTCTCGGACTCCAAATCCAGTGCTCCAACCTATAGACTAGAAGTCATGATTATTCTAAGTTATAAAGAAGACAGAAAAAAAAAAAAGAAAAGAAAAGAAAAAGATTTTAGGTATGTGGGGGAGGGAAGAGAGACAGAGAAAAAAAAAAGGAAGAGGGAGACAGAGACAGAGAGAAAGCACATTCTTTGCTGATATAACATAAAACTTAATTTAAACATTACATTAGATGGAGAAAAACTCGATCAGAAAATACCTTTCCTTCACTACAAGAAAATACATTCATAGCAAGCCACATGAGACATTTACAAAAGAAAGCTACATGTACTCTCAGTGAGGTTTCATTCAATACAACTGGTGCAAACAGAAATGAGTACTAAAGCAGACAGATAATTTTTTTCTCTAGTATTCTGATATTTATTTCTATTAGTCTTTCCAGTTTTTGAGTTTTTTTAATAAAATTGATTTTTGCTATATCATGAATTTTTTCTTGAAAATAACCAAAGCTACATTCTAAATAGTAACTGGTCAGAATAAGTTCTGACCTGTTCATTAATTTGTTCATTATAAGTTCATTAATTTGCTGCTTTGGTTGGGAAAGGGGATTATGGTTATCATATAATGGATTAAAGCTGTTTGTGAAGCCAGGAAGAGCAGAACATATGGATTCATGCTCTGCTTCTGACACATGCTGGTTTTGTGGCTCCACAAAATTCAACCTTCTCAGCAACTCTTTAAGACTATACATTTGAGAAAAGGTTAACATTCAAATTGATTGGGGAAATGTATGTGCCAAGTGTTCCCTATTCTAATGAATTCACTGGTCTATATCTAAAGTAAATGCTGCAGCTTTTAGTATTTCCCTCTTTCAAGTAATTTATTTTTATATAAATGGGGATATTGGAAAGAGAAAGAGAAAGAAAAAGAGGAGTTTTTTTTTTTTTTTTTTTTAAAGAGGAGGAAGAAAAAAAGAGAAACAGCTGCACAATTAAATTTTTATTAAATGCCTAATATGTTTTGACTTCTATATCCATACTTTCTCTTTTAATAAGTTAATGTATAATCAAGGGGGAAAAGTTTCCTTTGGTAAGAAAGAAGAGAAAATCAATCCAAGTACCTGGGGAGCAAAGAAAGAAATAAAATGTTATTATTGATAGTTGCAGTAGCAAATAACATGTTTTATAGACACCAGGTGATATGATTTAGAAGAGCACTAAATGTTATGATTTGGTCATGTAAATAATTCACAATGGCCATTTTCTTTGGAAAAGGGTATATTTATTTAAGAGAAGAAATTACAAACAAAACAAAGAGATACAATGGACGCCAGGAATGTTAAATATGAAATAATGTTGAGAAAGTATACAGTTACCAAGAAAAGGTTTTAATAATTAATGATGGAAAGCATAAGTTCCACTAAGGAAATCACAATTAGCCAGAAGAAAGGAAACATCCCATGAGATTGGGGAATTCCCTTAGTTAAAAGGAAATCAGCATCCTAAATGAGTTAGCAATATATAGGGATATAAGGAAGAGAAAAACTCCATAAGACATAACAGGGGGATGAGAGAAGGAACATCTCATAGGGGGTGAAATATACTATGAGACAGTGTCCCATGGTGAACTCATCAAAAAGGGTTCAGCAAAGATGTTGTGGGCCATTGGCAGATTTATAGGGGAAGTTTAACCTCTGGGGTATGGCTGGGATTTCTTCTCTGGACACAGCAAGGAGGAGCTGCCCATCATCTCCAGATGGTGGGCTTCAAAGGTTTTTACATAACTTGGATTTCTCACTGGACAACCTCCATAGAGGGTAGGACTACAAGGTTAAACTGATTCTATAAATAATTCATTCTTTCTCTGCCAACCTTCTCTACAACCAGGACCTCATCAATATTATATTCTTGCCTTCAATTATTAACATTGAGTTCACATGTCAGATTCATAAATGAAATTTGAATCTTGAATCTTTTTAACAGAAAAAGACTTTTCTGAATTCATGTGGTGGGTAACTGCTGCGAAATGCATATTTACTATAATGTAGTGTATATTTACCATAATAAAAATGTATGTGAAGTGATCCAACCATTCTGAGAGCAATCTGGAACTATGCCCAAAGGGCTATAAAATCCCTTTGATACAGCAGAACCATTACTGGGTCTATATCCCAAGGAAATCATAAAGAGGGAAAAGGACCCACATGTGCAAAAATGTTTGTAGCAGCTCTTTTTGTGGTGTAAAAGAATTGGAATTAAAAAATCAATTGGGGAATGGCTGAACAGGTTGTGGTACATGAAGGTAATGGAATATTATTGTTCTATAAAAAATGAAAAATCTGATTATAGAAAGGCCTGGAAATATTTACATAAACTAATGTGAAACATGAAGAACCAGGAATACATTGTACACAATAACAGCAAGAATGTGTGATGATCCACTCTGAAAGGCTTGGTTCTTCTCAGTAATTCAGTGATCCAAAGCAATCCAAATAGACTTTGGACAGAAAGTGCCATCTGCATCCAGAAAAAGAACCAAGAAGACTGAATGTGAATCAACAATGCTATGTTCACTTCTTTTTTTCTGTTTTTTTTTTTTAATCTTTACAATGGTTTTTCCCTTTTTCTCTAATTTTTTCTCTCTCAACATGATTCATAAAGCAATATGAATTAAAATAAATAAAATTACTACAATAAAAAGAAAGAAAAATATAAATATTAGTATTATGCTAAGAATATATTCAGCCCTCAGAGAAAATCTGAAACTGAACCTGAAGATTCTGACATGGCTTCTGATAGGAAAAATTAGGTCAGAATGACAAAAAATAATTAATTTACTTATTACAACTTTTAAGTTCCTCTTAGGCCATAAAATTTAAAGAGAAAGATTCATAATCCCATATATCCTTCAACATTACATAAGTTAAAAACATTTAATTAAATGAAGTCTTAGTTTTATCCATCTTTTAAGAAAACAAACCTAATAAAACAAATTCTGTAGTGAACTAAGCCTGGTTATATTTAGAGGATTCAAAAAATTCTTTGAAGAAGAGGATTTATATATTGCCAAGTCAGGGACAGTTAAAATTCTTCCTCTGGCTTTTTATCTCAAGAATATTTAAGACTCTTAAGTAAAATTTTACATCCCACAGTACATTTATTTTTGTTTAGTTGATATTAATATTAGCCAAAGGATGCAGAAGAAATAAAAGGAAATTGAAAAAGAAAATTCCCACAACACTCTTCCTACCTTTCCATTCAAAATATTCTTAGAAAAAATAGTATTTTCCCTCTCTGGATGATTTTGCCTTTGGAAAGGCATAGAACAGCAGGAACAAATGAATCTCCAAAAAGAAGCTATTTTAAGCTCTTAAACTAATAATTACAAATTTAACATAGAATTTTTATTTACCAAATTCTGCTTATATTGATCCTATGAAAAGTAGGAGTTCTTAATCATAGGTCTGTAATATTTTTTTAAATTAATATTTCTATATAATTGATTTACTTTGTAAATCTTATAATTTTATTTTACTTAAAAACTATTTTTTTTTTCCTGAAAGGAATTCTTAGGGTAATCTAGACAAAAAGGCAAATTCACATTTTCTAGATCTAATTGAGTAAAACACAATGGGCCAGAATCCATCAACCTAAAATGTTTTACCTTTTGAACAGATCTGAGTTTTTCCTCTCATTATCAGCCCTACACTTCAAAAGCTATCTGAATAACCTACAGGGGGTGATTTCTGAATGAGGAAGTAGAAAAGATAAAAAAGCTTAGTCCTAACTCAATAATTGGCTATTTACATAAAAGAATGAAGAATACCTGAGATAAGGTATGTAAAAATGCTACCCCTAAAAAGCTATATAAATGGATGATATTATTATCATTGGTGTTTTGTTTTTATTATGTTTCAACCTCTATCTGATAATTGCTGTGATATGCTTGGACAATGAAGGTTCTTGGCTTATCTTTCAATTCTTTGCCTTTTAGCAATTTCCTATTGTTCTCCTATGCATAATATCTATATTGAAAATTGAGAACTTTTGTGAGAGTTTCTCCTTAAGAATATGGCTAACTATAGATAGGAGTCATGCATAAATTACATTTTAGGGATTTTCATGAAGAAATTCAGTTGACAAGGTTAACTCGTCAAAAGAATTTGATGATTTTGGAGCAAATCTCCCATTATAGAACTTTGTCCATGTGAATTCAGAGCCACTTGCAGGGGATCAAGTGTGGCCTGGACCACAGATGAAAATCTTATTCTGTTGATTTATTCTCCTCTCCAGTTGTCTAATATAGCCTTCTTATGTAGGAATTGTCCTTTCACCTTCCAATGTCTCTGATGTAGTAGATCTTCATTAAATTTCTATTGGTTTGGTTAACAATAGATCTGTGAGTACCTATTCTGCTCATAACAATAATGTTTGAGTGATCCAATTAAAATTTTCTTTTTTTTCTTTTTCTTTTTCTTTGTGTACTTTTAAATCAAACTGAGACATACCATCAGGTGGAAACTTTTATTTTGCTCTTGCTACAATCTGGCAAGATTTTTCTTTTATAAAGGAATGGAAATGAAATATAAAAATCCAATGTATTACTGATAAAATCTGGACTTGTTAGTTAATAAAGTATCTAACAGCCTGAGTATCTCACCCACAAACATTTAAAATATCAGCAAAATATCCTGGGGAACAGAAAATATATTACATTTATATGGTTATTAATATCCTCTGAAATTCTGATTGGCCATTCTAATTACCAAGGTTTCTTCCTCATGGGGACATTTAGTTCTAACAGCTTTGCAGGTTTAGCTGGAGAAATTATGCTTCGGGAATTAACAGTTATAGCCATCTTTGTCTTTTTTTCCCCTCTGTCTCTGTTTCTCAGTCTCTATCTCTGTTTCTCTGTTATTCTCTCTGTCTTTCTGTATATCTCTGCCTCTCTCTTTTATTCCACCCAGATGAGGTGAATAAGTTCTTTCTGTTCTATCATCCTTATATGCCTTATATTCATTTCTTTTAAACAACCATTTAACCAACCCTCCCATTCTGGTTTAGGTTCTTATCTCCTCTTATCCTCTTCATTGTAATAGATTCCTGACTCATCTCTGTACCTTAGTTTCTGTCACTTTCAATTCATTTTTTAAGACCAAGTTTAAAGTATTGTGTCAATGTATGAGTATGATAGTCAAGTCAAGTAAATGAGTTAACAAAGGCACTGAGGCTACAAAAAAAGGAAAAAAAAATAAACACGGTTCTTATGGTGTGCTCAAAGACCTTTATGCAAAAAAATGTACAAAATATATAGATGGATGATAAAATTAAGTTAATTTCTGATTGAATTCATTGACATTAATGGAATTAAGAAAAGGCATGAAGGAGCCAGGAAGGCCAAGAGATAGATTGGTGGAAGGAGAGCCAATGAAATTCAAGGTGGGGAGAAATTCAAGGTGTCTTAATTGAGAAAAAGTGTCATCAAATCTCAGAATAAGTACTGTTCAGGGCCAGTTGAATTATATGATATCAGAAGACTGAGAAGGTTAAGTATGATCAAAAAGAGGTGAAGGGAAAGGGAACAAGCATTTATTAAATTTCTGTGATGCATGAGGCATTGTGCAAAGTATTTTACAAATATTACATCATTTAGTCCTCACAACAGTTCTTTGAGGTAGGCATTATTATTATGTATATATTATTTATATTAATATAATACAGTGTTATATTGATATTATTATTTATTATATTAATATAATATAAAATAATATATTATTATTTATTATATTAATATAATATAAAATAATATATTATTATTTATAGTTTAGGAAACTGAGACAGATGAATGTCATGTAACTAGTAAACTTCTAAGGCTAGTTTTGAGCTCAGATCTTTCTATCTGAAATCCCACTATTCTATATGCATTGAATCACCTAACAAGATTTTGTATTTGATTCAGTAGGTGTTGGGAAGCTGCAGTGTTCTTTTCTCTAAACCATAATCATTCTCTGTGAGCAGATTTCTCGGGGAGCTTCTGGAGGCAGCCTTGGCTTCAGTTCAGTTTCAATAATCACCTCAAATGCAGCCAGGAGTCCTTTATTTTCTCAATATTAAAAAAAACAAAAAACAAAAACAGGGTTGTAGTGAGATTAAAATAAATTCACATGCATAAAGAATTTGGAAAATTATCAAGTTATATAAAGGCTAGTTGTTATTGTTATTAAATAATTCACTCATAACAAAATTAATATCTAAACCATCCAAAAGATTGCCTCCTTTTCCTTTGTGAATTATCCCTATGACTGGAAACTATATAAGTTCCCCACATTCAGAAACTCCTTATGATGTTTTATCATCCTGGCATCACCTACACCATACATGTGGTCAGAAGACTCAGGACCAAAACCTTGAAAAAATATAACACTTTAAATTCCCATGTTTTCCAAGGCCATGCCATCTGGAAAACACCAACTGTAAAGAGTCAAATGGTCCTTCCCTAATGAAAGTATATCCTATTATTTGGTCCATCATCCTTAGTGAAAAGCTTTGGCAGGTCACCAGACTACTTTCTATAGTGTCATATGACATTAGTTGTATATAGGACACTGCAGCACTGTTTTAAATTTGCATCAAAAAATCTTATGGATGAAATGAATGCTTCCATGGGTCTCCCAGTCTGGCAGGGCTTCAATATATTTCTTGAAATAATTTGATCTTTGCATTGTGCAGGGTGGTAAAAGTATTTAGGCGTATAAAGATGTCTTCTTTTCACAGTGAAATCAAACTCCTGGATGCCTTAAAATTCTACTGTTTATTGTAGATATTGCATTGTAAGGCCTAAACCAAGATAAATAAATATCCTATATTTGATAGGCTGATAAATTTTAAAAGAATGTGCAATAAAATTCTTCATGCATTATTTCCCTTCAATGATATCAGATTTTTTATGGGAGTTCAAAAACCAAAAGTCTTTTCACTTCAGATACCATAAGAATAATAAATAAAAAAATAATAGTCATAAATTGCATGATTTTAGGTGACTATTCACACGTACATGTAGGTATATGCATACATGTATGTATATATATATATATATATATATGCATATATAATTCATGTGACTATATAATTGAAATTCAGAATATGGTATCATGTGATCTTAAAAATGTTTAGTAAAGTAAATTTTTATGGTCTTTTACCTCATTTATTATGGTATAGTAATAGTCCATTACAATGTCATATTACTGTTAAGGGCCACAGATAGTGGGGGAACTTTGGTTAAGGTAAAAGACCTTTCAGGCCAGAGAGAATCTGCTGACAATGTCTAATTCGGCTCCCCATCTCCCTTAAGGGCTCTGGGCCTTCCTGAGAAGGTCAGGAGGTGGTGACAGCCTGTGTTATAAATGAAGCAGAGTGATACCAAGTGGCAAAGAGTCATCTACATACAATAGCAAGTATTCCCACATGTGCAGTGTTGCTTTGGTTACGTACAAAATATTAGAGTATATAAGGGTGAGAGGATTTGGAAGAAACAGACTCCATGTTTGACCATCCATGTGAGTCCTACCTCATCACTCCTACACTAAGAGCAAGAACTCAGGATGGTACCAAGGTCCTCCAGAGATCTAGTCTGGACACAACATTTGGCACCCAATGTGGGGCCCCACACATGGGGCCCTAGAAATTAAGGTACACAGCAACTTGACTGACACAATTGGTGAGTTAGAATGAGGAATCCCTGTGAAGTAAGTATAAAAATAGGTAAGTGGGAAGATTGGGTAAGGGTTAAACTTTCATTTTTCAACTGAAATAGAGTAACTGCTAAGAAAAGAACCTCCCTCCCGAGGGAAGTATAAAGCATGTTTAGTTCAGTTAGTGGAGAAGCAATGTTTGTTGGTAACTCAGAAACAGGTTAATGAGTTCTCAGATGCTCTGGAGTTCAGGTCTCTGTGGCTCTCTAAGGAAGAGCGTTTGGAGCCAGAGATAAGGAAAGTAGTGGGAGGATAACTAACTGAATACAAAGGGATAAAATTGGCTTAAAGGAATCATACAAGTTTTAAAACAAGGAAAGATTTTAACTTGGATGGCCAAACAAGGAAGTATCAGGAGAAAAACAAAGCAAAGAGTTGTTGTCCATATACCTGAAGAGTACAGCACATGGGATGGAGTTAAGGAAGTCTTTTTTAGTATTGTGTTTATTTATATTGTTTGTTACTGCTCTAGGAGGTTTGAGAGACATGATGCTTCTCAGTTTCTCAACTCATCTTCACTTCAGTCTAAGCTTGTGCATGTGCCTTTGGGGTATCATCTGATTCCAGAACCTCTCCCTCAACTCTGCCGTAATGGGCAAGAGGAGAAGGGGCTGGAGGAGCAATGAGCTGCTCCAGCACAGTTTTGTCCTCCTATGTCCCCATGCAAGGCAAAAGAGAAGAAACTTTTTACTGCAGTTAGGATTACTATTGAGCACTTTGGTTTTTTAGGCAGGGCTACTTTTAAAGGTCTGCCAGTCCTTATACTTATACCCATCCAATGGAAAGTTAATACACCAGTGTGAGTGGAAAAGTGTTCCTTATTGAGTGAAAAAATTCAGGTCTTATTAGATGTAGAGAAGCAACTTGACCAAGGAAACCTACAACTTTCTCTAAGTCCTTGGAATTCCCCTGTATTTGTTATTTAAAAAAAAAAAAAAAAAGATATCTGGAAAATGGAGGATGTTGACTGATTTAAGAAAACTAAATGAAAGATGGAAACAATGGGAACTCTTCAACTTGGGCTTCCATCTCCTATTCAATTGCCTAAGGAATAGTCTCTTTGGGTTATAGACATTAAGGATTGTTTCTACTCTATACCTCTAGATAAGGAGGATATGAAAAGATTTGGCTTTTCAGTGCCCAGTGTTAACTTAACTAAGCCTTATAAAATATTTGAATGGACAATTCTGACATAGGGAATGAAAAAATATATGTATGTGGCTTCTGCTCTTACTCCTATAAGTAAAGCATTTCCAAAAGTTATGTTATTATATTACATGGATGATACTAAGGACTTACTAATTGCATATAGCTCCAGAAAAAATTCAAAGGCAAACTCCTTTTCAATATTTTGGAGATTAAGTATTTCCTAAGATGCTTTTTTACAAACTTTATTTAAGAATATGTGCCCAATGTTAGTCTTAACTACCTATCAACCTGCAACCATTATATGATATTTTAAGGGTAAACATTGCTTTAGACTCAACATGCCGACTTACCAAAGATGCTCAAGAGGCTTTGAGAGAAGTTGAACTGGCTTTAAGCAATGTGGTTTAAAGAATTACTCAAAAACCCAAAATATCAGTTTTTGCTATAAAAGAGGCATCCACAGCAGTCCTTCCCCAAGAAGAGAGTGTGATCGAGTGGGTAACCCTTCAAACACAACCAGAACAAAGCCTTACTCCTTACCCAGTGCTTGTGGCTAGAATCTTATTCAAGGCCACTAAGCAAGTAATACAATTATCCAGAATAAGACCTGACAAGATATACACCTTTTATACCAAAGAACAAATTAATGTATTCTGTGAAACTATCCCAGAGTGGCAAATTTTATTGGCCATAGTTTCAAATTTTACACATGGGTCTCCTCTAGATAACCCAACTATTACATAAATGACAATGGATTTTTAAAATATTATTATACCTTTTTGTTGACAAAACATATGCATGGGTAAATTTTCAACACTGGGCTTGCAAACACTTCTGTTCCAATTTATCCCTTCCTTCCCGCCACCCCTTCCCCTAGATGGCAGGCAATCCCATACATGTTAAACATGTTAAAGTATATGTTAAATACAATATATGTGTGTATATATATATCCCACACATGTTAAACATGTTAAAGTATATGTTAAATACAAAATATATACATACATTTATCTTGTTGCACAAGAAAAACAGGATTTAGAAAGAAGGTAAAAATAACCTGGGAAGAAAAACAAAAATGCAAGCAAAGAACAACAGAAAGAGTGCAAATATTGGCAATGGATTTTTGAAGAAAAGGTTTCTAAGGTTCCTCTTAAATGACTATCTTTACAGATATAACCAAACATAACATATGTGCTATATACTCTCATGACTTAACTATAGAGAGAACAATCAGAACTCCTTTTCAGTCCACTCAGCAGAATGAATTACATGCAATCATTCTAGCTCTTATCTATTATCCAGGAGATGTAATTTGGCTTATTCAGTAGATGTGGTCAAAGAATTGCCACACAGCCCAAATAAAATTTGTAGCTTCTAATATATATCAGCTCTTTAAGGAACTTTAAGAGCAAGTGAGAAAGCAACCATGTAAGTATTGTAGCTTGCATATCCACTCACATAGTGGACTTTCAAATCCTATTTTTTAGGAAATTCAAAGGCAGATCACATTCTAAACATGTTAACCAATATTCCTTTATTTCTGGCAGCCCAAGTATCTTAAATATAATCAGACTGTTCGAGCTTTATGTCTGCAATTTAGGATAACAAAGGAGAAATCTAGGAGCATAGTAAAAGCCTATACAGCTTGCCTTCCTTTCCTTACTCTATGCTCCCTCCAGGGAAGAACTCTCGTGGTTTGAGACTCAAAGAAATTTGGCAAATGGATGTGACCCTTTATATATCTTTTGGTCATCTGTCTTTTATCCATGTTGTAGTAGACACCTTTTCAGGATTTACTTTTGCGGTACCAGCAGCAAAAGAACCAGCCTGAGTGGCCACTGAATTCCTTATACAAGCTTTTAGGGTTAGGGTTAATCAAGGGTGTGCCACAAGCAATAAAAACAGATAATGTAACTGCATATACTTCTAAATATTTTGCATACTTTTGTGCACAGTATAAGATTTTACACACCACTGGCATACCCTTCAATCCTCAAGGACAGGCAATAGTAGAGAGGAGAAAAAGAGACATCAAGACACTCCTCCAAAAATAAAAGACAGGGGGAACTTCTAAACTTAGCTCTTTATGCTATTAATTTTTTTTTTTTGATGGAGATGTACTGGCTTTGGCAGACAGGTTTCATAACCCGTCAGAAGGACAGTGTCCAGTGCGAACAGCTCCACTGTCCTTAGATAATTGCCAGGTGATGTGGAGAGATCCAGAAAGTGGTGAATGGAAGGGACCAGATAGGTTAAATGCTTGGGGGAAAGGGTTTGTTTGTAACTCTACAGACGGAGAAGGAATCAGATGGGTGCCAATGAGCCATATCCTCCTTGTCCATTGGAGACAGACAGAAAAAGAGAAGACTCTCGAAATGAAGGAGAAGACCCAAGAAACATTGGGTGGTTCCATCTCTGAGTATATCTGCCATTGAAAGAGCATGGCAGTTAACTCTGAATGTATGGCAATTGACTCATGAACGTCAAAAATTGTTAATGGGATTGATGGAGGACTTCAAAAGCTACAGGAATGATTGGATCCCCTGACACATGAAGTGATGGACAATAAATTGATTTTGGACTATCTCTTAGCTACTGAAGGAAGTGTATGTGTGATTGTAATTTATATACCCTCTTTATAGGACTCATGGAAATCTTTTATAATACCATCTTAATTCATATTGTTACATTACTACTTGCATGTGTGATGCCTTATGTTGCTTTATGTTGTTACATCATTACTAGCCTGTGTCATATTACTACTTGCTTGTGTAATACCTCCCATGCTGATGGATTTATGGATACCTGTTTCAACTAAAACAAAAGAAAGTGGGAGATGTAGAGAGCCACAGATAGTGAGAGAATTCTGGGTAAGGCATAAAACCATTCAGCTCAGAGAGAACCTGCTGGTTTGGCTCCCTATCTCCCCTTGGTGCCTCTCACTCTTCCTGAGAAGTCAAGGAGGGTGTGACCATGTGTGTTCCACTTGAAGCAGGGATACTTACAGTAAAGAGGCATTTACATATCAATAGCAGAGGGCTTATAGTTAGTCCTACTGCAGTGTGTTGTAGTGATATAATTGTACTAAGGTATTTAGGAGCTGAGAGGACTTGAAATAAAGGACTCCATCTTTGACCATCCTCCTGGGACCCCTGCTTCATCACTCGTCCACCAAGACCAAGAACTCAGACTGGTCCCGAAATCCCCCAGAGAGCTAGTCCAGATGGTATATTTCAAAATAGGGAATCTAAAAAAAACATAGTACATTTTGGCACTCCAAGTGCTGTGCAAATGTTATCTTATTTGATCCTGCCACCAACCCTGGTAAGTGTTATTATTATCCCTATTTTACAGTTGAGAAAACTGAGGAAGACAGAGAAGTTTGTGTAATTTGCTAAGGTTAACAGAGTTAGTAAATGTCTGAGGTCAGATTAGAACTTGTATTCCTGACTCCAGACCCTGTATTCTCTGCACTTGCTATTTTGTTTTTCAATTGTGTCCTACTCTTCATGGCCCCATTTGAAATTTTCTTGTCAAAAATCTTGGAGTCACTTGTTATTATATTCTCTGGCTCATCTTACAGATGAGGAAACTGAGGCAAGTAGGGTTAAATGATTTGTCCAGGGTCATCGAGCTGGTAAGTGTCTGAAGCCAGATTTGAACTCATGAAGTTAAATCTTCCTGACTTCAGACCCAGGTGTCCTTTCTACTGAACCAGCCATCTGCCCTCCCTACACTTACAAGCAAGTGAGGCAACCCTTGCAGACATTGCAATATGGAATATGTAATAATAAAAAAACTTAGAAAATTAATTACAAATTTAAATATAGAGTGTTGAGATATTCTCTGTCACAATATATGAGTTATAGAAACAAGATATCTATTAGCTATTTTTTTCTAGGTGTCAATTGATTGCTATTTCATTAAGTCAGCACAGGAGGACACTTCTTCATTTGTGTCATAATAGAACATCTATTCCAATTCCCTTGTTTTACTCTTGGGATTCAAATTTCAATAAGCTTAAAGAATTAAATATCTATTACACAGAGAACTATTCCAGGCTCCAAAGTGTTGAAATTTAAGTAAAAACTAACCATTCCTTTAAAGAGCTTACGCTGTATATGCATACAAGAAAAACTGAAATAAAATTGAACACAATAGGAATATGAGAAATATATATATATATATGCATATATATATAAATGTATATATATGCATATATATATATATATATATATATATATATATATATATTTAAAGTACCATATCTTTTCTAAAAGAGGGGTTCAAAAAGATTTCAGAAAGAAGGTAGGGTATGAGGTGGACCTTAAGCATATTAAGGCATTAAAGGAAGTACTGAAACAGACCAGTCATTTTCCCACTTTAAAACTGCTTGAAGTTAATAAATGAACAAGAAGTATAGCTTTTGGACTGATATTTTATTCTCACTTATTATGTTGTTTCACTGAATATGTTTCTTCAGCATAGAGACTTTTTTTTATGTTTTGTTTTTTCCTTTTCATTCCCAGGATACACATAATTGCTATGTAATAACTGTCTATTGATTTTTGGAGAGGTGTAACTTGGAGATAAAGTCAGCAAAAAGGCCATTCATGGATGCAAGAGTTCCCAGTCATAATATGTTGGGAAAGTGATTCTTGGTTGTAATCATAACTCCATTCCTCTCCAGAATATAATATTCCAAACTCTCTAGTCCTTTAATGTAGTAGCTGCTAAATCTTGTGTTATTCCGATTTTAACTCCAAAATACTTGAATTGCGTCGTTCTGGATGCTTGCGATAGATATAGATAGATAGATAGATAGATAGATAGATAGATAGATAGATAGATAGATAGATAGATTTGAACTCAGATGTTCCTGACTTCAAGGCTGGTCCTCTATTCACTGTGCCAGCTAGTTGCCCCTTGCTTGCAATAATTTTTTTTCTTGACCTGGGAGCTCCAAAATTTGTCCTTAATGTTTTGGGGAATTTTCACCTTGAGATCTCTTCCAGGAAGTGATTGATGGATTCTTTAAATTTCTATTTTACCCTATGGTTCTAGAATATCAGGACAATTATTCTTGATAATTTCTTCAAAGATGATATCCAGCCAATTTTTTGGATCATGACTTTCATGATCTCTCTTGGACCTATTTTACAGTTACTTTTTGTTTGTTTGTTTGTTTTTCTAATGAGATATTTCACTTTTTTTTTTTCCAAATTTCTTTGTTTTCCTTTATTATATATAGATTTCTCATGAAGTCATTAGCTTCAATTTGTTCAATCCTAATTTTTAAGGAATTATATTTCATCAATGAGCTTTTGTACTTCCTTGCCCATTTGGTCAATTTTGCTATTTTTCTCCTCATTAATTTTTGTATTTCCTTTTGCACCATTCTCAATTATTTTTTTAATTTTTATTTTCTCTCTGTCTTATTTGATTTTCAAAATATCTTTTGAGCTCTTTTATAGCCTGAGACTAAGTCTTAATTTTTGGAGGCTTTGGAAGTAGGAATTTTGACTGTTATCTTCTTTTTGAGTGTGTGTTTTGATCTTTCTTGTCATCATAATAAATTTCTTTTTTACAACAGCAACTTTTAGTGGTCAGAAACTTTTTACTGTTGTCTGCTCATTTTTCTGTCCTATTACTTGGTTTTTAATTCTTTGTTAAATTGAGGTTCTGTTTCCAAATGTGGAGAGTGCATGGTCCCAAGCTTCAAGAGTTTTGTGCAGCTGTATGCTACCCTGATGACCATATGCATTTTCATATGCAGAAGAAGGGCTGTGTCTGGAGAAGCTGGCTGTTGCATATTCTTAATGTGTTATTATTCAGTTATTTCAGCCATGTTCCACTTTTCATGAACCCAATATTGGAGCTGTTTACTATTTCCTTCTCCAGCTCATTTTACTAATGAGGAAACTAAGGTAAATGAGTATTCTGGATTCCAGACCCAGCACTTTATTTATTGTGCCACATAGCTGTCTAACTTCCTTTTAACTTGTCAGTGACTGATAAGTGCCTTATTTCATCAAATCAATTCTAAACTAATAACACTTATGTTTTCCCTTTTAAATGAGTTTCCATACTTTATTTTAATGTGGTACCTTCCATTCTGACTCCCAGAATTCTGACAGAGGAAATAGATTAAGGAAAGACAAGGAAGTACATAAAAATAAGTATGGTGACACTGGATGTCTTTTCCAAGAGTTCATTCCCTTACCAATGAATACTGTGACCATTACTTATTTATTTACCTAAACAAAACTTTCTACTAAAGCTTAAGCTGTTTGCTTTTTCCTGGAAGAAATTATCCAATTCAATCATCTCCCTATTCTTGTATTACCATCTGTCTATCTTGTATTATCTACAGCCACAATTTATTTTTCGTTTCTTAATTGTACTATTCATAGCTTTCAGTTAAAGGTTTAGCTTTTCCTATCATATAACCTCTCATTTGAAAGAAAGAGCATATGAACTGGACAATAAATTACATCTCAAATATTACCCTTTATATCACCAAGATGACTGAATCGTGCTACTACACAGAGGGATTCTATTTAAATCATTCTCCACAGATATATGTTGTTGCACAAATTTTATGGTCCTGCCCACAGTAGGTCATTTTGCAAAGAGTTAAGAGGGATCTCAGTTAAATATCTGTTTCTGATATTTGATAAAGTAATATTTGATAGAGTAATTTGAGCAGGAAATAGCTGTTATCCAGCACTGACCACAGTGGGTCAGACTTTTGCAAATTCTCCTTTCCTCTCCCTTGGTAATATTCAGAGAGTGATACTCCTACTCTCTGAGTACAAAAACAGGCCTAAGAATGAATATTTCCCTCTAGATCTGTGATTTTCATCAGCACAGCAAAACCTGTGGAAACCCTTTCCACTGACATTACACCTGATCATCTTAGAGAATTTCCTGGGGAAATGACAAGTTCATGGACTTGTTGGACATGCAGCATGACTGTGTTAGAAGAAAGATATGAACTCTGATATTCCTTAATGTAAGACTTGCCCATTAATACTATTACCATATTAAGAATACCAAGGCAGTTGAGCTGTGAAGGCATAAAATAACAATTCCAGGCAATAACCCTGAGGTCAAAAAATCAGGTTTTCTCCCTCACTGAGACTGACTGAACATCTTAAGAGACTTTGATCATAAACTCATGACTGGAAGAGATATCAGAGGCTACTTCATGCAGCCCTTTCATTTTACTGATGAGGAAAGAGAAGTTTAACTTTAGGCACTTAAAAGATTTAATTGTGACAGTGTCAGAGATTTAGACACAGATCCTCTCTTTCTGGACTCAGTGTTCTCTCCATTGCACAACTAATTAGTGACAGACTTAGGACTAAAACCCAAATGACCCCTCTCAAAGCAGGGTACTTTTATCATATTTTGAAATTCAAAGACTTCTTTGATCAGAGACCTGAAAGCATTTCTTCTGCTAGTTAGATACAATGTCTCCCACATTTACCCTCTAAGTACACCAGTTGAATAGATGTAAGTATAAAGCCTTGCCTTTCTGTGGTCCTCAATATTTTCTAGCAACCTTAACCATACTTGTGGCACAACTGGGAGTACACTACAAAGACAAATTAGAATTATCTTTTGTCTTTGGCTAGATAAATCATAAAATCGTGCCACTGGTACAAATCTGCTTAGCTATTGACTAAATCCATCATTAGGCTAATACCTTAGAATTTATTTGAAGCTATTTGAGGGAAGAGTTTAGGCAGTCCATCTTCCTCTTCCTGTAGCTAGAGACAGGACTCCTGTCTCCAAAGTGAGAATGAAAAAGCACATGGGACTGACTACGTTCTTTTACTACTTGTATGAGCCTGGGCGAGTCACTTAACTCTGTTTGCTCCAGTGTCCTCACTAATAAAATGAGCTGAAGGAAATAATAAAGCACTTCAGTAGCTTTGCCAAGAAAAATGGGTCATGGGGATTCAGAAAGATTGAAAACAAACTAACTGACCTAATTATGAGGTACTCTGCTTATTCATGGTACATGAGCTCTTGCTATACAGACAGAGGCCAGTGCTTGTGGACTGATTTATATCAACCCTTTAGTCAAATTGAAATGAAACATAAATGACAAGAAAATTCTCATTCCTTGTTTTCAATTTTTTAAAATAATGACTTTAAAGCAGAAGTTGAATATTCAAGCTTCATCTCATATGATCATTACTTTAGAGCCAGAATCTACTTTATATGTAGTATCATCATGTAGTATAATTCCTTTGTTTTATAGATGAAGAAACTTGAGTATCAGAGAAATTGTGTATTTTGCCCAAAGTCACACAGCTAAGTAGGGATTCAAACTCAGTCCCTCTGATTCTCAATTCAGTGTACTTACATTGTAGTGTGATGCTTCTTTTTTCTTTATTCTCCATCTCTTTACTTCCAACTGCAACCACCTTCCTCCTCTCAATCAGTTTAAAAATTGGTTTTGCTACATTATAGAGAAACTAATCAAAGATCTTTGCTTTTGCTTTTGCTGTCAGTTCTCTTTACTGAGTAGTAGTAAACTAAATGTATATTACAGAAATATTTATTCTTGTTTTTATAACTAAACATTCAGACATGATGAAACTTTTTTTTTAAATAACTGAGTTAAGGTATTATAGCATCCCATAAATGCTTAAACCACAATCACATATGTTTGGAAATTGCAACTTTTATTTATGATCATGTTCCAAAATTCAATTAAGTCAACTTTAATCCCAAATACTAAAAAATAAAATAACAAAAAGTTCTCATTGCTAAGGAAGGGAAGGAAACCTAAATAGTTAAACATTGCAAAGTAATCAAAATTTTGAATTTAAAGAAGTATATTATACAATGCATTTAAAATTCTATGCATAATCAATAGAAAAAGCTGGAAGACAACTGCTCCTATCCTAACCCTTTAAAATGGAATGCTGTCCTAGCAAAGTTACTAGGGTTGAAAAAAAGGGAAAATCAATATGCATGGATATACAGAGTTAGAATAGCTTCTATTTCTCAAATGTTAAAGTCAATAGAGAGCCTATAAAAAAACTCAATGTTATATAAAATGTAAATAAATTTATGATGATGGATCTGCCTTGCTTTCAAAGGAAACATAAATGTGCTATTTAAATGGAATGATCCTTATGTAGAAGGTTTAGGATGTTTCAGATTTGTTACAGTAAGAGATCTTAATTAAGATTCATAATAACATATGGGAAGTATGAAAGATTTGTATGTCTGAGTGATTTTAAATTAATGAACAGTCCTTGTAACATAACTTAAAAATCAGCTTCCTTGCATAAAATTGACATTTTGCATCTACAACTTTACTTAGAGGAAACAAAGCACCTCACTTTTAGAGCCATCTACTTTATTTTGCTATAAAAGTTCTATCAATTATATTTCTATTTGAAAACCTTGGGCTTCTCTTCCTATTCCTAGCCATGCAGTGTGCTGCAGCTATCACAAATCACTACTGTTCTGCTACAGATTTTCACCATATTAATGCCACTATTATATAACTACCTTAATTTTTAACATGGTTTTCTCTAAACCAAATACAAATCTTATTTTGGTTTTGTCTAAATTGAGCTATAGAAAAAATCAACTTATTTAACATGTCCAGACATATTTAATATATAATTCTCTATGGAAGGCATATAGAGAATTTACTGAACAACCCCATATGGGAGGGTTTTGGAGAATAATAATTTGTACGTAGAGGAAATGCCTACATTGATGAGATCACTGAGCCCTCCAAGGATATAGCATCCAAATAGCTTGTGTGCTTGTTTTAGTTTTTACCATTTTTGTTTATTTTCCCCTTTCTAGGAATGCTATAGATTAGCTTCTTTTGTCTCAGACATGAAGCCTATATTTGAAAGAAACTTGCAGAGAGAAGTATACTATAATTTTTTTTATATGTGGGAAATGTCATCCAGGCCTAAAGGGAAAAGATAAAACTTTCATACTGCCAGAGTGATTCTAAAGTCCTTAATCATAGCAAGTTTCTACTGAGTACTTTAGTTTTTTTTTTTGTTTGTTTGTTTGTGTTTTTTTTTTTTTTTTTTTAACCTGGGTGGTAACAGGAGAATCAAGTTCCTATCTGTATTCCTCCTCAGGAAATCCATCAGAAACCTAATTGCATGAAGCTGGGCAATCTGACTATAACCAACCAGCATGGCTATCTGGCATTGTGAAATATTCTTTATTCTGGATTAAAGGAAATTGTCAGTATGCATTTCCCTATGTGATATTAATCATAATAATCCCTTTAAATATGTGAACAGTGTGTTTTTTGTAGACATGTTAAAGGAACTGGATTATAGAGACATGCAAGAGATGAACAAATAAGGGAATTAAGTAAATGACGTAAACACTAAATTGTTAGCTCAGTAATCTGGAAAACCTATTTCTCTTCCATTAGATTGTTTTTTCCCCCCTTATCCCCTTCTGTGAAATATTGCTAATTATCAAGATGGCTAAATTTAAAGTTAAAAAAATTTAATTTTAATCCCACCTCAGATGGTCACTTTTTACATGACCCTCAAAATAACTGAGCCACACTAAAGTGCAGTTTCCACCTTTGGAAAATGGGATAATAATGGCACCTTCCAAAGAAGATTGTTAGAAGGCCCAAATTAGCTAATATTCATAAAGTTCTTTGAAAGTCCTGCATACTATATAAATATGAGTTATTGTTACTAATTCAACAATCAATGATGACTTTCAGTAAAAAGTTATAAGGCAAAATGATATATTGTCTTCACCAATCTAAAAGAGTTTGACAGGAACACAATTTAACAATTAAAATATACTTTAGAACATATATAACTCATCATGGAGAATAGCAAGTTATCGAGAGTAGTCATTCCCAAAGTATGTTCTTGGGACCCTTTAGGGATCCTCAAATTCTTTCATAGTGTCCACAAGTTAAAAACTGCTTTCATTATGATATGAATTTATTTTAGCTTCTAAAATGATAAATATTACTAGATACAACTTACATAAACCAAACTCCCCTTTTAGGGGAGTAGGGCTCAAAAAAGCTGAGAATCACTGAACTAGGATGATAAGAAATAAAAAATCAATATAGTCATATTCTCCACTAAGATAAAATAGTGTAGCCATTTCAAAAGTATATATATTGCTCTTGATGGTTAGAGATACAGAGATACAAATAATAATTAAAATATATTACTCCAAAATATAGGAAACAACATGACAAAGGAACATGAGATCAAATATCTTATTAGTGTACAACAAATACTTTATCCTGATAACAAATAATATATACATCTTATATATTATATATGTGTGTGCATATATAAACATTGTTATATATATGATATATATATATGTATATATATATATATAATATTTTGAAAGTTATCGTTAAGTAATCTCAAGATACATTATATTGATAAAAATGGAAAGTTATCACTCAGTTAAAAAATTAAAAGGTAGAAATTTTTAAATGTTGTCTGGTAGTTTAGCAATGATAAATGGTCTTGTAATGAAAAGGTATGTGTTAAAGGTTGGATTGTGGGAATAATCAGGAAAAAATGAATAAATTTAAATAAAAATAATTGATATTTTCATAGTATATTAATGTTTATAAACATATAATAATTAGCTCTATTAATTTTTCCAATAACATTGTTATGTGAGAATTACTGTGAAAAATGAAAAACAAACAAATAAATGAAGACCAAAGCAGTAGAGCTAAAATTTTCTTCATCTTACATAGTTAAAGGGATACAGAAGGAAAATAAAAAGTTTTTATAAATTGTTTGTGGATGGTATGTTGTCTAAGAGTGACATTTGGATTTCTAGAATATGCCTTAAACTAGAAATAACAAACCATTTGGCTGAGGATCAAGTGACCTAAAAAGACAAATTTGCCTGTTATCTAACAAATGTAACTTAAAAGTATTTGAACAACCACAGCAAAACATCTTCTGTACTATGTGTCTATCAATCTAGACATCATAGAGAGTAGCATTAATGAAAGAAGACCCATTAAGGTATTCAGAAATTTTAAAATGCTAAAAATCCAAAAAGTATTTGAACAACCACAGCAAAACATCTTCTGTACTATGTGTCTATCAATCTAGACATCATAGAGAGTAGCATTAATGAAAGAAGACCCATTAAGGTATTCAGAAATTTTAAAATGCTAAAAATCCAAGAAATCAAACAATAGTAAATCCTAGAACACAAAATAAGGGTGGACAATAACTAAAGTTTATGCACTAAAGGAAAGAGATAAATTTAATATTAACATAATTTTATAGGATTTAAATGAAACCATGACTTGAATATAATTTTTTAAAAACAAAATAGAAAAATATGGGTTTGTGGATATTAAAAATTTACACAAAGGAAGAAATCCAAGAGTGAAGTATATTGGAAAGCATTTGAGTGAAGATCAAAAGAGAGGCAAAATTAATCATTTCTATCCTCTGAATATTATACATTTATCATATACAAGTAAGATGAAGTAAAAGAGGATTTGGGGGAAGTGGAACACAAGCCTGAAAAAAAGGACTATTATGTTAGTCATGGGAGACTTGTATAAAGTCTAGATATCTGCTGAAGCTGTTAATTTTCTAAAAAAAAAAATAAGAACTAATTACTAATTGAATTGCCTTAATAATTCCATCAATTAATATTCTGAAGATTTTTTTTAAATAGGGAGGATTTTATATTAGGCAAGATTCTTATTAAGAAAAATGAATTTGTGATCAATAATGGAAAGAATCAGCTACACCTAGAAGAGGAACACTGGGAAATGAGTGTAAATTGTTTGCATTTTTGTTTTTCTTCCCAGGTTATTTTTACCTTCTGAATCCCATTCTCCCTGTACAACAAGAGAACTGTTGAGTTCTGCACACATAATTGTAGCTAATTGTATCCAGGGCATACTATAACATATTTAACATGTATAAGACTGCTTGCCATCTAGGGGAGAGGGTGGAGGGAGGGAAGGGAAAAGTCAGAACAGATGTGAGTACAAGGGATAATGTTGTAAAAAATTACCCAGGCATATGTTCTGTCAATAAAAAGTTATAATATATAAAAAAAGAAAAATGAATTTGTTGTTGAGTTATAAGTTATAGAAACCTTGGGATAAATTGAATGTTGCCTTTTAGAATTTGTGATAATGGAAGGAAATCTGGTTATGATTAGATAGACACTTGATTTAAGAACAGATTTCAGTGTTCCTAGAAAGAGTAATTAGGATTTTATAGACTAAAATTCAACTGAAATGTAAGATGCTCAAGAATGAAATTCTGCAGACGCAAAGATTAAAATTTCAGAAGCAAAAAGGCAAAATTAGCTGACTTTTGTACTTGAAAGGGCAAAATAAAAATGGCTAAAAGAGAGTTGAACTTTAAGATAAGTGGGGAAATAATATAGCTGCTTTTGGTGGAATTCAGATAATTTGACCCATATGAATACATTTGAATAATAAAAGAGAGCATCCAGTCCTGATTCTGATGATTGTTCATTGAAAAAAGAAGGTATATGAAATAATGATATTTGCATTTATGCACTAAATATTTGAAAAATGTTAGATGTAATTATTGAGCTAATATTATTTAAAATATTATAGACTCTGCTAAAAAGCTATTAGAAATAATTCAGAATTTTAGCAAAGTTGCAGGATACAAAATAAATCCACATAAATCCTCAGCATTTTTATATATTACCAACACAATCCAACAGCAAGAGATACAAAGTGAAATTCCATTCAAAATAACAGTCGATAGTATAAAATATTTGGGAATATATCTACCAAAGGAAAGTCAGGAATTATATGAGCAAAATTACGAAACACTTGCCACAGAAATAAAGTCATATTTAAATAATTGGAAAGACATTCAGTGCTCTTGGATAGGCCGAGCAAATATAATTAAGATGACAATACTCCCTAAACTAATCTATTTATTTAGTGCTATACCAATCAGACTCCCAAGAAACTATTTTAATGACCTAGAAAAAATAACAACAGAATTCATATGGAACAACAAAAGGTCTAAAATTTCAAGGGAAGTAATGAAAAAAAAATTACATGAAGGTGATCTAGCTGTAACTGATCTAGAACTATATTATAAAGCAACAGTCACCAAAACCATTTGGTATTGGCTAAGAAATAGAATAGTTGATCAGTGGCATAGGTTAGTTTCACAGGGCAAGATAGTGAATAAAAATAGCAATCTAGTGTTTGACAAACCCAAAGATCCCAACTTTTAGGATAAGAATTCATTATTTGACAAAAACTGCTGGGAAAACTGGAAATTAGTATGGCAGAAACTAGGCATGGAACCACATTTAACACCACATACTAAGAAAAGATCAAAATGGGTCCAAGATTTAGGCATAAAGGACGAAATCATAAATAAATTGGAGGAACATGGGATGGTTTACCTCTCAGACTTGTGGAGGAGGAAGGAGTTTGTGTCCAAGGGAGAACTAGAGACCATTATTGATCACAAAAAAAAAAAAAATTTGATTATACCAAATTAAAAATTTTCTGCACAAACAAAACTAATGCAAACAAGATTAGAAGGGAAGTAACAAATTGGGAAAACATTTTTACAGTTAAAGGTTCTGATAAAGGCCTCATCTCTAAAATATACAGAGAATTGACTTTAATTTATAAGAAATCAAGCTATTCTCCAATTGATAAATGGTCAAAGGATATGAACAGACAATTTTTCAGATGATGAAATTAAAACTATTTCCACTCATATGAAAGAGTGTTCCAAATCATTATTGATCAGAGAAATGCAAATTAAGACATCTCTGAGATATCATTACACACCTGTCAGATTGGCTAAGATGACAGGAACAAATAATGATGAATGTTGGAGGGGCTGTGGGAAAACTGGGACACTGATGCATTCTTGGTGGACTTGTGAAAAAATCCAACCATTCTGGAGAGCAGTCTGGAATTATGCCCAAAAACTTATCAAAATGTGCATACCCTTTGACCCAGCTGTACTACTACTGGGCTTATATCCCAAGGAACTACTAGAGAAGGGAAAGGGACCTGTATGTGCCAAAATGTTTGTGGCAGCCCTTTTCATAGTGGCTAGAAACTGGAAAATGAATGGATGTCCATCAATTGCAGAATAGTTGGGTAAATTATGGTATATGAATGTTATGGAATATTATTGTTCTGTAAGAAATGACCAACAGGAGTAATACAGAGAGGCTTGGAGAGACTTACATCAACTGATGCTGAGTGAAACGAGCAGAACTAGGGGATCATTTTACACTTCAACAATGATACTGTATGAGGATGTATTCTGATGGAAGTGGATATCTTCAACATAGAGAAGAGTTAATCCAATTCCAATTGATTAATGATGGACAGAATTAGCTACATCCAGAAAAGGAACACTGGGAAATGAGTGTAAACTGTGAGCATTGTTTGTTTTTTTTTTTGTTTGTTTGTTTTGTTTTGTTTTGTTTTGTTTTGTTTTGTTTTGTTTTGTTTCTCTTCCCAGATTATTTTTACCTTCCAAATACAATCCTTCCTTTGCAACAACAACAACAACAAAATTCGGTTCTGCACATATATATTGTTCCTAGGATATACTATAAGATACTTAATACTTAATATGAATGCCTGCCATCTAGCGGAGGGGGTAGAGGGAAGGGGGGTAAAACTCGGAACAGAAGGGAGTACAAGGGATAATGTTGTTTTTAAAAAAAAAAAAAAAAACTTACCTATACATATGTACTGTCACAGAAAATGTCATAATTATAAAAATTAATAAAAAATTTAAAAAAATTATAGAGCAACAAAAAAGTAAAACCTATAGGCCTGGAGAAAGAAAAATTGGATCCTGATTTTTAAAATAGTAGAGAAAATAGAAACTCTATATTACTCCATATTACTTTGATTGGTTTTTACTCTTGGAAAAGTATTAGACTGTATCTTAAAACAATGATTAGTGATCATCCAGGGGGGAAAAAAAGCAATTATCACCAATAGTGACATGGTTCAGCCAAATCCAAGTAATTCCCATGTTAACTAAACTGGCTATTCAGGGGAATGTCATTAATCTATTTCATCTAGATTTTACAAAATATTTTATTTTATTTTAATATTTATTTTAATGAGTTATGATATTCTTGAGAAAATAATGATTAATCATGGCCCACATGATACTTAATAAAATTAAAAATATTTAGAATTAGTTAGGTATCTGGATTCAATAAGAGGTAATGTTTTGGTATCAAGTTGGAAGCAGGGCTCCAAATAAGTGGCCAAGGTTCTCTTTTTGACAGCATTATTTAAAATTTTCAGTCAAATAAATAAAGTTGCATATAGATTGTTTGTTGAATATGCAAATGACTAAAGCTAAGAAGTATAGCTAATATGGTTGATATTGGTTGGTTGAATTATTTTGATAGACTAAATATTTGCTTGAATTAATAAGATGTATTTCTACATATGTAAATATTATGTTTTTTGCTTAAGTTAAAAAAAAAATCTTCACGAGGTGAAGTCAAGAATAAGTAAGAGTAAAGTCAAGAGTAAAGTCAGGGATTCCCTTGAGCTTTTTACCAAACTCCACCAATACCTTTAAATAATGATTCTAAACAAATTCTAAAGTGTTAAGAGTGGATAGATTCCACAAAAAAATGGAGTAAAACAATTATTGGTCAATGTTATTATTAAAGACTTACAAGGGTCTCTTTGCAGATACCAGGGACAGGACTCTGTGGCATTGTCTATATTTGAATCTGGGTTGCACTCCTACAATGTAAGTAGACATCTTGTTCCCAGTATAACGAAAAACAGCACAGCAGAGGTTGAAGCTGCAGGAGAGCAGGGACCTTAATGAGTAGTAAACATAATTCTTAAATCATACCAAAAACTTACAGGTCCTCAAAATTATCTATGAAAACAGCTACACAAAAACCCTGAGATTTGGGAATTTCTTCCTCCATTTGAGAAACAGACCTTGGCTTAACATAAAGTTAAAAGTCAAGAAGGGATGGAAAATGAGCAAAAACAACAACAACAACAAAAAAAAAAAAAAAAAAAAAAAAAGAAAAAAAACTCTGACCATAGAAAATTTCTATGGTAACACAGCCAGAAAAAGACCAAATCAAATTTTGTGCATCAAAAAATTCAAAAGAAAAATGAGTAATATAAGAACAGCATTGGAAAAAATGAACAAATATCTTAGTAAAGGAGACAAAAATACTGTAGAAAATTAAAAAAAAACATAATAGATCAAATAGTAAAAAAAGACACAAAAACCTAATGAATAGAAGAATGCCTTAAAAGGCATAATTGGCCAAATGGAGGAGGAAAAAGATATACAAAATTCATTGAAGAGAACTTATAAAGTAGAATTGGCCAAATGAAAAATAGGGTAAAAAATATTGCTAAAGAAAATAATTCCTTAAAAGTTAGAATTTGGAAGCTAATGGCTCTATGATAAATCAAGAAACAATTAAACAAAATTAAAAGAATTAGAAGACAATAAAAATATCTCATTGGAAAACAACTGACCTGGAAGTTAGTTCAACAACTGGTCAAGGAGAGATGATTTTAAAGCTATTGGACTATCTGAATGCCATGATCAAAAAAGATGATTAGACATTACCTTTCAAAAAATTATCAATGAAAACTGCCCTGATATTATAGAATCCAAGGGTGAAAGTCATTCCTGAAAGACATTCTAAATTTAACACTCCCAGGAATATTATAGTCAAATTCCAGACCTCCCAGCTTAAGGAGAAAATAGTGCAAGCATACAGAAAGAAATAATATATAGTGGATCCACAAGATTTAGCAGCTTCATTGTTAAAGAATCTTGAAATTAAAGGCTTGGAATATTCCAGAAGGCGAAAGAGCTAGAATTATAACCAAGAATCACCTAGAGCAAAATTAAGTATCAGCCTTCGGGGAAAAAAACTGACATTCAATGAAATTGAGGATTTTGAAGCATTCCTGCTGAAAAGGTAAGAGCTGAATAGAAAATTCTACTTTCTAATAAAAGATACAAAACAAATCAAAGGAACGCAAATAGGAAAGAGAAATAAGAAGGGATTCAGCAAGGTTAAACTGTTTATATTCCTACATGAGAAAATGATGATAACAAAATGAGTCCAAAGTCTTTTCATTAGTAAAGCAGTTAGAAGATGTATAGAGGTATACGTAGAAAGAAAGAAGTGAGTTGGATATGATTATTTTAAAATAAAATAAAAATTCATAGATAAGAAGGGAAAGATATGAGAGAAGAGAGGAAGAATAGAATAGGATAAATTATAGTGAAAGAAAAAAATGAGGAAAACAGGAGAGGAGTACATAACCCTTATTCTCCTTGGAATTAGATGAAAGAATAATACTCCCATTCAGCAGAAATCTATTCTACCATAGAGAAAATTAGGAAAGGAAATGGATAAGAAAAGGCAGGAGAGCTGATAGAAGGGAGGGCAGTTTGGGCCAGGTGAAAGAAGCAAAGCACTTGAAAATAGTTAATATAACAGCAGAGTGAGATTAGGATAAATGGTTTGGGGATAAGAAATAGAATGAAGGGAATATATATAGTTGGTATTCAGTAATATGAAAAAAATTATAGAAAGTTTCTCTGATACAGGCTTCTTTTCTCAAACATAGAAAAATGATTCAAATTTATAGAAATAAGAGTCATTCTTTAATTGATAAATGGTCAAAGGATATGAATAGGCATTTTTCAGACAGAGTAATCAAAGTTATCTACAATCATATTTTAATATGCTTTATATCACTGTTGATAAGAGAAATGGAATTTAAAACAATTCTGAGCTACGCCTCCACATCTGTCAAATTGCCAATGTGACAGTAAAGGAAAATGACAAATGTGGGAAGGGATGTGGGAAAATTAAATGCCAATGTACTATTAGTGAAAGCACATACACATTTAACAATTCTGGGAAACAACTTGGAACCTTGGAATCAAAGGACTATAAAACTATGCTTTGACCAAGCAATATAACTACTAGGTTTATATCCCAAAGAGATAAATAACAAAAAGAAAAAGGACCTATCTATGTAAAATATAAAGAGATGATAGATAGATAGATAGATAGATAGATAGATAGATAAAGTTATGGCAGACTTTTAATGATGGCAAAGAATTGAAAATTGTGGGAATGGCCATCAATTGTAGGATGGCTGAATAAGAAGGTTGTATGTGATTTTGATGGCATACTACAGTTCTTTTACATAATTATCAGGCTCAGAAAGATATGAAAAGATTTACTTGAACTAATGCAAAGTGAAATGCAAAGAGCATTGTGCACAGCAAAAGCACTATTATTTGATGATCTATTAGGATAACTTAGTTATTCTCAGTAATGTAATGATTTTAAGAAAATTCTGTAGGCCTTATGATGAAAGATGCTGTCCATAAGAACTATTAGAACCTTAATGCACACACACTGAGCATTAAAAGGCATAAGAAAAGGTGCAGGGTGAAATAGGAGCAAAAGAATTGTGTGTGTGTGTGTGTGTTTATTTAACAAAACAACATAGATGAAAAATAATTGAAAGGAAGGTAGACTCTCCAAAAATGAAAGAAAAAATGATGATTGTAGACACAGATGACAAAACAGAAAGAAATATTCACTGTTATTAATTCAGGGTGTCATAACCTTTAGCAGGGATAATTACCTTTAATGCTTATTGTTTATAATATCTGAAGGAGAAGAGAGAAAATGTTTCTTTTTTCTTTTTATTTTTCCAGAAAATAATTTGATAATAATATCAAAAAAGAAAAAAAATGATTAGAGGAAAACTGCATAGATCATGGAATTTGCAATTTTTTTTATTTGAAATACTAAGCGACCTCCATGTAGAACTTTAGACTATAAAAATTCTCCCCCTATAGGATTTCATCTGTTATTATGTCATCAAATTAATGTCTATATTATGCCTACTGTAAATATAGGGACAGAATTCTAGAAGCCAAGATGATGGAGTAAGCAATAAACAAAACTATAACTTTGTGTACAATATATTTCACTTTGCTTGAGTTCATGGAAGACTTTCTAGTGTGTTATTGTTATTGTTGTTGTTGTTTTCTTAAGGTATTCTGCTCAACATTTCTCACAGAACAATAATACTCTATCACAAATATATATTAGAGTTAATGAATCCATTCCCCCATTGGTGGGAAACCCCTAAGTTTCCAATTATTTTGTCCTTAGAAGAACTATTATGAATATTTTTCATACATATGAGTCATTTTCTTTTTTAAAAATCTCTTTTGGTATTCATGTCTAGTAGTGGTATTGTTAGGTCAAAGGATATGCATGAATTTGTAGCTCTTTAGGCACAGATCATATCTTTTAATCATTTATCTATTGGGGTATGGATCTTATTCTTTTTAATAAATTTGACTTAGTTCTCTCCCTATTTGAGAAATGAGGCCTTATCAGAGAAAATTGCTTTGAATTTTTTTTTGCAATTACTATTGCTAACTCTATTTCCCCTCATTTATTCTCTTTCCTTTTCACCCTGTCCCTACTCAAAAATGTTTTGATACTGATCATTCCCTCATGGAATAGACTTTCCCTATTATCACCCTTTCTTCTATTTTCCTGTAGGATAAAACAGATTTTTATATCCATATTGAATGTGCATTATTTTTTTCTTTGAATTCATATGAGATTAAGGTTTACTCATTCCCCTTCTCCTCCCCCCTCTTCCCCTGCACTGTAAAAAAAAACTTTTTCTTGCCTCTTTTTTATGGTAGATAATTTATACCATTCCACTTATCCCTTTTCCTTTGTCCTAGTCAATCATTTCTCCTTTGACCAGAAACCCTGAGGTTCCTATCACAGATTTATTTATTTAGTTAGTTTTTTATTGTTGTTATTTTTGGGCTAGGGGAAAGAGGAGATTCTTTGTCTTGATTGTTTCCTGGTCTTTATCAGTGAATGAGTGGGGCCTCTGTTAAACTGAGACTTGTTGAAGACCTTAGTTTAAAAAGGCCAAGGTCTCCCATTTCATCTAAGGCCATCTCCAGTTTTCCTGATTTATATCTGGCCATTGGATTCAGATTGTCCTGGAGTATAAAGTGAGGTAGCTGACTGTGCACACTCCTCCCTCACTTAAACTCAATCTACTCGCATGCCATGACATCTTCTTCTAATGTCATGATCCTTTTCAAGAACAAAAGACTTTAAAGCACCATACATTAAGAAATACATGTCCAGAGACCTCAGTTCGGTTCTCTCAGAACTCAATAAATAAAACCAAAAAAAATTAATTAAGAAAATAGCTAAAGACCTAAATAGTGTATTAGAAAAGTTAGAAATGAAGATCTTTGAAGAAAACTGAATGGGAAAAGAAAGGAATATGCTTATTTTCAACAGTAAATGGATTCTTCACAAAAATTAACCACGTAATAAGGCATTATAAGCAACTCACCATCAATGTAGAAAAGCAAAAAATATTAGAATATAATTTTTCTGATCATAATGCAATAATAGTACATTCAACAAAAGGCAGTAGATATACTAAAATTTAATTGAAAATGAGATTAATTTTCAATAATAAATAGCTCAAAGGACAAATCATAAATACAATCCATAATTTAATTAAAGAGAATCACAGAAATAAGAGAACACACTAAAATTCAGGGTATGCAGCCAAAGCAGTACTTTTAAAAAATTGCAATTCCCTAAATTCTTACATCAACAAAATGAATAAAGAACAAGTTGATAAATTGGACATGTATGCAAAAAGAATAAAATAAAATAAAAAAAACTTTAAATAAAGAAAAATTAAAAAAACTCCCAATTGAACATCAAATTAGAAATTCTGAAAATCCTGAGACTAGAAAGATTGAAATAATTAAAAAAAACTATTAAGCTAATAAATAAATCTAGGAGTTGGTTCTGGGGGGGAGGGGAGGGCATGCGGGAAGATAGACAAACCTTTGCTAAATCTGATTAATTAAAAAAAAAAAAAAAAAAAGGAGAAAACAAAATGTCCAATATCAATATTGAAAAAAAAAAGTTGAAATCACCACCAAAGAAAGAAGATAAAAGCAATCATTAGGAAATATTTTGTCCAATTATATACCTATTAATCTAAAAATCTGAGTGGAATCTATGAATATTCTTGCAAATAAAAATTACCTAGGATAAGGAAATAGAATCTTTAAATAACCCTATTTCAAGAAAGAACAAGCCATTAATGAGCTTTCTAGGAAAAAATATCTAGGGCCAGACAAGTTCACAAGTAAATTCTACCAAACATTTAAAGATCAATTAATTCCAATAGTATAAAAATATTTAGAAAAACAGGCGAAGAATGTGTAAAAATGTTTGTGGCAATCCTTTTTGTAGTGACAAAAGACTAGAAACTGAATGGATGCCCAGCAGTTGGAAAATGGCTGAATAGATTATGTTATATGAATTTATGGAATATTGTTGTTCTATAAGAAATGATCAGCATGATGATTTTAGAGAGACCTGGAGAGATAGGCTTACATGAACTGATGCTAAGTGAAATGAGCAGAATCAGGAGATCATTGTACACAACAACATCAATATTATACAACAATCAAATCTTATAAACATGACTCTTTCTAACAATGAAATCTATACCCAGAGAGGACTGTGGGAGCTGAGTGTGAAACACAACATAACATTCTCGCTCTTTTTGTTGTTGTTCACTTGCATTTTGTTTTCTTACTCATTTTCTTTCCTTTTTGATCTGATTTTTCTTGTGCAGCAAGATAATTTTATAAATACGCTTATATATATATTGGAT
The DNA here is from genome assembly GCF_048593235.1 of Sminthopsis crassicaudata. Lineage (NCBI taxonomy): Eukaryota > Metazoa > Chordata > Mammalia > Dasyuromorphia > Dasyuridae > Sminthopsis > Sminthopsis crassicaudata. Next base: position 144,395,922 of record NC_133622.1, read on the forward strand.
TTAACATATATTTTAACATGCATAACAAAAATAAATAAAATAACATTCTGTAAAAAAAAAGAAAGAAAGAAAAACAGTTGAAGAAAGAGTTTTGTGAAACTCCTTTTATGACACAAATATGCTGATACAAAAACCAGGAAGAGTTAAAACAAAGAAAGAAAATTTTAGACCAATTTCCCTAATGAATATTGATGCAATTATTTTTAATACACTAGCAAGGGAATTAAAGCTATCTATCATAAGGATTATTTACTATGATCAGGTGGATTTTATATCAGTAATGCAGGCTTGGTTTAACATTAGGAAAACTGTAAATGTGCTTGGCCATATTAATAAAAAACCAACAGATAATAGATGATTTAGTACCAATTTCTATTAAAAACACTAAAGCATAGAAATAAAGGGAGTATTCCCTAAAGTGACAAACAATACTTTTCCCCAGCTGCATGTCAAGAAAAAACAATGTTTGCAAAATTGTATGATCAACTCAGAATGACTCGGCTCTTCTTAACAACAAAATGAGCCAAGACAAATACAAAGGATTATAATGGAAAAATTTTATCTACCCAGATATTGCAGATAGAAGCATTTTTCTATGTGTGATTTTGTTTTCCTTTTTGATCCATTTCTTCTTTCACAAAATGAGATTAATGAAAAAATAAGTTTACATGAGCAAACATATAACCTTTATCAAACTGCCTACCATTTTCAGAAGAGGGTAGAGGTGGAACAAAGGGAGAAAAATCTGAAACCCAAAATCTTGTAAAAATGAATAATTTTTTTTCTTGACATGTAGCTGGGGGAAAATGCTAATACATATATATATATATATATATATATATACATATATATATATATATATATATATATATATATATATGAACAACTTCAGAAAGAATTTAAGTGACAAAAATCTATTACACTCTTTCCCATCCCTTAGTAGCCTCTCAAATATACTACAATTTCAAATGTGGTTTTGAATAATACCTAACATGACTACAATTCTACTATATACTTCAATCAAAAACCTAAAAACACCTGAATCTCACCTATATCTCCATATCTTAAGAATGACAATTAATCCAATTCCTGCTTTAAGATATAATGCATGTTTTTCTCTCTTGTAATAATGAGAGTTACCAACCTTAAAATTAATTAAAAGCATTGTTCCAGAGCTGTTTGCAATTAATGTCAATGTCATTATCCACACTCAGACTAGCCCACCAAATGAGGCAGTACAAATACGGTATAAACATTAAACTTCTAAAAGTATGGTACACTTGATCACTGATTACACAATTAAGGGAAGAATCTGAAACCAAAATAATTAAGAAAAGGATGTACTTTAAAAATCATAAACAAAAAGTTAAGAAAAATTGAAAATGTCTTCATTTTAAAAATATAGTAGAAATCAGAGTGTTTTATTAAAGTTGTGCTTAAGAGGTCACTGATTTGAATCATAAAAGGCATGACTTCATGAGAGTAAGTTTTGTTGTTTTGTTTTTATTTTTATCTCACATATGGTTTCATCATTAGAGAAAACTCTTTTTACTAATGTACATTGCCTTTATACAGTTTGCATATCCTTTTAAAAAGTAAGTTGTCATATAGCCAAAAAAATTTAAAGTTTGAACTTGAATTCCTATCTTCCTGACTCTAAAGTCAACTCTCTAAACATTATGCATCTTGCATCTATTAGCCTGTTCGTGGGTCTGCCTGCCTTAAATCATTCCTCACTCCAATCCATGCTCCATTAATTGAGAAAAGTGATTTTCCTAAAGCATGGATCTGATGGCATGATCCCCTTGCTTAATAAACTTCTGTGAATTCCTAACAAACACAAAATATTTGACTTTCCTAGCCCTTTATAGCCTGGCCTAATTCTTACCTTGGGTCCTTCCATTCAGCAATACTGCTCTGACAGTTCCAAGAAGCTCTGAGCTGTTTTTTTATTTGTTTGTTGTTTGTTTTTCTGGATGTGAATTACAATGCTCTCCCTCTTCCTTATCACATATTTGAACTCCTTGGCTTCCTTTTAAGACATTACTAAAATCCATCTTTTACTGGAAGCCTATTACTACTTCGTTTTATTCTATTCTTTTCCCTCTGGTAGTTATTATTATAATTTTTACTTATCTTGTACATTGCTTGCTTTGTATATATTTGTTTTCATGTAGTTCCCTACTTTAGATTGTAATCTCATTGATTATATACCCAGCTCACAACACAGTGCATGGAACATAACAGACAATATTTATTTATTGATTCTTTAATTTTAAAATGCTATTAATTGCTATTATCATGCTGCGTAGTAGGGATTTGTAATTTGGGTCCTTGAACTCCCTAAAAGGTTTTTTTTTTTTTTAATTATATTTATTCCAATACCATTGGTTTATTTTGCAGTGCATATATTTTATTTTGAGCATTTAAAAACATTATTTAGAAAAGAATAATGTCCCAAGAAAAACTACTCACCACACTATAAAAAGGTCCTAAAATACAAAAATTTTAAGAACTTCTGCTTTATATGATTCAACATATGTGCTCTCTAATATAAATATCAGACTACTAAGTAAATACTCTTTGTAATAGGATGAAAATGCTTGTTACTAGCAAATAGTCTGGTGTTTACAATTTTTAATAGAAATTACATTAGATCACTTGCTATTGTATTAACCTCACTTTCAAAAAAATTAGAATAACAGAGATGAGGAACATAGTAGCTAGTTTTGGATATTAATAACTTCAACTAAGAGTACATTAATTTAATCTTTTACTGTGCCTTCTTTTTAATAAATAATTCCTTTCATATCAGAATTCCTATATTTCAGTGCTATTAAAGGCATTTCCAGGGGGCCACCATTCACAAATTTTTTTTTCAATCAAGAATCTCTGACTGTTCTCAACTTAGCTTTTTCTTTATCAGTTTCAGTATATCAAAAAAATTGCATAACCTCTCCTACTTACACAAGCAAAATTTAATGTTTTCATCTCCCATTTTAAAATCATTAATACATAGTGTGAAATTCCTCTGTGGATTTTCTCTTAAAGATAATATTGTTTTCTCCTCATCTTCACTATTCCACACCTTTATTCTCTCATGTTTGTATTAAAACCACCTTGTTCAGACCCTGATCTTGCCTCATGCTCCATTCTTTTTTCATAATTCTAGACTTATCTTCCTTGGACATCATTATTTAGCTCAAAAACTGCTCTTGCCTTCTCATTTTCTGTCACAAAACTAAATGATTTCCTTTGTCTTTAAGGTCTATAAAGTTTCAGTTCCCTTCATATTAGTTCTAAAAACTTTCAGTTCTAAGTCAAATGTTCTTTTCTGCTGTTTAGTCCAATGTATTCTTTAAGTTCTGTTTTTTCTAAAAGCTTGTCCTAATAATTCTGTTGTGATTGATCTTCTCTGATGAATCACTGTTTTAACATTTTTATTAATATATTTTTATATTATCTTAATTTCCAAATATATTCTTCATCTTCCCCTTCTCAGAGAGTCCTCTATTCTAGCAAAATGGATAGGATACCCAATAAAATAAAATAGAGGAGAGCAAAAGTTCAGTAAAAGTAAACAACATAACAAAGAAGATTAAATGCCTCATATGCTTTTCAAAGAATTAACATGAAATATATTAAGATATATGAAGAAAGATGTTATCTGAATCAAGAGAAAGAAGAGACAGATAAAAAGATGTATAGAATGATTATAATTTGTGACTAATAATTTGTGCTCTCTAAGGGAGGAGGTGGGAAGAAAAAAAATAAGAAAAAATTTACAGGATAATTTTGTTATATATTTGAAAGGGAAGCAAGATGTGCAAAGTGGGTTTGTAGTTTCATGTACGATCATCTTTTTATTGTACTCTTAGAAAAATGCTTATTTCATTCCCTAAATTAATTTTTTTTTAAGAAAAGGATAGAGGTATATTTTCCCTTTTCTTCTTCTAAGCTGAGTTTCATCATTATAATTGCAGAATGTCCAGTTCCAATTTTGGATAATTATTGTCTATTTTCATTTATTTTAGGGTCTTGGAATCATAAATATAGAGCTGTAAAAGACCTCAGAGACAATCTATTTCAACCCCCTCTTTTTATATTTGAGGCACAAAGTCAGGCAGATATAAATTAGGAGAGTCACTATTTGAACTGGTCTTTTGATGACAAAACTAAGCAATTTTCCCCTATAGTATTATTTTCTCTTCACTGAATATATAATTACTGTTTCTTCTACTTCACTTTGTATAAGTTCATATATCTTCCCATGCTTCTTTTTGCATTAAATACCTATGCTATATCTAGCCCACTGAAAATTTCAGTTAACTTTTGTAAACATATATTTTAATTCATGTTTTGTCTATGTTTATACAAACCATAATTTTATGGTAATGGTTGAAAGAGCATTCTTTCTAAAGTTTGGTTTAAATTCAATTTTTATTTTTAACATTCTTTACATGACCTTAAGCAAGTAATTTAATCTTCCTGGGTCTGTTTCTTAGTTCTAAAAGGGGTGGAGTGGGAGCAGATTTGGTTGTTAGTCCACAAATTAAGTGCCTAAATCTTTCTGGTACTGTGCTAACTCACATGCAGAAAAGACAAAAGATAATCATTAAACTCATTAAACTCTCTAAGAATTTAAAGGAGGGAGCAACATGCAAACAACTATGTACAAACAATTTGCCTTGTAAAAGACAAATTGAAGATATTCATTAAAAAGAAGAGACATCATTAAGGGACATCAGGACAGGATTCTAGGAGAAAGTTTAGTGGATACATAAGAGGAAACCAGAAATAACAGATGAGAATGGAGAGAAATCCAGGCACAGCAGACAACTCAGTTGGTAGTTGTTAATGTCATTTTTGAGGAACAACAAGGAAACCATTGTCATTGGCTCAAAATACATCTGAGAAGTATAAGGACTAAGAAAACTGTGAAATTTTTTGTTCCATGATCAGCCTTTCCAGTTCAGAGAGATTAATCACTAAGTTATCTGTAGGTTATATATTATTTTTATTTATTTTTTTCCTTAGGCCAGCACAGAATTGGACTGATTGAACAGCTATCACATCCAGCAAGGAACCATACTGATTTTCTGAGGCAATGAATTATCTATCTATGACACCACAGTTAGAAATGAACTTGATTGGAAATCTGAGAAAAAAGAAAAGGGCTCCTTGTAAGAGGAGTGTCAAGGTATTCCTTGGTCCCATGTTTGTTTGTTTGTTTGTTTGTTTGTTTGTTTGTTTTTATATATATGGATGCAGCTCTCCTTTGGTGACTGATGTTAAAGCCTCTTTCCCCAAAGAGACCTTATATATGCAAGGGGAGAGCATATTCCATTTGGGGGTAAATATTTTTACAACTTCCTTTTTTGTTATGTCTTATAAGCAATATAATTTTTCATAAAAGCTATTTTATGATATCTGGCTGACATTGATACTGAAGGGAAGACATTAAATACAGTAAAATAGCATTTTATAATATAAATATAATGATAATAATAGCATTTGAAATAGCATCTGCATTATTTTTAGAATCTTGAAGGGTAGAACATGTTATCATTTTCTGAGGCTTCTTACCTTCCAGTTCAAGTGGGAGAAGGGGATGAGAGAATAAATTCAGGAGGGGAGTCACATATATCCTGAACTGCAAGGCAATGTGACATAGTGGATAGAGAGTTGGGTTGAAATCCTGTCTCTGATAAGTAATGATGCTAGGTTCCTGGGCAATTCCGTTAACATCAAAGTTCTAGAAACTAACTCTCAGGGACAATAATTTGCAGAGAAAGTGCCAATTTGAATTGGAGTTTCCTTGTGAGAGAGTTCCCTCTACTCCTGAAATTATAGTTCTGTTTCTTTATCCCTTTCTAGTTATCTGTCAATATATTGTTTGCAGCAGCAGCGAAGCAGGAGCAACAGCAGCAGCAACAACTATAGTAATAGTTATAAAAGTATTAATTTTTATATAGCTTCTATGATATACCATTCATTGTGCTAAATGCTTTACAAATGTCTTATTTGATCCTTAACATAATCCTGGGAGTAAGTGCTATTCATATTTTTTTCAGATGAGAAACCTGAAGCAAACAGTGGTTGAGGTCATACAGCTAGTAAACATAGTAAACAAACTACTTGAATACAGGAACTATGCTAATTTTGTGTATGCTTATCATTCCCTATCAAGATATGTGGCAAATAATAGAAATTAAATAAATGCCTAATGGTTTATTTATTGGAAGATACATATCAAATATGATCACTTTTTACTTTGTAAGTAAAAATAGTGTCCCTCTTCTCTATTATTTTAATTCATACATAATAATATATAGTTTTAAATTTATTTAATATTTTATTTTCATCAGTTATATGCAAAAAAAATTTAAACAATGCATTGTAATTTTAAGCTCTAAAGTTCTAGTATTTTATATTAAACACCTTAACAATTTATTTTATTAGATAATACCTTATTTCCCCAGTAATGTGTCAAGAACATTTTTAGCATTTGTTTTTATGCTATTTTATTTTTCTAAATACTTGAGATATTTTTAAACATTCACCTTTGTGAAACCTTGTATTCCAAATTTTTCTCCTGCTCCTCCCCATTTCTCCCTCTCCAAAACAGCAAAGCAATCTGATATATGATAAATGTGCACAATTCTTTCAAATGTATTTCCATATTCATCATAGCATTTACTTTTGCAAGACTTTGAAAACCAATGTTTTCTCCCTTCCTCCCCTCCCTTTTCTGAAAATGGTAGGCAGTTTGATATAGTTTATTCAAATGCTATCATATAAAACATATTTCCATATTAGTCATTTTTGAAAGAAGAAAAAAAGGAGAAAAAATTACAAGAAAGAATAAATTAAGTGGAAAAAATATGCTTCAATCTGCATTCTCAGTCCATAAGTTCTTTATCTGGATATAGACAGCATTTTGCTTTGCAAGTCTTTTGTACAATGTCTGGGATCACTGTGTTATTAAGAGGAGCTAAGTCATTCAGAATTCAGCATCAAACAATGTTACTAATAGTTTGTATAATGTTTTCTTAGTTCATCCTGTTTCACTTTGCATCATTTTGTGCAAGTATTTCCAGTTTTTTTTTTAAATCTGTCTGTGGATCATTTCTTATTGAGAATATTCCATTACATTCATTTACAAAATCTTGTTCAACCATCCCATAATGAGTTTCTCCTCAATTTCCAGTAGTTTGTCACCATGAAAGGCAAAACTATCGATATTTTTGCACATGACAGTCCTTTGCTTGTTTTTAATGATTTCTTTGGAATATAGACATAGTGGTGGTGGTGTTGAATCTAAGGGCATACACAATGTAGTTGCCTTTCAGGCAAGGTTCCAAATTGCTCTCCAGAATAGTTGAATCAGTTCACAAGTCCACCAGCACTGCATTTATGTGCTAATTTTACCACATCCTGTTCAATGTTTATCACTTTCTTTTTTGTCATATTAGTCAATCTGATAGCCATAAGGTGGTATCTCAGAGCTGTTTTAATTTGGAACTCAAAGTTTTAAAAACAAATGTTAAATATTGTTGTTTTTTTTTTTTTTCAGGAGATATTACTTCCAGAAGCCAAGATGGAAGAATAAGCGATGAATTGCTCTAATTCTCCTACTCCCCTGAAGACAACTATAAAATAGAATCATACACTAGAAATTGCCTCTAGGACCCCAGCTCAGCACTAGGTAAGTTGCTAGAACCCTATGGCCTCCACCAGTGCCTAGAACTTCCCACCCATAGTAGTGCCAGACACAAGAGGCCCCATGGATGCAGTGCAGCTTCAGTACAACACCAGGTAAACAGCAAGAGCCTGCAGCAACTGGCATAAGATGCCTTAAACATTACTCCTCCTACCCTAGGAGCAAATAATATTCAAAAAAAATTTAGTTCTTCCAAAACCTGAGCCCAATTCATATTATTCTTGAAACTTTGGATTTAAGAGCTTTGATTTTTATTATCTTTTGAGTGTATATTTTAATCTTTGTCACCATAATAACTGTATATGATTAGAATGTATTTTTCTGGTATTTGTTCAATTTTCCAATCTATTTCTTGATTTTTAAGTCTTTCTTAAAGTAGGGTTCCACTTCTAGGATGTAGGGTACATAGTGCCAAAGTTCAGGAATTTTGTGCAATTATTTTCAGAGATACTTCTAAGGACCTATAAGTTTTCATTTCCTCTAATATGATATGCTGTGGTCTGTAAGTGACCAAAAATACTCTTCTCTGCCTTGAAAACTGTGAGGAAAGTCTTTACTTCATTACCACCAGTTTACTGACTCAATAGGTAAATAAAAAGAAAAACAATTCTTAGAACAGTGCATATAGCACAATACGTTATTTTTCATTGTACAGTATTATATTGAAAAGTTGTAATTAACACATAGTTCCACCAAACAATTAATGTCAGGAGTAGGAACATTCTTTATATTTAATACTTATGCATAATACTATATACATATGTAAACATGTTATGTATTATATATGTTATACATTACATATATTATCTATAATAACTCCTTACATGCAATTTTATTAACAATCATTCTCTGAGATAGGAAGTATATTCAAAATTACCCAATTAGGATGCAGTTGCAAATTGTCAAATCATACTGAGGGTTGTGAAGATTAAGCCATGCAAGGTGCAGTCTTATTTCAGGACTCTTGCACTGGACACTGTCATCTCTCTTCATATGGTCTCAGTTTCCTAGGATTCTTTTCACTCCAATCACTGAGAATAAAGGAAAGTGAATGAAACCCTTAACAATGGCTTTCCTAATTAATAGACTACCACCCATGACATCAGATTGCACTAATTCATCTCATCACCCTTGTTAACTCACCAATACTCTAGACCTCCAGATATTTGACACAGAATTTTCTCTACATAGATACTTAATAACTTATTCCATCTCTGTCCCCCAGAATTTCTGTCTCTTTATTCTAGTATAAGAATCTAAGCACAAAGACATTGTGCCTCATAAGATTTTTGTTGTGGGAATATCAATCAGGTCCATCCTTAAAGCCTGAAGCCTCATGAGAAATGTAGTCCCTTCAATTAGAAAGGCCTCTATTGTAAGTAAGAGGAATTTGTATTAGCTCAAAATGGCAAGAATGTCATGGAAAATACTGAGTGAAGAAGAAGAGAAAAAACTGAATTATAACATGTGGTTAATGAGCCTCCTTAGAAGGTGGGATTGCCCTGTACTATAGCACCAATCACACTTCAATATTTAATTAGGCAAACTTCTCAAAAGAAAATGGAAGACCAGTGTAGAATCCATTCCTACTCTCCCCAAAGGAACTTAAATTGCAGACCATAGGCAGATTTGACCACTAGACTTATTATAACAAAAAAAAAAAAAAAAGAACAATACATTTTATAAGCAAAAGGGAAAAATAGATGAATTTGAAATGATATTATGGATTCTCTCAAAAGAAAGGAGTACCTGAGTATGTAATCATATGTTCCTAAAGCAAACACAAATTCCATTCTAAAGGAGAATTGAATTTTACTTAACATGTGTCCTTACTGTAGAAATAAGTTAATTATTCTATTTTTTATTTTATTTATTTATTATTATAGCTACTTATTGACAAAACATATGCATGAGTAGTTTTTCAACATTAACCCTTGAAAAAACTTCTGTTCCAACTTTTCCCCTCTTTCCCTCCACCCCTTCCCATAGATAGCAGGCAGTCTCATATATGTTAAACATGTTAAAGTATATCTTAAATGCAATATATGTATACATATGTATATAGTTTTCTTGTTGCACAAGAAAAATCAGATTTAAAAAGAAGATAAATGTAATCTAGGAAGAAACACAAAAATTTAAGCAAACAACAAAAGAAAGAAGGCAAATGCTATGTTATGGTCCACACTCATTTGCCAGTGTTCTTTCACTGGGTATAGCTGGTTCTGTTCATTGCTGATCAATTGTAACTGATTTGGATCCTCTTAATGCTGAAAATAGCCATTTCCATCAGAATTGATCCTCATGCGTATTGTTGTTGAAGTGTATGATGATCTCTCCTGGTTCTGCTCAATTCATTTAGCATCAATTCATGTAAGCCTTTCCAAACCTCTCTGTATTCATCCTGCTGATCATTTTTTTACAGAAAAATAATATCCTATAACATTCATATACCACAATTTACTCAACCATCATCCAAGTGATGGACATCTATTCAATTTACAGTTTTTAGCCACTACAAAAAGAGCTGCCACAAACATTTTTGCACATAGAGGTCCCTTTCCCTTCTTTGTGATATCTCTTTGGGATATAGGCACAGTAATAACACTTCTGGATCAAAGGATATGCACAGTTTGATAACTTTTTGAGTATAGTTCCAAATTGATCTCCAGAATGGTTGGATCCATTCACAATTCCACCAACAATGCATCAGTGCCCCAGTTTTCCCATATCCCCTCTAATATAAGCTATTATCTGTTCCTGTCATATTAGTCAATCTGGCAGATATGTAGTGGCATATCAGAGTTCTCTTAACTTGCATTTCTCTGATCAATAATGATTTGGAGCACCTTTTCACATAAGAAATACTTTCAATTTCATTGTCTGAAAATTGTCTATTCATACCCTTTGACCAATTTGACCACTGGAAAATGGCTTGATTTTTTTTATAAATTAAGAGTCAATTCTCTCTCAGAACCTTTAACTATAAGATTGTTTTCCCAGTTTATTTCAAGAGGGTAAAGGAAAGCTCAGAAAGACAATGTGTCCTCTCAGCCATCTTGGCTCCACCCCAATAAGTGAATTATTTTAAGGAAAAAAATATGCCTCTATCAGTTCTAACAAAGCTGGAAAGAAGTAAAGAATGGCATATTGACAGTTAATGTCTTGTATCTAAAGACCAGGTTAAGTTAATTCATTATAATATTACACACATGCACACAGATATCACATTATCTACCTCTCTCTATTTCTCCAATTATATTTATATCAACTCTAATCTTTATTTTTATCTATCTATGTATCTTTCTATCTAGCTATCTAATATAGCTATCTACCTGATAGAAATAAAGCTAAAACTGTAGATTCGAAGCACCTAAAGGAGTTTTCAATAATGTTGCCTTTGTCTATCTTAATCCTAATTCTTCCCATCAATAACTGTTCAAAATCACAAAATTAAATTGAGAACAATATTTTGTAGACACTAGAATTAGATCCTACAATATTTATTCTTTACAAAAAATGAATGAATGAATATAAAAACAAACAAATAAAATTGCTCATTTTTATTTCTCTGTTGGTTGCTTCTTTGTGACGTGAATCTCTGAGATTAAATTTTCATCTCCCTTTCTATAGTCTGTTCATCGGCACCATTATTAATAGACTATCATCCTTTTTTTAAAGGTCCTTAATCAAAAAGTCCCTCTAGGGCAATATGCAATAAATAGTGTCTACTACCCATATTCCATTTAATTTCTTAATCCTTGAAATTCTTAAAGATATTTACTTTCATTTAAGGGAGTGATTTTCTTCTCTTAAGGAGACTAGTTTTGGCACCTTTATATTTTAGAGATCAGAATTTTTTTGAACTGCCCAGCATCTTAATTTATTTGCTAATACTGCACCACATTCTATTAAGTGGCACTAATTGCATTCAAAATGGAAATTAATTGAGAAGCTCTTGCTATCTGTGCTTAGTTCCATGAACTTACACATTATCTTCCAAGCTAATTCCAAGTAAGCAGTAATTTCACACAGAGTCTGCACATTCCATGACCTAATATGAACAAATGTATGTGTAATTTGCCAGAGCAAAGCTACTAAAAAGATGTGATTCAATGTAGCCAAAGAACATAAAAATGACAATATAGTTACTTCCCAATTACCCACATTTGCAGCAAAATGAGTGTTTTAGTGTGAAGTGTAATTGATTCCTAATTATTATACTTTTGGAGAAAGGCCACAGTCCATAACTTCATTAAACAGTGATAACACAAATAACTATTCATAAGGAAAGAATTAGCATATACTATATGCTTATTTACTTTCCAATCTGTAAATATTTGGGGTTCCGTGCTGTGGGAAGACACCATTTCAGTATAACAGGGCATCTTAATACCACTGGTAAACACAAAAATTGCCTGATGATTTCATGGCTTGAGACAACTTTATGACAAAATGCAGAATAAGGAGTAGGGATATGGGTTGGTGACACCTGAAGAACACACTATACATAGTATAATCTATTATTATTGAATATAATTTTATATTTCCTAAGCTTTGAATGAAATGGAACTGGAGTTCTGGAAAAAAATATATCTGTCATTTGTCCTATAAATGACAGAAGCAATTATTCAAATAACCAATTCAGAAAGCCCATTTCAAAAACTCTTTCAGTCCTTTGACATTTTTAAACTGAGATTAGCTGAGGTTTAGGACTTAGAGAAGCAAGATCTAAATATTATTCAAGCATTCTCTATTAGAGGGATAGAAATGAAAAGAAGGAAAATCTCTGCTTATTTAGCACTTCATAAATAATAGAGGTCTTTCAAATTCTTAGACTCAAACTTTGCATGGAAATTTCACAATTTGTTTTTATAATTTCAGAGTTAGAAGAGACTGCCAAATAGTAACCGTATCTCTCCAATCGTTATTTTTCATCATCTCTCCTTTTTTCCTAGTTTTAGCCTTTCCCGGAGCCTTATTCTCACTCTATTCTTCTGAACTCCCTCTGTTTCCTTCTTCCAACTCTGAATCTCCAAGATTTATTTATAATTCTTAGGAGCTTTCCTCATTATTCACTTTCAGAAAAAAAAATATAAAAGAGAAAGATCAAAAAGAATTAATATGGCTTCTGTATCCCTCAGACTCTCTATATGATTGTTGTCTCTATATAATTTGTTACTTGGTAGCATCTTTATCTGAAAGTAGGACTTCTCATAAAAAGGTATTTTCCAAGTTAAAATATGTTGTTGCCTAAGAATAGTCTCTCTAAGACACTTCTATGTTGTGAGGTTTTATCTGTAGTAGTGGTCTCGGGGCCTTATTTATTAGAAATAGTACTTAGTTAGCAGATAGTTCTCTCCTTTATATGTTTTTCTATATAACAGGGAACAATTTCACTTCCTTGAACCTCAGCTTTTTCATCTGTTAAATAAGAATGATAATATCTTATTGTCCACCTAAAAGGATTATGATGAGAAAACTGTGAGATAATGTATTTAAAGTATTTTTTTTAAATCATAAGGCTCTGTAAAAACAATTACTTTTATTACTTTAAAAACAAAACCAAACCTGAAGAAATGAACATACTTTTTTCTTCTGGGATTACAAAATCAAACCTGTTATCATGTACCTAGTGAAAGGTAAGACATTAATAAATACTCTGTGCATGTGTTAGTGTGTGTGTGTGTGTGTGTGTGTGTGTGTGTGTGTGTGTGTGTGTGTGTGTGTAAGAGAGACAGACAAGAGAAGTTCTAAAGATTATACGTCTACATGTATGCCATGTCCTGAACAATAGGAATTATTTACCAGCTTGATTTTGTTTGAAAAATGTATAGGTGAGCCAAGATGGCGGAGAAGATACACACCACTGTGTAAGGTCCTTTCTTCCCTCACAACCAACTAGATTTAATCAGCCTCAGAAATAGCGTTGGACTGATAGAATCCACAAGGACTGGAAGCACGACTTACCAGCTGAAGAGAATCTGGAGTTTCAGCAGGAAAGGTCAGCTCCCAGGGGAGGAAGAAGAGAGGCCAGTGCAGACGGTGGGGTAGTGGCACACTGTGCCGGTCACACTGGGGAGGGCTCTGGGATCAGAGAATCCACTGACATAAAAGAATCTGGCACAGGCTGTTGGCTCTTCTCTGCTTATAAAACAGCAGTTCAGAAGAGAAATATAAGCCACTTTAAAATTTAAAACTAGATTGGATCTTCCCAGATCCCAGGGGTGACTCAGCAGATCTCGGCACTGGGGGTGTGGCCGACATAGGCAATCCAGGCTTTTACCTCGGAGTATTTAAGAGATTGAAGAGTGGGCGGGGTGGTAACTCATAGTGCCTGGCTTGGCTGGCTGGAGGCTGTAGAACGGAAGTCCCAGAGAAGCTGAACCTTTGAACTAGGGACCACAGTTCCTGGCAGACACTTCCAGTTTGAGCGCAGGGGCTTTTCACATCACCTGCTCCAGACATCCACGCCCCACCAGGACACATAGCCTGCGCTTTGAGTTGCCTTTACTGTTCAGTCTCAACCTCAGGTAAGCCAATAAAACACAGCGCCCTCAGGGCACAGCAGTGCTGATCACCTCTGAGGCACTTCCAGGGAGGGCATGGGGAACTCTCTCCCAGAGCTCTCTCTTAGCTCAGGCGCAGGGGCCACTGCATCCATCCAGTCTGGGAGGAAGTGGTAAAGAAATAAATAAATAATTTCCTACCCCAGGGACAGACCCCAAAAGATTTTGTAAGTATGAGCAAGAAGCCCAAAAAAACCATAGATTCCTTCTACACAGAGAAAGAGCGGGTATCCAACCCCGAGGAAGTTAACAGCAGAGAGTCAGCAGATAACAACCTTAAGGGGAACGATTCCTGCCCCCCATCACAGAACTCTCTCCTTGAAGAGAATATTAAAAAGTTAAGACAGTTTGAAGAAAAATGGGGAAAGGAAAGAGAAGCTATGAAATTGGAGTTGGAAAAAATAAAGAATTCACAGGAGATGCAGGGAAACAAAATTAGTGAATTAGAAAAGGTAAAAAAAAATCACAGGAAAGTAGGATTTCTGAATTGGAGAAGATAAAAAAGTCCCAAGAAAATAGGATTTCTGAATTAGAAAAAGAAAATAATTCTCAAAAAAAAAATTAGGGAAATGGAAAAAAATTCAATAAAGCAAAATAACTAATTTAAAAATGAAATTGGGCATTTACAAAAAGAACTAAAAAGTGTGAATGAAGAAAATAACTCCTTAAAAGTCAGGATGGAACAAATAGAAATGAATGATTCATTGAGAACCCAAGAATCAGTCAAACAAAACAAAAATAATGAAAAGCTGGAGAATAATGTCAAATACTTACTGGGTAAATCTATAGACCTGGAAAATAGATCTAGGAGAGATAATCTGCGGATCACTGGACTTCCAGAAAACTATGACCAAAAAAAGAGCCTAGATTCTATTTTACAGGAAATTATCAAAGAGAACTGTCCAGAAATAATAGAAACAGAGGGGAAAGTAGATGTTGAAAGAATTCATCGAACTCCTTCTGAAATAGACCCTAAAAAAAAAAAACACCACGAAATATTGTGGCTAAGCTGCAGAATTACCACACAAAGGAGAAAATCCTGCAAGCAGCTAGAAAAAAAACTATTTAAATACCAACGTGCCACAATAAGGGTCACACAAGATCTGGCTGCCTCCACATTAAAAGATAGAAGGGCCTGGAACCTGATATTCCGAAAGGCAAAAGATCAAGGATTGCAACCAAGAATGAACTACCCAGCTAAGTTTAGCATCTTTTTCCATGGAAGAAGATGGTCATTCAATGAAATAGAGGAATTCCATATGTTTCTAAGAAAAAAACCAGACTTAAACAAAAAATTTGATCTACATCCAAAAAACTGAAGAGAAACAGAAAAAGGTACACAGAACCCTTGAGAACTATAGCTCTGTTGTGGGTATATAGAAAGTATGCATAGATAAATAGATTTTACTGATATAAAAGAAAAAAAAAGGAGGGGGTGTAGTAAAGGGAAGGGGGTAGTATCAGAAAAAGGGGAGGGAGTGATAAAAAGAGGGAAACTACATCCCAGGAAGAGGCATAGAAAATACACCATATCTGAGGGAATTTAGAGAGGGGGAGAATCATTGTGTAAATCTTACTCTCATCAGAAGAGGCTCAAAGAGTAAAGAATTGTCATATTTGTTTTTCAGAGAATTCTCTCTCACCTCATTAAAAGGGGGGAGAGGAAAAGGGAAAAGGAAAAGGAGAATAAGGGAAGGGACGTGGAGGGAGGGGGAAGGGATACAAAAAAAAAGGGAGGGCTGTGCGTCACAAGGGGGGTCTATAAATTGAATATTGGGGAAGGGGTTCAGGGGGGTCAAGGGAAAAAGCATAATCTGGGGATAATATGATGGCAGGAAATACAGAATTAGTAATTTTAACTGTAAATGTGAATGGGATGAACGCTCCCATCAAACAGAGACGGATACCAGACTGGATCAAAAATCAGAACCCTACAATATATTGTTTACAGGAAACACACTTAAAGCAGGGAGATACATATAGAGTAAAGGTAAAAGGTTGGAGAAGAATCTATTATGCTTCAGGTAAAGCCAAAAAAGCTATCCTTATCTCAGATCAAGCAAAAGCAGAAGTTGATCTAATTAAAAGAGATAAGGAAGGAAACTATATCCTGCTGAAAGGTAGCATAAATAATGAAGCCATATCGATACTAAACATATATGCACCAAGTGGTATAGCATCTAACTTCCTAAAGGAAAAGTTAAGAGAGTTGCAAGAAGAAATAGACAGTAAAACTATAATAGTGGGAGATCTCAACCTTGCACTCTCAGATTTAGACAAATCAAACCACAAAACAAACAAGAAAGAAATTAAAAAAGTAAATAGAACATTAGAAAAACTAGGTATGATATTCCTTTGGAGAAAACTGAATGGCAATAGAAAGGAATATACTTTCTTCTCAGCAGTTCATGGATCCTATACAAAAATTGACCATATACTAGGACATAAAGATCTCAAAATTAAATGTAGGAAGGCAGAAATAATAAATGCCTTCTTCTCAGACCACAATGCAATAAAAGCTACATTCAGTAAAAAGTTAGGGATAAATAGACCAAAAAGTAATCGGAAAATGAATAATCTCATCTTAAAGAATGACTGGGTGAAAGAGCAAATTATAGAAACAATTAATAATTTCACCCAAGATAATGACAATGATGATACATCATACCAAAATCTGTGGGATGCAGCTAAAGCAGTAATAAGGGGAAATTTTATATCTTTAGAGGCTTATTTGAAGAAAATTGAGAAAGAGAAGATTAACGAATTGGACTTGCAACTTAAAAGGCTAGAAAAAGACCAAATTATAAACCCCCAACCAAAAATTAAACTTGAAATACAAAAATTAAAAGGAGAAAACAATAATATTGAAAGTAAAAAAAAATATTGAATTAATAAATAAAACCAAGAGTTGGTTTTATGAAAAAGCCAATAAAATAGATAAAACTTTGGTAAATCTGATCAGAAAAAAAAAAGAGGAAAATCAAATTGTTAGTCTTACAAATGAAAAGGGGGATCTTTCCACCAATGAAGAGGAAATTAGTGAAATAATAAGGAGTTACTTTGCCTAACTTTATGCCAATAAATTTGATAACTTAAGTGAAATGGATGACTTCCTCCAAAAATATAGGCTTCCTAGATTAACAGAGGAGGAGATAAATTGCTTAAATAGTCCCATTTCAGAAAAAGAAATAGAACAAGCTATTAATCAACTCCCCAGGAAAAAATCCCCTGGACCAGATGGATTTACATGTGAATTCTACCAAACATTTAAAGAACAATTAGCCCCAATGTTATATAAACTATTTGAAAAAATAGGGAATAAAGGAGTCCACCAAACTCCTTTTATGACACAGACATGGTACTGATACCTAAACCAGGTCGATCGAAAACTGAGAAAGAAAATTATAGACCAATTTCCTTAATGAATATTGATGCTAAAATCTTAAATAAGATATTAGCAAAAAGACTTCAGAAAATCATCCCCAGGATAATACACTATGATCAAGTAGGATTCATACCAGGAATGCAGGGCTGGTTTAATATTAGGAAAACTATTAGTATAATTGACCATATTAATAATCAAATTAATAAAAACCATATGATCATCTCAATAGATGCAGAAAAAGCATTTGACAAAATCCAACATCCATTCCTACTAAAAACTCTTGAGAGTATAGGAATAAATGGATTATTCCTTAGAATAATCAGGAGCATAGATTTAAGACCTTCAATAAGCATAATATGCAATAGAAATAAACTGCAACCTTTCCCAGTAAGATCAGGAGTGAAACAAGTTTGCCCACTATCATCATTACTATTCAATATAGTACTAGAAACGCTAGCCTCGGCAATAAGAGCCGAGAAAGAGATTCAAGGAATTAGATTAGGAAATGAGGAAATCAAACTATCACTTTTTGCAGATGACATGATGGTATACTTAGAGAACCCCAAAGACTTTGCTAAAAAGTTATTAGAAATAATTCAGAATTTTAGCAAAGTGGCAGGATACAAAATAAATCCACATAAATCCTCAGCATTTTTATATATCACTAACAAAATGCAACAGCAAGAGATACAAAGAGAAATTCCATTCCAAACAAATGTTGAGAGTATA
The DNA here is from genome assembly GCF_048593235.1 of Sminthopsis crassicaudata. NCBI lineage: Eukaryota > Metazoa > Chordata > Mammalia > Dasyuromorphia > Dasyuridae > Sminthopsis > Sminthopsis crassicaudata. The sequence continues at coordinate 144,414,325 of NC_133622.1, forward strand.
AAGTATTTGGGAATCCATCTACCATAGAATAGTCAGGAATTATATGAGAAAAATTACAAAACACTTGCCACAAAAATAAAGTCAGATTTAAATAATTGGAAAGACATTCAGTGCTCTTGGATAGGCCGAGCGAATATAATAAAGATGACAATACTCCCCAAACTAATCTATTTATTTAGTGCTATACCAATCAGACTCCCAAGAAATTATTTTAATGACCTAGAAAAAATAACAACAAAATTCATATGGAAGAATAAAAGGTCGAGAATTGCAAGGGAACTAATGAAAAAAAAAGTCAGAGGAAGGTGGTCTAAGTGTACCTGATCTAAAGCTATATTATATAGCAGCAGTCACCAAAACCATTTGGTACTGGCTAAGAAATAGAACGGTAGATCAGTGGAACAGATTAGATGCAAAGGACAAAAAAGGGTACATCTATAGCAATCTAATCTTTGACAAACCCAAAGATACCAACATTAGGGACAAAAATTCATTATTCGGAAAAAACTGTTGGGAAAACTGGAAATTAGTATGGCAGAAATTAGATATGGACCCACACTTAACACCATATACCAAGATAAGATCAAAATGGGTCCATGATTTAGGCATAAAGAATGAGATCATATATAGATTAGAGGAACAGAGAATAGTCTACCTCTCAGACCTGTGGAGGAGGAAGGAATTTATGACCAGAAGAGAACTAGAGATCATTATTGATCACAAAATAGAAGATTTTGATTACATCAAACTAAAAAGTTTCTGTACAAACAATACTAATGCAAACAAGATTAGAAGGGAAGTAACAAATTGGGAAAATATTTTTAAAAGCAAAGGTTCTGACAAAGGTCTCATTTCCAAAATATATAGAGAACTGACCCTGATTTATAGGAAACCAAACCATTCTCCAATTGATAAATGGTCAAGGGATATGAACAGATAATTGTCAGATGATGAAATTGAAACTATTTCCACTCATATGAAAGAGTGTTCCAAATCACTACTGATCAGAGAAATGCAAATTAAGACAACTGTGAGATACCACTATACACCTGTCAGATTTGCTAAGATGACAGGAACAAATAATGATGAATGTTGGAGGGGATGTGGGAAAACTGGGACACTAATACATTGCTGGTGGAGTTGTGAAAGAATCCAGCCATTCTGGAGAGCAATTTGGAACTATACCCAAAAAGTTGTCAAACTGTGCATACCCTTTGACCCAGCAGTACTACTACTGGGATTATATCCCAAAGAAATACTAAAGAGTGCAAAGGGACCTGTATGTGCCAAAATGTTTGTGGCAGCTCTTTTTGTTGTAGCTGGAAACTGGAAGTTGAATGGATGTCCATCAACTGGAGAATGGTTGGGTAAATTGTGGTATATGAAGGTTATGGAATATTATTGCTCTTTAAGAAATGACCAGCAGGAGGAATACAGAGAGGCCTGGAGAGACTTAAATCAACTGTTGCTGAGTGAAATGAGCAGAACCAGAAGATCACTGTACACTTCAACAATAATACTGTATGAGGATGTATTCTGATGGAAGTGGATATCTTCAACATAAAGAAGATCCAACTCACTTCCAGTTGATCAATGATGGACACAGAAATAACTATACCCAGAGAAAGAACACTGGGAAGTAAATGTAAATTGTTAGCACTACTGTCTATCTACCCAGGTTACTTATACCTTCGGAAGCTAATAATTAATGTGCAACAAGAAAATGGCATTTACACACATATATTGTATCTAGGTTATATTGTAACACATGTAAAATGTATGGGATTACCTGCCATCAGGGGGAGGGAGTGGATGGAGGGAGGGGATAATTTGGAAAAATGTATAAAAAAAAAATAAAAAAAAAAAAAGAAAAATGTATAGGTGAAACTTGCTTGGTTCATCATGTTTGAGGGTTTTGTAATATTTCCTGGCTTAATGAAATCAACACCTACACACACACACACACACACACACACACACACACACACACACACAGTCAATACACACACAAAACCTCATATAGAAGCACCTAGGGGACTTTAGATAGACAGATAGAAAGACAGATAGATAGACAGACAGATAGACAGACTATACTGGAAATCTCCAGACAAAGCCTAACATCTTTGTTAACATAGCATTCCCTGTTTTACTTGACACTCATGATGTCAGAATCATGGAATAGGATTGTTTCTATTGTTTTTTAGATTAAGGATTCATATAATTTTAATAACATTTAAAGAAATATTGTCCCCCAGAACATGCTTAATTGTAGCTTTTTTTTTTTACCAAATTAATTTTTTTTTCATTTTTATTACCACACAACAAGTACAATAGAATTTCATATTCTCTGTTTTATTTTGAATACCTATAAAATATGTATATATAGTAAATTATATAGGTGTATGGATTAATGCATGTGACCTATTAATATCTTTATCAAAACATGAATAAAATAATTTATACAGATTTTATATAAAAGAGACAGAAAACATTTATATCTATTGATATTCTAGTGTTCTCTACTTCTTGGTAATAATATTTGAATTTTTATCTTGTGTTTGATGTTTTGCCTACAAGACAACTTGTTAATATATTACCCATGATTCCTAAAATTCTATCACCTCATCACAGATCTCTTCTATGCACACTTCATCTATTTCAGCTACTGCTCCTATCAATGTAACACTATTCAGTCACCTCTCTACTCTATTTGATGATGATAATTTTATCAAAATTTATATAGGTTTTGTCATCTTTTGTATTCTTTGCCCCCTTTTTTAATCTTATAAATTCTAACACATTGACTTTGCTTATTTGATGTTCTTGTTATTTTTAGTGTATTTTATCCCTCAGTATTGCCGTTTCCTAACACAATTTGGCTTATAATCTTCCTAAATTTTCCCCATTAAGACATTTTTTGAAAAGCATATCTCCAAGTTGTGTGTTGTCTATAGCTGCTTATGAAAACCCCATTTGCTTACTGAGTTCATTTCTCATTTTTTTAGTTCACTTCATTATGCACATTGATTCATATTATTTAAATTTCTATATGACATTAATGGAACTGATGCTGATGTTCTTTCATTTATCGACTTCTAATTTTTCCAAAGCCAATAACTTCTTTAAAGAGTGTTTTAATTACATATTACATTTGTTCTCATTTTTATTCAGTTTCCATGCATATGAATTTTGAATTTTTTTCCTAACAAGTTATTGGTATGATTATACAGAGGTAGTTAATTCAGGAATATTTTCTCATGTCAGTAAGGAATCATATACAGTCTGTTAAAAGAGTCATGTTTATTTTTTTTTAATCACATTCTGCATTTGCCATTGTCAAGGCCTTAATTTCCTTCATCAAAGAAAAAGTATTGGTGATATATAAGTATAAGATTTCTATGCAATTTACAAGTTTTCATTCCTAATTGCTGATCCATCCTAGAAAATATCTGCATTTGAACATGATTACTATTCGGAGGATTTTCTCATGTTATTTTTTTCCTTAAAATTTATTCATCTACTCTTTCTCTGCAATGGATATTAATGTATAAAACGTAATAATTTTTTATTGATCTCTTTGCATGTTGCCAACAATGATGATTCTTTCTGCTTTGGGATGGAAAACCAACATTTACCCAACTTCATTTGCTTCAACTAGGGGGATATGAGAACCATTATTTTATTTCTTTATAATTCTCAGTTGTCATTTGCTTAATGAGCAGAAAGGATGGCAAGAACAAATATAATTGATTTTCCACAATATTATGTCCATTGGTTGAGGGCTAGACAAATGCCTCTAATGTAGAGTATCAAATGTTCAGAAACATTTTAAATGGTGCTGTGAGCTATCTATCTTCTTTTCTGTCACTATCACAGTAGTGCAGGTGGGACTTTTACACTCCAGAAGACCAATATCTAGTTTCCTTTGTTTAATGCATTTCCATGGAATAATAATCTTCATCACCAAGTGGTGAATTTACCACAGATGAATCTGTTTCTGAACTTAGAAAAGATGCTTAAGATGGAGAGGGCTTGTGGGAAAAGGAGTCTGTTGCTAAGATGATATTTGATAATTTTTCAAAAGGGGCAAATCTTCTAAAGCCTGGACTCCAGAAAACTATTTGCCATTTAAATAAGATGCTAAGGAACTGGGAGTTGGTGTACATATGAAATAAGTAGATTTAAATTGATTTAATCAATTTTTCATATTATGGGGGTCTTATAAAACATACAATAGAGTTTGTTATCTCTGCTTTATTCTTTCCTATAATTGGATCATGCTTAATAGCCTGCCAATACAAACATGTATCTAATGTACTATTAATAACTTTCACTCAACTATGTAACCTATATATGACAAGCTCTATTCTAATCCTAATACTTTGTTTTTGTCTAAGAACAAAAATAAAGAACAACATAGGCATATTTCCTTAAAATTCCATATATTCATAGAAAGTTTTCATTTGTCAAAATGACCAAGGAGAGGAGATATATACATATATATATATGTATCTGTATCTCTCTATATAAATGTGTGTATATATATATACATATTTGAACAATGTGCACCTTGGTGAAATGTAACAATAAACCCACTCCCATTTAACTGATACTAGACACATTCCCATATTTATTTTATTTTTTGCTGCATCAATGGGGGTTAAGTGACTTGCCCAGGGTCACACAGCTAGGAAGTGTTAATTGTCTGAGACCAGAATTGAACTCAGATGCTCCTTACTGCAGGACTGGTGCTCTATCTGCTACTCAGGGCCTCCTGACTTCAGGATTGATGTTCTATCTACTATGCCACCTAACTTCCCCCATATTTATTCTTGTCATCCTAAACTTTAGGTTTATCTATGATTATGTTTGTGCATTTTAAAGAATGATTAATATACTTTTCCAGAGATATCTTAAGTAGTCAAATAATCTCAGAGTTAAACAATCATTAGTTATTTAATAAACTGATTTAAAAAATTAAAACTTTCATTAATACTTATTTTCTAAGTAATTATATTTGTATCTTTCTAAACATTAATGTTTCTAATTTTCTAGGTTTGAATAGATATTCAGGTTAAGAATAAATAATTAATGGAAAATTATATCAATAATAAAATAGAAAATGACCTATAACATTTTAACTGAGAAAAATGACAATCATTGTCAATCAACTATTTGCCATGACACCATTCCAAGTAGTTTAAATTTATAGGGGGGAAAGATCACATTGAAATAATATGAAATATGTGATACAAAATTTTAAAATAATGCTACTTCTAAGAATAAGGAATTGTATATAATATATGGAATAATTTTTTCATGTATTTGCTTTTACTTTTTTTTCCCCTCCTTTTTCTCCTGAATAAAAACAGAGAAATCAGGCAGATTTTAAGGAAGCATGATGTATACATGAATTACTTCAATTCTGAACTGGAAGTTTTGGCTCATGCCATTCAGCAATGGGAACTGTTTGATTGACATACACATGGGGTATGCTAATTAGATCAAACTGGACATTTTCTTTCCATGAAATCCATCCCTGAATCTGTGATTGTGTTTATATGTCAGCCTCCCCAAATGTGGGGATTTTATATTTTTTATTAAACTATTCAAACAAATGTCTAGTCAAATTCAACCATTTAAAGCTATTTAATTAGAATACTTACATGAAGTATTATGCTTAATACTTCTGTTAAATCACTAAGGTAAAACTAATACAAGCATTTAAGCAAAGTAAACATCCTTCTGTTCTCTGACTACAGCTGCCCTCTCTAAAAGAAAATAATTGTCAGAACACCTAATTCAAGAATCTTGAATAGACACAGGTATTCAGGGACATGCAAAAATTGTGAACAAGAATTCTGGATATGCTTTTGAAGATCCCATTCTGCACAATGATAAAAAGCTACAGAAAGTTTTCAAATATGTCATTATTCTTTCCCTCTACTCCAAGCTTGCTGGTGAAGTGTTACATGGCACAAGTCCAGTAAGTAATTTCCAGGCAATTAATTTAGTTCCAATTCTAAATCAGAATATTTTATAGATAGTTTGCAGGCTGGATACCTTGAAAAAGGTAAGCAATTTGTGAATCCATCTCAGTGTAGAGGGAATAGTATTGATTTTGATTCTGACCTTCCTTTTTAACAGGCATTAGTATTGTGCAACACAATCTTATCTTTTGCTTCATGTGTAGTTAATGCAATAATGGACAGAAGCCAAAGTCTCCAATTCCACAGTTATGATTTTGCATTGAAACAAAATAAAAAGATACTCACTGACCATCTAAAGTCTTTCCAGTTTCTGGACACTACAAAGAGGGCTGCCACAAACATTCTTGCCCATACAGGTCCCTTTCCCTTCTTTAAGATATCTTTGGGATATAAGTCCAATAGTAACACTGTTGGATCAAAGGGTATGCACAATTTGATAACTTTTTGAGCATAATTCCAAATTGCTGTCCAGAATGGCTAGATGTATTCACGTTTCCACCAACAATGTATCAATGTCCCGGTTTTCCCACATCCCCTCCAACATTCCACATTATCTTTCCCTGTCATTCTAGCCAATCTGACAGGTGTGTAGTGGTATCTCAGAATTGTCTTAATTTGCATTTCTCTGATTAATAATGACTTGGAGCATCTTTTCATATGGCTGGAAATAGTTTCAATTTCTTCATCTGATAATTATCTGTTCATATTCTTTGACCATTTATCAATTGGAGAATGGTTTGATTTCTTCTAAATTAGAGTAAATTTTCTATATAGTTTGGAAATGAGGCCTTTATCAGAACCTTTGACTGTAAAAATATTTTCCCAGTTTATTGCTTAATTCTTGGGAGATCTTTATCTTTTCCAATTCACATTTCAGGAAGCTGTTTTCTTTTTCCACTTTATCAAATTTTTCTTTAAGTGAGTTACAAGCCTTTCCTATACTTTCTTGCATAGGTTCTCTTTCCTTTCCCAATTTTTCTTCTAGCTCTGTTTTAAGATTTTTTTTTTACAATTTCTTCTAGGAGAAGCTTGTGTTATAGAGACCTGGTTACATCCCCATTTGGGGTTTTGTGGGGGGGACTGTCTGCGATTAGTCTCCTCAGGGTTGAAAACTTGCTCTCTTTCTGTATAGAAACTATCAATGGTCCATTTGGCTTTTTTATTCATTTTTTTCCCAAGCCCTTAGGGTCAGCCTTCAGGGCAAAGAGGTTACCAGCTTCCTCTGCAGAGCAGGGATAGATATATGGACAGTAGTTATCTTGCAAAAGGGCTGCAAAGAGCATCTGAACTGTGGAAGTGCTCTGGGAAAAGCCCTGCACTGAAACTGTCTCTGCCCTGGGTAGCACAAGGCAAGCTGGGGAAGTGCCCAGCTAAGAGCTCCACTGTTTGGATTAGTGACTGCCCTGGGGAAAGAGTCTGAGTAGCAAAAGTGTCACTGCCCCAGACAGAACCCCACTGTGGGGATTAGCAATTGCTCTGAGCAGCTCACCAGAAGTGTCTCTGCCCTGGAGAGCACCGTCTCCCTGCAAAAGTTCTATTGGCCCAGGCAAAGTCCACTCCCTCCCACACTGTGCAGATTAGAGGTTGCTCTGAGCTGAGTCCCCCTGCCTTGCAGATTTGTGACTGTCTTTGGCAAAAGCCCAGTGTTGCAGAATGTGACTGCACAGCTGTGTTGTGGTCTGTGCTCAGTCACTCACTTCAGTTTTGGGTGGGTGTAGCCAGATCCTGTTAGATTTTGGCATTTTTTAGAGTACACTCTACCTTTGGCTTTAACTTTTCTGCTGATCTACTGCTTTGCAACCAAAGCAAAGCAGCCAACCTGTGGTAGAATCCTCTTGTAAATTTTCCAGCCATGGAGACTGCCCGGCCCAATGCACTCAGTATGCTAGCCTCTGGTTCTACCTCCCTGCTTGTGCTGGACTGCTCCTGCCACTCAGGAGATACCTTTTCTGTCGATCTTCGAGATTATCTTTGGCTGGTAAGTTGTTGCACTTCCAATCTGTGTGAATTTTACCAGTCAAGTGCTACTTTTGAGGCTGAATTTGGTAATTAGTAGTGAGGGAGTGAGAGGAGTTTAGAATGTTGCCTGTGTGTTCTCCGCCATCTTGGCTCCACCTGAGTAGAGATTCTTAATGCAGGGAGCTCAATCAGGAGGCAATTGCAATGGCCTAAGTAAGAAGTGCTGATGATATGAACTAGATTTCTGTTTGTGTGAGTAGCAAGAAGGATACATATGAGTAAATTGTTCAGTTGTTTCTGATTTTTAATGACCTTATTTGGGATTTTCTTGGCAAAGATAATGGTATGCTTTCTCCAGTTAATTTTATAAATGAAGAAATAGGTAAACAAAGTAAAATACTTACTAAAGAGATATCCAGATAGTAAGCTTCTGAAGCAAAATTTGAACTCAGTTCCACCAAAGTCCATTGCACCACTACTTAACCCATATAAGAATAAGACTTTTTTTTTTTTTTTTTTTTTTTTTTTTTTTTTACAATTAGAAGATAAACACAATCTGAATGTGCTTTGGAATATGAAAGACCTGGATCCAAGTTTTATGTTTTAAATGTGATGAACAAATTCTTTAATTTCTTAAAGCCCTAGGTAATCTAAATGCTTTGTTAGAGCAGAATTTCATTAGTGCAAGGAGTTTCTACACTCCAATTCTCTATATTGTTGAAATCACAGGATTGGATCCTCCTTTCTCTTCCCTCTTATTCTATGCTAGTAAACCAACATATCTTTCACATGTGCTGCCTCTATACTGTATACTTATTAATCCTCTAAATTTACAATGGTCTGTTACCATTCCTTTTTAAAATTGTTTCCTGTCATCTTTATTCTTCTTTTTCACTGTTAAACCACTCTCTATAGGAAAGATCTTTCATTTTTCATATTGTTAGCAGGTTCTGCCATTTTAAGTCTAAACTCCCATGAAACTAAATGTATTTAGTTCTTCCAATCCCATGAAATCATTAGATTCCCTGAGTCACTTTTGAAATGCTTCTTTGGAGTCTTTCCAATCTGTCTGCATCTTTCTCACACAAAGGGATAGTAACTCCAAATGTATTAGGGGAATAGATTAAATTGACAGGTTTATTTAATCATTGAGTGCTGAAATTCTAAATTGTGTTAGCATGAATCAAACTGAGAGATTTGGATTGGATGTAATTAATTAGAAGAGATGGATGGATGAGCCAAGAAATAAGATCCATTTTGGTAAACTAGAAAGTTTTAGGGATTTGTCCCCCTAAAACTAACTTGAGGTAGTCACTGACCTGACCCTAAAGAATGTACTAGTGTGTTGTTAGTAACTTGCAAAATGAACTATTACTTGAAACTGGAGGGAGCAGAGACTTTAAAAAAGACAGGGGGCAAAAAGATTGAAGTCATGTATATTGCCTAAGGCATTATTCTAAATAATCTCTTCAGCAGTTGCTTGCACAGGGGCAAAAGTGGTAGAGAGAAGTCAGGAAGTTACCTGAGCTTTCCTCCATTTTTTTTCAGAAGCAATATTAAATCAAGTTTCTAAAAGGAGTGACATACCCCCCCAAAAAAATAAACACACACACAGTGAAAAAAAAAAATCCAGTCAAGGAATTCAGGAAAGATCTATTTAATTTGGGGGATCAGAATCCATGCAGAATCACACTCATGCAGTGTGAGTAGAACTTAGTAGAGGCAGTATCCAGGCAAGCAAGAGGAAGGCTTTTACTAAAGCACAAATTAGTAACCAGGGCCCCTTACTCCTGGTTTAGCAGGCCAATGGAACAACAAGACAGTTATGAGACTTCCAGACCTAATAAAGAAGCAGTTTCTCAGTTCCAGAAACCAGGGTGAAGCAGGCACAACTAGGCTGGGCTCAACCCAACTTATAAAGTGTTAGACCCAGAGGCCTTGTCACAGAAAGGCAGGCATCAGGCCCTTGGCCCCTAGTACATGAATCTTGGGACAGTGACTTCAGTACTCAGGAAGAAATCTCAACTTTAAAAGAATTAAGCAAAATAAAAAGGAGCCCTGAAATGTAAAAAGTGACAGGGGTATACAAACAAACTCAGAAGAAAACAATGTCAAAATATCTACATGAGAACCTCACAGGGGAATATCAATTGGAATCAAGCCCCAAAAGTCCTCTTGTAAGAGCTCAAAAAAGGATTTCAAAAAAATTAAATAAAAGAATTAGAAAAATGTTGGGGGGAAATGAGAGATATGCAAGAAAATTATGAAAGAAAACATCAACAAATTTAGAAGAAGGACAAAATTTGAGTGAGGAAAGCAAATCTTTTAAAATAAATAGAATGAATAAATAAATTAGAAGAACATAGGATCATTTACCTCTTAGACCTGTGGAGGAGGAAGAAATTTGTGACCAAAGAAGAACTAAAGGTCGTTACTAATCACAAAATAGAAATTTTCTATTATATTAACTTAAAAAGCTTTTGTACAAATAAAACTAATGTGGAAAGAATTAGAAAAGAAGCAATAGACTGGGGAAACATTTTTACAGCTAAAGGTTCTGAAAAAGGCTTCATCTCCAAAATATATAGAGAATTGACTAATTGATAAGACATCAAGCCATCCTCCAATTGATAAATGGTCAAAGTATATGAACAGAAAATATTCAGATGAAGAAATTGATTTCTAGGTGTTGCAAATCATTGTTGATCAGAGAAAGACAACTCTGAGATACCACTACACACCTGTCAGATTGGCTAAGATGACAGGAAAAAATAATGACGAATGTTGGTGAGGATGTGGGAAAACTAAGACACTGATGCATTGTTGGTGGAGTTGTGAACAGATTCAAGCATTCTGGAGAGCAATTTGGAACTATGCTCAAAAAGTTATCAAACTGTGCATACCCACTTTGATCCAGCAGTGTTACTACTGGGCTTATATCCCAAAGAGATCTTAATGAAGAGAAAAAGGCCCGTATGTGCAGAAATGTTTGCGGCAGCTCTTTTTTGTAGTGGCCAGAAACTGGAAATTGAAGGGATGCCCATCAATTGGAGAATGGCTAAATAAATTGTGATATACGAATATTATGGATTATTATTGTTCTATAAGAAATTCCCAGCAGTATGAATACAGAGAGGCTTGGAGGAACTTACATGAAATGATGCTAAGTGAAATGAGCAGAACCAGGAGATTATTATATACTTCAACAACAATACTATGTGATGATCAATTCTAATGAACATGGCTCTCTTCAACAATGAGAGGATGCAAATCAATTCCAAATGATCTGAAATAAACAGAACCAGCTATACCCAGAGAAAGAATAGTGGGAAATGAGTATGGATCACAACATAACATTTCTACTCTTTTCTGTTATTGTTGCTTGCATTTTTGTTTTTTTCTTCTTAGGTTATTTTTATATTCTTTCAAAATCTGATCTTTCTTGTAAAACAAGATAACTGTATAAATATGTATACATATATTGTATTCAACAAATACTTTTAACATATCTAATATGTATGGGACTATCTGCCACTTAGGGGAAAGGAGGGAGGGATGGAGGGGAAAAATTGAAACAAAAAATTTTGCAAGGGTCAATGTTAAAAAATTACCCATGCATTTGTTTTGTCTATAAAAAGCTATAATAAATAAATGAAATAGAATTTTTAAAAATAAAAAGGAGGAACAAATCTACTGAAGGATATAACTTTAGTAAATTTGACCCAATGGAAAAGAAGGTATAAAAGTTAACTAAAGAAAATAATTCATTAAAATTAGAAATGGTAAAGTGAAAGTAAATGAAAGAAAAATAAAATGAAAAAAATAATTTTAAAATAAAAGGAAATGTAAACTAATGGATTAGAAAAAGAACTGCCTGGAATATGGATGCAGGAGAGATAATTTAAGAATTATTAGAGTACCTGAAAGCCATGATTAAAAGAGAGAGAGAGAGGGACTGGACAGCAATTTTCCAAGAATTTATGAAGGAAAACTGTTCTGATATTCTAGACCCAGAGAGTATAGTAGTCATTGAAAATCCACCAGTCATTTCCTGAAAGCAATCCCAAAATGAAAACTCCAAGGAATATTGTAGCCAACTTCTAAACTATCAAGACAAATAGAAAACAGTACAAATTTTCCAGAAAAAAAAAAAGAAATAAACAACAAAAATAATAATTAAAGTATCAAGGAACCACAGTCAGGTCCAAATAGAATTTAACACCTTCCACATTAAATTACTAGAGTATTTGTAATATGATATTCTGTAAGGCAAAGAATCTATCCAGAAGAAAAAAAAGTGAGCATACTCTTTAAGAATAAAAGATAGACATTCAAACTTTCCTGAAGCGAAACTAAGAGCTGAACAGAAAATTTGATCTTCGAAAAGGTATGACCAGATTTGACCACAAATGACCAGGATACACATGTGGAGAGATGACAATTATAGGAATATGCATTGCCATACATGAAGAAAGTACAAGTGTAATACATGTACTATAAACATAAATAGCAAAGATAACTTTCAACACTTAGGAATTACCCACATTTCCCTTCTGATATTAGTGCTTACTCCTTACATACAGAGCTGCTATCATCTGCTGATCTGATGATACCCTTGAAGGGTATCTGCAAACTGGTTACGCTGTTCTCCATGATACTGCCTCTATTGAAACCCACCGTTATCCTCTCCTACCATATGTTCCTCTTCTACTAACTGACAATTGCTATCCATTCTTTTTCCCATAGGGAGAAATCTCTACTTTTTTTCTTATCTGATGGTTTTTTACAAATTCATTCCCATAAGCAGTATCCAGACAGGTTAAAAAAAAAAAAAAAGTCCTTAAACTTAGACTATATGCGGTTTTTTTTGTGTATTTTCTTTTTGCTGAGGCAATAGGGTTAAGTGACTTGCCCAGGGTCACACAGCTAGGAAGTGTTAAGTGTCTGAGATCAGATTTGAACTCAAGTTCTCCTAACTTTGGGGCTGGTGTTCTATTCACTGAGTCACCTAGCTGCCCTGACTGTGTGTATGTGTGTGTGTGTTTTTAATTCTTTTGTTTTTATCTGAACTGCCAAACCTTGATTTCAATCTATTAAATTACTTGGAGTGGAAAAAAAAATTATTTCAACTCAACATACTTTTTCTGATCAATGGACATCCACCTACGGGAGCTTCACATCATTAGACTAAAAGAATCTGAGCCTAGTGATCTTTTGTCCTACAGTCTTGCCACTCAGAAAAGAAAAAAAAATGTGCCCTTCAACTCTACTTCAACTCAACAGAAGTATATATATATATATATATATATATATATATATATATATATATATATATATATATATATATATATATATATATATACATAGATATATTTACTATAAGTTTTTTATTTATTTGGTTAGTATAAATAAAAGTATATATATACATGTATATATATATATATAAAAGAAAAAAATTAAAATTCAATAAGATTAAAAGTTTTACATTACTACATGGGAAGATAATAATTTTAAGTTTTAATAAATCTATCTTCATTAGGGTACTTAGAAGTGGTATACTTAGAGGGTATGGATATAAATAGACTTTGATATAAAAATAACTGAATCAAAAAACATAGAAACAATAATTTTATTAAAGAGAATGACAATAATAAAACAACATATCTGAATTTATGGGTTGAAACTAAAGAAATATTTGGGCAAAATTGTATACATCTAGTGGTTATGTAAATAAAATAGAGAAAGGTCAGATTAGTGAAATGGATATGCAATTTTAAAAGCTAGGAACAGAACAAATTAAAATTCATCTGGAAGAGCAAAAGATCAAGAATATCAAAGCAATTAATGAAAAAAAAAATCCTTGGTACATATTGGTTTACCAGTACTAGACCTAAAACTATATTATAAAGCAGCAGTAATCAAAATCATTTGGTATTGGTTAAAAAAGTAGAGTGGTGGATCAATGTTACACATGACACAATTATCAAGGCCTATGGTAATCTAGCATTTGATAAACCCCCAAAGTCCAGCTTCTAGGATAAGAACTCACCATATGCCAAAAATTGCTGGGGAACCTGGAAAATAATGTCAGAAACTCAGCAAAGAACTACATTTCATATCCCATACTAAAATAAGCTCAAAATGGGTATACAATTTGGGCATAAATAAGTAAGCAAATTAGGAAAGCAAAGGATAATTTAACTATCAGATCTTTGGAGAAGGGAGGAAGTTGTGACCAAGGAAGAAGTGGAGAATATTATGAAAAGCAACTTTGGAAACATTAAATTAAAAAAAATTTTGCAGAAGACAAACTAACAGAAACAAGATTAAGAGGCAAGTACAAAGCTGGGAATTTTTTTTTTTTTTTTTTTTTTTTTTTTACACAGCCAATGTTTCTGATAAAGGTCTGATTTCAAAAATAAATAAAGAAATGTGTCAATTTATAAGAATATAAGTCATTCAATTTCATTAATATATCGTCAAAGATATGAACACACAACTTTCAGATGACGAAATTAAAGCTATCTATAGTCACATAAAAAAGTGCTCCAAATCTTTATTGATTTGAGAAACTAATTAAAACAACTCTGAGGTACCACCTCATACCTCTCAGTTTGACTAAAATGACAGCAAAAGATAATGATAAATGTTGGAGGGAATGTGGGAAAACTGGGTCAACATGAAAGACTTGAGTCTATTCAGTAGTTCTGTCATCCAAACCAATCCTGGTACACTTTGGATAGAAAATGCCATCTGCATCCAGAAAAAGAACTAAGGAGATTGAATGTGAATGAACACATGATATGGTCATTTCTTTTTTTCTTTTGTTTTGTTTTGTTGTCCTTTCCCATGGTTTTTCCTTGTTCTGATTTTTCTCTCCTAACATGATGCATAAAGAAATGTGTATTAAACACAAATAAAACAAATAAAAACCATGTATTATGGGCCAGAACTCTGAAACCAGGATTCTTACAAGATTCCTACAAGTCAGTGGAATTGATGATACAATGGTTATCTAGTTTAACATGGTGCTTAATAGCTCTTTAAGTTCAGTATGATTGATTTAATCTTACAACAAATAATGGTTTCCAGTAATATAATGCTTGGTTTATACTCAATATAGAGCATATAAGCTGGGAGCTTCAGCCAGAGTCAGAGCTAGAGAAGACAGAGGATTCTGGGAGCTCAAGCTCTCAGAACCAAGGAGAGAGATTCATTCCATCTTCATCAGCACAGTGGCTGGCCTGGCTGCCTGCACTTCCTCTACTGAGACCAAAGCCAGTCTAAAAAACTCTTCAGAAAGCTGCCCAGCCCCAGGCAAGGCAACTAGATTGTGAAGGAGATAATAAAGGATTTGGACACCTGGCTATTCTCAAGGCGATTACTCTGAAACAAAGGCTGCTCCAGAGACCTCCAGAAAACCAAAAAAGAACACTACAACCAGGCCTATAAATATGTTGAAAAAATTAAGTAAAATGGATATTTATCATGGATACAGATTCATTGGATAAAGTTCTCTTGTTTCTGTATTTGAAAAAGTGGTGTGCTTGGTCAAAAAATATGTTTCTAAGCAGAACTACTTCTGATTCCTTGTATACTAGGATTTTGTATTTAGTTGATAAATTTCGCTGCATGAAGAATGCTAACTTTATCACCTGTTTCAAATCCAGTCTTGAGGATTATCTATTTTATGTTTTTGGTTTGTTTATCCTATATCATAACAAAAGCAAGAGATTTCAAAACAATTCAAAACAGTGATAAAATAGGTCAGAACTCAGAGATCTCTAGGCAGGATTGAAGAATACAAGCAATAAGACACAAAACTTGTAAAGCATATTGGGGAATCTTACTAATGAAGTAAAGATTCTGAAAGAAAAGATGGCAATTTTAGAACACACATATAAGTAAAAATAAGAAAAGATAGTAATTTGAGAGAAGCAAACAGCAATTTATAAAGTTCAAGCCAAAAACAAATAAAAATTAAATCATTCCCAGTGAGTTGGAAACCCTGCCTAGGAAAAAAAAAAAAAAAAAAAAAAAAAAAGATGTATAAAAGTAATTGAATAATCATTTGTTTAACCCAGCAATGCCATTACTGGGTTTGTATGAGAAGGAAATGATAAAGAAGGGGAAAAGGATCCATGTGAAGATGAGTTAGCACTCTAGATACCTTAGAATCAGCCAGAGTCAGGATAAGCAAAAATCCTTAGTCCTTAGTCTTTATTCATGGTCTTAGGGATAGAAGTGAATTGGATCAAGACAGGATCTGCACAACCTCTCCTCTCTTTTTTCTCCCACACAAGGTGACTCTGTCTTGTCTTACTCCACCCCCTAATCCTCCCCACAGTTCTTTGTATCCACCAAAGATTGAACCATCACAAAATAGTGGGAAGGGCCACATTCCAAGCATATGCTAATAGAGTATTGTCCAAACGGTAATTAGCTTTAAGTGCTGGGTTGTCTGACCTCAGTGCATCAACTCAGAATTTCAGCCCTTTACAAATCCACATGTGAAAAAATGTTTGCAGCATCTCTTTTTGTGGTAGCAAAATAATTGGAAAAGTAATGGATGCCCATCAATTGGGGAAGGGCTGAACAAGTTGTGGTATATGAAGATAATGGGATATTATTGTTGTATAAAAAATTGATGAACAAACTAATGTTAAAAAGGCTTGGAAAGATTTACATGAACTAATGCTGAGTGAAACAAGTAGAACCAGGAATATGTTGTACACAATAACAATAAGAATGTCCTATGATCAACTATGAAAGATTTAATTGTTCTTAGTGGTTCAGTGATCCAAAGCAATCCCAAAAGACATCTGCATCCATAAAAAGAACTAAGGAGACTGAATATAAATCAACACATTCTATGTTCACTTCTTTTTTCTTTTTTTTTTTTTTCCCTCTCTCATTCAATTGCTCTTTTGCTCTGATTTTTCTCTCCCAACATGATTCATAAAGCAATGTGTATTAAAAGTAAATAAATTTGCTACACTCAAAAAGTAATTATTTGTTCATAAAACTTCTTACTATAACTATGGAATAAAAAATAAACATCTCATCATAATGTCTTTCACAGTCTGGCTTCAAAACATCTTTTCAAAAAAAGATTTCACAGTATTCCCCTTTAGAGGATGGGGGATTATGTTAATAACACTCTGTCATCTCATGGATCAAACTATAGCTGATGCTAAAAGTTTAGCTTGATGAGATGCGCGGTTCCTGCAAAACAAGAGAAGGGAATTGTAAGGATGTAGTTCCCGCAAAACAAGAGAAGAGAATTGTAAGGGCCCTTTAAATGGGCAGACAAGGTGCAACAGGAGATTGAGGCCCGGAAGAAATCTCTTTGGATATTAGGACTGCCTTGTAGGTGGGATCTTGGCCATACTGAGATAGCTTTGTAATGGGTGACTCTCTTACTGATTGGCTGCGTGTGTGACCTCATAGGTCCTATATAAGCCCACTGCAGACAGCAGTCGCTCTCTTTAACCTGGTGCTCTTTAACCTGGCTCCCTAACCTAGGTGGCCAAGCCAAGATGGGTAGCCAAAAGAGGTAAGGAGTTTGGTAGTGAACACGTGGGTCTTCTGACCAGGTATTCACTCAGAAACCAACAAGTCAGGGCATCAGTCAGGGCATTATGTGAGTAGGTATAATAAAGGCTTTTAAGATTACATGTGGCTGTTCTTGAGTGTGCTATCTATCAGTAATTAAACTATAGATTCAAGAAATCATGGCCAGAGACCTTTGAAGACCTCAGAGGAGAGAGGCCAGCCGGGTAGAAAGAACATAATTCAAATCTGTATTCAGAAACTAGCTATGTATGCCATTTAATCTCTTGCTGCCTCATTTTCCTTCTCTTGAAAATGGGGATAATAATGGCACTTATCTCCCAGAGTTACTGTGTGCATCAAATGATATAATATGTTTATAAACTTTTTTATCACATTGCCTGGCACATAATAAGTATTAACTTCTACCATATGTAGAAAAAAAAAAAAAAAGAAGAATATTGTAATGAAAAACAGGGAAATAGAGAGGGGAGAAATCCACTAATATAAAGAGGTATATAGAAGATGAGGAATTTTTAAAAAATCATTAGATTTGGTACTTATTTTTTAGTCAAACTAACTGATCATTTAAATTGGGGTTCAATCACCCATCTTCATGAATTTGTGGGAGGTGTAACCCATTCTTGTGATGTATTCTCATCATCTATGCCTCTTAGAAATGCCTTTACTCAAGTCTTAGATTAAGTGCTACATCATTAATAAAAATTACCTTGGTCTCTTCCCACCTCACTCTGGATGCAATTATGAAAGCTCTCCATTCTCAAATACCCTTTGTTTACTTATCTATTCATATGTTGTATCCCTTCTAAGTAGAAGGTTAAGTTTAGTGAGAATAAGGAATGATTTCAAATTTATTTTTGTGACTACAATAATTGACATATTTTGCCTATGTATTGAGCACTAAATAAGTTTTTATTATATTGAATGAAAGTACAATTAGGAGAGAAAAAGGGGAAAGTGAGGGGAGACAAGGAGAGTTATACTGGGAGAGAAGGATTGGAGCTGGGCTGAGCTAGGCTGATCTGGGGAAAACTCTAGATTGGAGAACAGATGAGGGAAACCTGGCCAGCAAAGCATTGATAATTGATAATAGATTTCTTCCTATGTCATGTTGATGATCTATGAAGAATTATATTGCAAAGGAAGTTACACTAACCAGTGTGATTTTATGAAGAATTAAATGAGAGATTTATATATATGAATGACAATCAGGCTGAAAAATTGAAAGAAATTTGAAAATCTTTATAGTAGAAAAAGAAGGCTGTTTTTATTTTCAATTTTGTAAAAAATATTTTAAAATGCAAGTTATATGGTTGAGTCATTATGCTATTCATTGATATTTAAGCTAAAAGATATTTAGTACAGAACAAAAAGTATCATAGAATCTATTTACTTAGGAAATATTAGATATTACTTCACCAAAGTCTTGCTTGAAACATAAATATTCTCTGAAATACCAAAGCCAAGAAGTGAATCCCATGTATGCTTGCATGCTCCTGGTGATGGGACCCCACATTCACTACCTTATGCAGCTGCCCTTTTTTTCATATAAGGCAAATTATTTATTAAAACTACAGGATTGTATTATATCAAGATCTACATCCCTCTGCCTTCCACCAATTAGTCCTAATTCCATTTTTCACCATCAAAACGAATAATTGTGGTTTTTTATTTTTATATTTTACTTTCTCCGGGATTTCCTATTTTTTCTTTGTCAGGTTAAACTACTAAATATTTTAAGGATTGTTGAGGTAAGAGATTATATTTTATTTATGTCATCTGGTTTATTATTAATAGAAAACTTCACACATAATAAGCACTTAATAAATGAATGAATGAAACCAAGACCATCCACTGGACAACATTTTTTTTGTGTTTGTTTTTTTTTTTTTTTTTTTAATACATCCAGCTTGTCAATATCATCTGTAAAATTTAGCAACCAGAACAGAACCACATATTTCTTATCTGATGGGGAAAAAAGTCCTTTCAAATTCTCAGTGACCTTATTCTGGGCAGTATAATTTTATTGGTACAGAATCTAATTTTATTAATTTTTTGCTACTATGTCATGCTTTTGATTATTAAAATCTTATAATCAACTAAAGTCCTCAGGTATTTTTTATGTTTGACTATGTCTCATGTTGTATATGAATCATATATGTAATATGAATATGTTTTGTTTGTTTTATACCAAGTGCATGTTAAAGTAAACATTTACTATTATAAAATGTTTACATTAAGAATAGTCTTCTCAAGGGGCAGAGCCAAGATAGTGGAGAGTACAGACACTTATTTCTGAGCTCTCCTGCTACCCTCAAACTAACTATGAAATTCAGCCTCTGAAATAATACTACTCTGCCAGAACCCACGAATATTGGGAGTGAATCAAATTACCAGCAGAAGATAATTCTGAAGATCACCAGAAAAGGTCTGTTTTAATCACACCAGGAGCAGGTGGCCAGGCACAGGCAGGAAGCCAGAGAACAGAGGCCAGCTCATGTTTAGCAGATCTGGGTCAAGGTGCCGTGTCTGCCAGGTGGAGAATCTAAAGGGAGAACTCTGTTGGCTACTCTACTTTGGTTGCAAGCCAATAAATCAGTAGAAAAGTTATAAAACATCCAATATAAGCACAGACGATAAAGAGTATGCCCCAAAGCAATGGAGTCTCACGGGACCTGGCTATGCCCACCCAGGACCAGGAGTGACTCAGCATGATCCCAAAAGAGCCATTGCCAATTCCATATGTCTGTAGAAGAAGCTCAATACCTTCTTGCCCTAAAAGTAGATTTCAACATTTTTTTTTAATAAGGAGAAAGGCAAGAGGGACTCTAATTATAGATAGCTTCTATAGTGAAAGAGAACAGATTTCTAACCCTGAGGAGACTAAAAGCAGATTGTCTTCAAATGAAGCCCCAAAGGGGGATATAACCTGGTCCCCACCACAAAAAAGCTCTCCTAGAAAAAAAATAAAAACCATCTTAAAATTCTTCCAGAATTCCTTCATTCTAAGGAATGAATATGGACATTCAATGAAACAGGAAAATTCCATTTATTTTTCATGAAAAAAAAACAGAGCTAAACGAAAAATTTGACCTCCAAATTTAGGACTCAAAGGAAACATAAAATCGTGAAAAGAACTCTTGAGAACTGTATTTCTGCTATGGTATACATAGAAAGTGCATATATAATTTGATTTTACTGTTATAATATAAAAAAGGAATTAGAGGAAGAAGGGAGGTTATACCAGAAAAAGGGAAAAGGGGAGGAAACAAGAGGGAAATTACATATCATCAAGAAGCAAAAGAAACCTATTGTATCTGAGGGAAAGAAGAGAGGAGGATGAACATTGTATGAATCTTACTCTCATCAGATCTGGCTCAAAGAGAAAATATTAGACATATTTGGTATACAGAGAAATTTCTCTCATCTCTTTGAAAAGTGGGGAGAAAAAAGTAAAAAGGGAAGGGGTAGATTAAATAGAAGGCAATAGAGAAATAGTAGGAAGAAGGTATAAGAAAGAGGTAGGACTGTTTGAGGCAAGTGGTGCCCATAAGTTAAACACTGGAGATGGGGATAAAGGATAAAGGAAAGAGAAAAGTATAATCTGGGGATAAAAAGATGGCTGGAAATACAGAATTAGTAGTTTTAACAGTAAATGTGAATGGGGTAAACTCTCTTATAAAGCAGAGGTGGATAGCAGACTGGATTAAAAGCCACAATCCTACAACATGTTGTTTATAGGAAACACATTTAAAGCAGGATGATACATACAGAGTAAAGGTAAAAGGCTGGGGCAGAATCCATTTTGCTTCAGGTGAAGTAAAAAAAGCAGGGTTAGCTATCCTAATTTCAGATCAAGCAAAAGCCAAAATTGATCTAATTAAAAGAGATAAGGAAGGAAACTATATCTTGATAAAGGGTACCATAGATAATGAAGTCAATATTAAACATATATGTACCAAGAAGTATTGTTATGGGCCAGAATTCTGAACTTGAAATAAAGGATTCTTACAAGGTAGTAAGTCAGTGGAATTGTTAGAGACTATAGCTTATCTAATTTAGCATGGTTCAGTATGATTGATTTAATCCTACAAGGAGATGTAATGGGCCAGAACTTGAAAGAAGGTATTAAGTGAAATTGAGGAGACAATGGTTAAATCTAGTTTAGCATTGATTTAATCCTACAACAAATAATGGTTTCCTAATGATATAATGATTGGTTTGTACTCAGTGTAGAGCATATAAGCTAGAAGCCTCAGTCAGGGAGATTCAGGGACATTTGGAGAGAAGCCAAAGGACTGGCGGCAGAAGGTTAAGCTCTCAGAACCAAGGGGAGAAATTCTATTTGATCTTCAATCTTCCTGGTGGCTGGCCTGCACCGGGTGGACTCCTGTACTTCTCCCACTAAGACCAATGCCAGATTGAAAGGCTCTCTAGAAAGCTGCCCAGCCCCAGGAAAGAGATAATAAAGGATCTGCACTATAAGAAAGGTAACGGGGGCCCTAGGAAAGGAGACAAGACTTTGAAAGAGATAATAAATGATTTGGACTTTAACATCTGGCTGTTCTTGTGGTGATTACTGAACTGAAATTAAGGCTGCTCCCAAGACCCCCAGAAACCCCAAGATAACCTCAACATAAAACATTACATGCTATAGCATCTAAATTCCTAAAGGAGAACTTAAGAGAGCTGCAAGAAGAAATAAACAGCAAAATTATAACAGTGGGAGATCTCAACTTTGCACTCTCAGAATTACATAAATAAAATCACAAAATAAATAAGAAAGAAGTTAAAAAGGTAAATAGAATACTATAAAAATTAGGTATGATAGATCTTTGGAGAACACTGATTGGACACAGAAAGGAGTACACTTTCTGCTCAGCAGTTTATGGAACATATATGAAAACTGACCATATATTAGGACATAAAGAACTCAAAATCAAATGCAGAAAGGCAGAAATAGTAAATGCTTGCTTTTCAGATTACAATCCAATAAAAACTACACTGAAAAGAAAGCTAGGGGAAAATAGATCAAAAAGTAATTGGAGACTAAATAATCTCATCCTAAAGAATTAATGTGTAAAACAGCAAATCACAGACACCATCAATAACTTTATCCAAGAGAATGACAATAATCAGACAACATACCAAAAATTATGGGATGCAAAATGGTAATAAGGGGACATCTTGTATCTCTAGAGACTTACAAGAGAAAATCAATGAATTGGGTTTGCAAATAAAAAAGCTAGTGAAAGAGCAAATTAAACCCCCCCAATAATAAATTTGAAATTCTAAAAATAAAAGGAGAGATAAGTAAAATTAAAAGAAAAAAAAAAACTATTGAATTAATTAGACAAAAAGTTGGTTTTATGAAAAACCCAAGAAAATGGCTAAACCTTTGGTAAATTTGATTATAAACAGGAAAGAGAAAAATATGATTATTAGACTTAAAAATGAAGAGGGAGAACTTTCCACTAATGAAGAGGAAATTAGAGAAATAATTAGTAATTAATTTGTCCAAATTTATGCCAATAAATTGAAGAACCTAAGTGAAACGAATGTATAACTACAAAAATATAGGTTGCCCAGATTAACAGAAGAGGAAATAAATTGTTTAAATAGTAACATTTTAGAAAAAGAAATAGAACAAGCTATTAATCAACTCCCTAAGAAAAAATCCCAGGACCAGATGGATTTACATGTGAATTTAACATGTAAACAAACATTTAAAGAAAAATTGATCCCAATATTATATAACTATTTGAAAAAATAGGGAATGAAGGACTCCTGCCAAATTCCTTTTATGACACAGACATGGTACTGATACCTAAACCAGATAAGACAAATACAGAGAAAGAAAATTAAAGGTGAATCTCCCTAATGAATACTGATGCAAAAATCTTAAATAAAATATTAGCAAAGACATTTCAGAAAATCATCCCCAGGATAATACACCACAACCAAGGAGGATTTGTATGAGGAATGCAAAGTTGATTCCCTATTAGGAAAACTATTAGCATAATTGACAATATCAATAAACAAATTAACAAAAACTATATGGTCATCTCAATAGATGTAGAAAAAACATTTGATAAAGTTCAACACCCATTCCTATTAAAAACACTATAGAGTATAGGAATAAGTGAAATTTTCTTAAAATACTCAGTATTTAAAACCATCAGTAAGAATCATATGTAATGGACATAAAATGGAACCATTCCCAATAAGATTAGGAGTGAAACAAGGTTGCCCAGTTTCACCATTACTATTCAATATTGTATTATAAATAAGGAATTGGAGTATGTAATGAGGAAATTAAATTACCACTCTTTGCAGATGATATGATGCTATACTTAGAGAACCCCAACAAATCTACTAAAAAAGCTATTAGAAATAATCCACAACTTTAGCAAAGTTGCAGGATACAAAATAAATACACATAAATCATCAGCATTTTTACACATCACTAACAAAATTCCACAGCAAGCTATACATAGAGAAATTCCATTAAAATAACTGTTGATAGTATAAAATATTAGGGAATCTATCTGCCAAAGGAAAGATAGGAACTATATGAGCAAAACTGCAAAACACTTTCGGCATAAGTAAAGTCAGTAGCTAAACACTGGAAAAATATTAAGTGATGTTGGATAGATCGAGCTAAAACGATAAAGATGATGAAACTCCCTAAACTAATTTATTTATTTAGTGCTTTGCCAACCCCAAGAAAAGATAACTTAGACCTAGAAAATATAACAAGAAAATTCATCTGTAATAAAAAGGTCAAGAATTTCAAGGGAACTAATGAAAAAAAAATCAAATGAAGGTGGTCTAACTGTACCAGATTTAAAAGTATATTATAAAGCAGCGGTCATCAAAACCATTTGGTACTGGCTAAGAAATAGATCATTTGATCAGTGGAATAGGTTAGGTTCACAGGACAAAATAGTTTACAACTATAGCAATCTAGTCTTTGACAAACCCAAAGACCTCAGCTTTTGGGATAAGAATTCACTATTTGACAAAAACTGCTGGGAAAATTGGTAATTAGTATGGCAGAAGCTAGGTGTAGACTCACACTTAACACCATATACCAAGATAAGGTAAAAATGGGTTCATGATCTAGATACAAAGAATGAAATTATAAATAAATTAGAAGAACATATGATAGTTTACCTCTCAGACCTGTGGAGGAGGAAGGAATTTGGGACCAAAGAAGAACTAGAGACCATTATTGATCACAAAAGAGACTATTTTGATTATATTAACTTAAAAAGTTTTTGTACAAACAAAACTAATGCAGATAAGACTAGAAGGGAAGCAATCAACTCGGAAAATAATTTTACATTTAAAGGTTCTGATAAAGGCTCTTTTCTAAAACATATAGAGAATCGACTTAAATTTATAAGAAATGATATGAATAATTTTCAGATGAAGAAATTGAAACTATTTCTAGTTATATGAAAAGGTACTCCAAATGATTTTTGATCAGAGAAATTCAAATTAAGACAACTCTGAAATACCACTACACACCTCTCAGATTGGCTAAAATGATAGGAAAAGATGACAAGTGTTGGAGGGGATGTGGAAAAACTGGGACACTGATACAGTGTTTATGTAATTGTGAACAGATCCAACTATTCTGCAGAGCACTTTGGAACTATACTAAAAAGGTTATCAAACTGTGCATACCCATTGATCCATCAGTGTTTCTGTTAGACTCATATCCCAAAGAGATATTAAAGAAGGGAAAGTGACCCACATGTGCAAAAAAATTTGTTGCGGCCCTTTTTGTAGTGGCTAGAAACTGGAAATTAAATGGATGCCCATCAACTGGAGAATGACTAAATAAATTGTGATATATAAATGCTCTGGAACACTATTTTTCTGTAACAAATGACCCACAGTATGATTTCAGAGTGGCTTGGAGAGACTTTCATGAATTTATGCTAAGTAATATAAGCAGAACGAGGAGATCATTATACATGGGGAACAAGAAAATTATACAATGATCGACTCTGATGGATGTGGCTCTCTTCAACGATGGGATGATTCAAACCAGTTTCAATTGTTCAGTATTGAAGAGAATCAGCTGTACCCAGATAAAAAGCTATGGGAAATGTGTGTGGACCAACAACATAGCATTTCCACTTTTTCTATTATTGTGTGCTTGCATTTTTGTTTTTTGTTTTTTTCTTAGTTTTTTTTTTCTTTCTAGATCCAATTTTTCTTATGTAGCAAGATAATTGTGTGTGTCTATACACACAGAGATTGGGTTTAACATATATTTAACATATATTGTATTACCTACCAAAAAAAGGGAGGGGATGGAGAGAAGGAGGGGAAAAGTTGGAACAGAAGGTTTTGCATGAGTTAGTGTTAAAAAATTACCCATGCATATGTTTTGTAAATAAAAATCTATAATAATAATAATAAAATATGTTTCATAGAATTGCAAATATTTTCAATAACTTTATGAAAATCCCCAGAACTACTGAAGGACATGATAATTCATGCTAATGATGGAGATATCCATGGTTCATTACAGAATTTTAAAAACTAACAACTAAGGAAATAAAAAAGCATCAGAAGCCAATTAAATATGTATTATCAAATAAAAAAAAGAAAATTTTTTCTAATTAGATTTGATCTGTTTTTTGAGGTACAAAATTTTTTTGGAGATTTTCATTCTATCACATAACATGCTATTTTTTCTTCTCATTTTCATGCAATTTTACAAATTTGAATCTACTGATAATATGACTTACTAAAGCAAACTAGGAAGAAAAAACTAGGAAGACATGGATGACATGCTTATCAAATGTATGAAAATTTATATGAATTTTATTTTAACATATTTTTTCATTATGCCATTTTGTATTGGGAGTCCATAGACCTAGGTCTAGGCCTGTAACAATTATGCCCCTAATAATTATGGCCATGAAAAGGATAAAAGTAGAAAGATATAAGTAAAAAAAAAAAGAAAACTAATTATTAAATATTTTTGTAAAACAAATGTGCTCATAATTAACTGAATTGCAACCCATAAATCAACTATTCCAATCTTCTTAGGAAGTTGAAGACCATCATTGCACTACATTGTATACTTGATTGTATTTGAGATACACAGAGAACTTAGTCATTTGTTAGTGCAAGATCCAGAGTAAGTTGTGATTTTTCTTTTATTACAACATAATAATAGCCTATGCAGGGATTTGGCTTTGCCAACATAAATGAAACACCTCATTTCAAGAGGCCATGAGTTCTATCTCTTTTTTTTTTTTTTTTGAGATTTTTGAATAAAAGCCTTAAACATTATTGACAGCAGCCATATCTTTCATTTCCCCACTCTTAACACCAATACATCATTTGTTAGCAAGCAAGCCTTCAGAGAGCTCATATGTCTAAACAGATGTGAATGATAAGTGAATAGCATCAAAACACTCTGTTTAATGGATGTACAACTTTACTAACATCCATTCATTTGTGTGCGAATATACCCAAAATGTAGGCGGTCTTCTAGTGAGCTATTCTTCATTTGAGCATGACAAGAAGACATGGCCAAGTACCCTCCTTGAAGAAGCAGTAATGGAGAACAATAGGACAGATAATCATGAGAAATGATTATGCACCCTCATAAATCCACAACAATGCTGACAAGATTTCAGATTTCAGAATGACAAATTTCTTCTTATTTCAGTAAGAATGTGAGTTATCAAGCTAATCGGCTCACTATGTCAGAATTGTATGCACCATTGTATGATTTAAAAGCATATTTATAAACATGTATTTATGGTAACCATTTAATTTATAGAATGAGAATTTTCTGAATTTAATGCAAGCTACCATAGTTATTCCTATATTTAAATAAATTGATAGATTATAATTTGAGAAAATAATATATAGTGAATATAAAGAGACTATTGAATTCCCACAAAAGGAATTTATATTTCTTATTTAACATATTTGTATATGTTTTAAAAGATGGATTATATAAATCTATGCCCTATTTTACTGGTTAAACTTTTTTTTTTTAATCAGCAGGTTACAATAATCTGTTTACAGTAACAAGTCTATGTCCCCTCCTCATTCTGTCTATGTTAGAAGATGGGAATTTAAATCCAAATGTGGAAATCCTGGGGACACGTGTGCACTTTAACAAGCAGTCCATTGTTGTAATATGGGAGCCAACTGCCAATGGCTATTGGAAATCTAACTCAGACCTGTAGAATGGATCTCTTCATGTGAGAGGATAATGATGATACAAGAAGACTGAGAGGCAGTTACTGTTCTCTGATATCTCTACTAAGAAAAAAATTGTGTTGTCTGACCTCACCTCTCTCTTCTTCCCTCTTGCCTCCAATTTATTTCATTCTCCATCCACAAGGAACATCTGTGTCAGCAAAGGCTGCTTTGCAACTCCTTTAGATGTTATGATTCACAGCTGTGGAAGCTCTTGGAGAATTGATCTGCCTCTTCACTTAGGCATGGTCCTTAACAATCCATCTTTTTTGAACTTTGTTGTTTGGGAATCAATTATCAGCATTGTCTAATAATAATTAGATCGTTAAAGAAAAGTTTCAAAAACATTAGCCAACTAGATGAGAACATAGTCTATTTTGATCACTGGGAGAAAAAGAATTGGTATTAAAAGGCGTTAGAGGCTTTTCAAGTAACTTTTGACAAATGAAGTTCCCTCATAATTATAATAACTACATCTGTATAGTTTGTGTAGTTCTTTATGACACAAATAATTGTATATACTTTATCCTCATAAACATCTCCAACATAGTTCGAGGATGACAGATATGGAAACAGATCTGAGGGAAATGGAATTGATCAAAGATGACTGAGACAATAACACATAGAGTCAAGAGTGAAACCCGGACCTTCTAACTCAAAAGTTGGACCTCATTCTAAATGTGAAATTATTCTTTCACGTGAGAAATTAGTAATGCCATAGTGTAACAGAAAAATTCAGAGCCTGCTAGTAAAGAGACCAGGAGCTAATTTGTGCTCAATCACTAATTAATTGTAAAGTATTGTGTAACTCATTTTACTTCTGAACTTCAGCTTTATGGAAAATAAAATAATTGAATTAGATGAGATCTATTACTATAATTAAGTAGGAATTAGATTTTAAAAAAATTTATCAAAAATATCCAGAAAGACCAAAATTCAGAGTTGAAGGGGACCTCAAAACCTGGCTAGTCTAATTCATTCATGAAGAAGAATGCTTTACATAATAATCTCATAAAATAATAGAGACCTCTAAAGGCTGCCTAGAGAGAGAAAAACCTTTATTTTCTTAAAAAATGAAGAAAGGGGCAGCTAGTTGGTATAGTGGATAGAGTACTAGCCCTAAAGTCAGGAGGACTTGAGGTCAAATCTGAGCTCAGGTACTTAACACTTCCTGGCTGTGTTACCCTGGGCAAGTCACTTAACCTCAATTACCTCAGGGGGGGAAAAATGAAGAAGCCATTCTGGAGAGCAATTTGGAACTATGCTTAAAAAGTAATCAAACTGTACAATAACCTTTGATCCAGCAGTATTACTACTGGGCTTATATCCCAACGATATCTTAAAGGAGGGAAAGTCATTTATATTTACAGTTAAAATTACTAACTCTATATTTGCCATCATTCTATTTTCTCAAGTTATATTGCTTTCTCCTCTCCTTTCCCATTTATCCTCCTCAGCAGTGGTACTTTTGACCACCACTTTCCTCAATCTGCCCTCCCTTTTTTTCAGCTCCTCCAACCTTTCTTATCCTTTGCTGCTTCTCTCCTCTATTAGCTCCTCCCCTTCTCTTATCTTCCCCTTTCCTTTCCCTTTTCCCTTCTTATTTCCATATAAAGTGAGACAAATTTCTATTTTAAATTAAATATGTGTGATATTCCTTCTGTGAGCCAAATCTACTGAGATTAAGATTTAAACACTGCTCATCCCCATCCCTTTTTTCCTTCAAATATAATATAATTTTTGGCCTTTTCATATGACTCCAAATATTTGTGGGTTTTATCACCCCAAATTTGTTCAGAGGCTTGATCTAGTGTTGATTCTGAGGGAAGCCAGGAAGAGCTCAGGCAAAATCTTGTCTATTCTCCATTATCTTGACCCTTGTTCCTTCTCCTTTCAAAGGAAAACTCCTCAATATGCATGTGTGGTCCTATTCTACCTACTCTTCTCTCCCTCTATACTCTCTCATTCTCAGTCTCTTCCTGCTTACTGGATGCTTTCTTACTTGCTGTGAATATTCCCATTTCATTTTCAAAAATAACACAAAATTCACACAATTCAACTCCCACTAGCTGTCATGTCTTTTCTCCTCTCACTTTTTTGATCAAATTACTTGAGATCCTCTGTTATGATTATGTCTACATCCATTATTCTCATGTTCTTTTAACTCTTTACAGTAAGGCTTCTTATCATTCAACTAAGCTCTTCTAAGTCACTAATATCCTCTTAATTATTATATTTAATGGCTTTTTTAGTGCTCATGCTTCTTTAGTTCTCTTCAGTTTTTGACTGTTGATCCCAGTATTCTTTCTGTTGTTATCTTACTTCTTTCTTTTTGTTCTCCTCCAAACTATCCAATCACTCCTTGATTTCATATTCTGAATGAAGATTCAGATCACTCTGAATCATGGATGTCCCATAGGACTTTATTTTGAATCATCTTTTCTTCTTCTATACTATTTTACTTAGTTATCACCTCTCGTGAATGGAATTAGCACCTTTGTGTTGATGATAATAAAATCTACTTGTCTAGTCCTAATGCTGTTGACCTTCAGTCTTATATCTCTATTTGCTTATTGGCATCTTAAATTAGATATTTTATGGATATCTTTAATTCAACATGTGGAAAATTGAACTTGGTTGTATGTGTGTATGTGTGTATGTATATATATATACACATATATGTTTATCATATGTAATATACATATATGTGTGTATGTGTGTATAAATATATGTGTGTATATGTGTGCATGAAGAGAAAGACAGAGACAAGAGACAGAATTTTCTGTAAAGTTTCTTCCTCATAAGACTGTGAGTTTCCTGAAAGAAGGGACTACTTTTGTATTTTAATATATCCCCAAAATTCAACATAATGATTGAGACATTGGAAATGCTTAATAGATGTCTGTTGATATCATTAACACTGAAATGGCCAGATATTTTCATTGCCTTCCAGAACTAAGTACAATAATCTAGATGTTATTTGTCCAGGGCAGAAAATAGAAATCAAAAAATCATTTGAAACAGCATTTATTAGCTTTTCTACTCTGCACTGTGAATTATTACATAAATATTGGGAATATCAAAAACACTGTCTTTACTTCTAATTTGTTAAATTCATGTATCTACATAGACAATTTTATAAGATATGTAAAAAACAATACAGCATAATTTGGTAGAGTCTCCTCTAGCTCATAGCTGGGGAAATCAGGAAAAGCCTCATGTAGAAGTTATCATATCAACTGAACTCTGATGAAAAACTAAGGATTTTAGGAATCTGAGGGGATGCTAGGATGGGTTGCATGGATGGGAGATAACATTTTAAAGATGAAAGGAAATTTAATTAAGATAGAATATAAAGCATCCAGCAAGAAATATGAATAAACAACATTAGTACTTATCCACCACCTCCCCAAATCATCTGCTCAAGCTATTCTAGTCATAGGAGAATGAGACTCAATTTGTTCCTGCTTCCCTCATTGACTCATCATCAAGATAAGAAATTTATTAGAGAAGCAATTTTAGTAATTGATCACAGAAGCCCTCCTCTTGTGCTGTCATCAGCAATGAATGTACAGAGTCATGAAAACATAATCTCTGCAGAGGTCTGGTTCTTAAGAACTGGAGGTTCAGAATTCTCAATCCACATCCGTTTTCATTTCCCAATATCTTTCTTCGCTACTTTTGGAAGTGACTTGGGAAATGAAATGTCATATATGAGAAACAATAAAAATGTCCATTTTTATAGTCTGTAGAATATGTCTTATTTCTGGAAGTGACATTCTGTTTTGACTCATTTGTGCCTGTATATAATATGTTATTTCCATTCCCCAAACAATGCCTCAAACTTAATCAGAATAACTTGTCATCTACTAAATGGAGTATTTCTTTCTGGTCAAGTAGCTTATTATGTGTCATGGCCAATGGGGAGGATGCAGTTAAGAGAGACAAATTCCCTCTTCCCCCTTGTAAACCATTTTCTTTCACAGAATAGTTCTACAAATTCTAGCTGTTAAACTACTTCATATCTCAAACTACTTTATTTCACTATATCAACTTCTTTAAGGTCTTTTGGAGTGTGTGTCCATTTTTTGCTAGATACTCAGTAACAACCTATGTAATTCATTTGAAGACATCATATTTCTTAATGTTAATATATTATATGATTATATTCCATTATTATATCATTTGTTTTGGGTATAATTATCTCTCCTCTATATTCTTAATCTAGTTAAATATGTGTTGTCCTTAATTTAAGTCCATATGCCAGAGTTTACAAATAATTTGAAAATTAACATTTTTCCACAACAATATAGGCATATCTGATGGAAATTATGCTGTATTCATGATTACTCCATTATAAAATGCAGTTATTATCCAATATTCTCATAAGGTTTTGGGTTTCATGTTTTCAAAGATCTACACCCAAAACCACAAAAAAAAAAAAAAAAAAAAAAAAAAAAAAAAAAAGGAAAAATAAAATTAAGTTTCCCCCTTCAGAGGCAGTCTTGATCCATTAAAAGCGTCAAAAATATGTTGGAGCCTAAGTCTCTATAACAAGATATTATAATCCAAATGGAGATCAAAAATAAAAGAAAAGAGCAGAAATTTATCTTGGTCTTCCCAAATCAAAGAGCACCTAACCTGTTCCCAATAAACTTTTCAACATAATGAATTCTTCTAGTGTACATCAAAACTCATCTCTTACTGGGACCAACAAGCTAACAATAATAGTTTTACTAAGAAATTTTGGTGTTTCTCTGATACATAAGTTATCAAATTGAAAAAAAGCTACTCTGTGGCCTCATAATGGAAAAAATGAACAACTTGGCCTTTGACAAAATTGCAACAGAAGCTGAACTTGTTTACATGCGGAGGGAATTTTTAAAGTACAATCATTTGTTGCTTATGGAAGCATTAATTGGATTGCTTGATAAATAGAAAAAGACTGCTAAGAATTTATCTCAATGGATTTAAAACAAAAAAGTATATCTAACAGTTTTTAAAGATTTTCTGAACCCAACATTGATTCAGGAACAAATGATTTCAACTGAAGACTTAATATTCCTTAATGATCAGCTAGAAATAAAGGTTGTACACAAAGGTAATACATTTTATACCTAGTATTTTAATTCTAGATAATATAATATAGTATTAATAAAATATAAAGATGCTCCATTGAGTAAAATTATACTGTTATCCAACATAGACCAAATATAAGTTTAGATTTAAGAATATAGAACTGGAATTCTGATTAATACTATGATCAATCAATACCAACAGTTATTCAATCATTTCATGTTTGTCTGACTGTTCATGATATCATCTGGAAATTTCTTGGAAAAGATATAGGAGGGATTTGCCATTTCCTTTTCCAATTCATTTTACAGATGAAGAAAATGAGGCAAATATAATTTGTCCAGGATCACGCAACTAATAAGTTTCTGAGGCCAGTTTTAAAATCAGGTGTTCCTGTTACAAGGCCCATACATTTATCCACTTAGTCTCCTAGTTGCCCTCAAGGATGGATTGGTTCCAGGAGAACTAGAGCTGTTGGTTATATGACAAGTCTAAATTATGATGTTAATGAGAGAAAATGGACAAATTTAACTTAATAGTAATATTGATATAATACATACTTTGCATATAATTACATAATTGATCATTTGATCATTAGCTAAGTATGATTTTCTATTGCATATATACTACTCATTGAGGATGTTCTGTTATTTTGTAAACCTAGTAAAGGTATCATTGTATAGCTTTGTTTTCAAATATATGTGTGTGTATGTGTGTGTGTGTGTGTGTGTGTGTGTGTGTTTTTCAAGCAGTATATATATATATATATATATATATATATATATATATATATATATATATATATAAATGTATGTATATAAATATGTGCTTGTGTGTAACTATATATGTTCTGCTATAGTTTTTTTTTTTTTTTTTTTTTTTTTCCCTGAGGCTGGGGTTAAGTGACTTGCGCAGGATCACACAGCTAGGAAATGTTGTGTCTGAGACTAGATTTGAACTCGGGTCCTCCTGAATTCAAGCCACTGCTCTATCCACTGTGCCACCTAGCTGCCCCTCTGCTATGGTTTCTTACAAATCATTTAATTTTTCAGTAAATTTTTCACATTACACCTAGGTCAAAAGAGATACCTAATAAATAAAATTCATACCAAATTCCTTTTATGACCCAGACATGGTACTGATACCTAAACCAGTAGGTTGAAAATAGAGGAAAAAAATTATAGACCAATCTCCCTAATGAATATTGATGCTAAAATATTAAATAAAATATTAGCAAAAATATTACAGAAAATCATCTTCAGGATAATACCCCATGACCAAGTAGAATTTAAACCAGGAATGCAGGGCTGGTTCAATATTAGGAAAACCATTAGCATAATTGACTATATCAATAATCAAATTAACAAAACCATATGATCATCTCAATAGATGCAGAGAAAGCATTTGATAAAATCCAACACCCATTCCTATTAAAAAACATAAGAGTAGAAAATAAATAGACTTTTCCTTAAAATAACCAGTAGCATCTATTTAAAACCATCAGAAAGCATCACATGTAATGGGGATAAACTGGAACCATTTCCAATAAGATCAGGAGTGAAACAAAGTGCCCACTATTACCATAACTCTTCAATATTGCATTAGAAATGCTATCTTCAGCAATAAGAGTCAAGAAAGAAATTAAAGGAATTAGAGCAGGTAATGAGGAAACCAAATTATCACTCTTTGCAGATGATATGATGGTATACTTAGAGAACTCCAGAGATTCTACTAAAAAGCTATTAGAAATAATCCATACCTTTATAAAAGTTGCAGGATACAAAATAAACCCACATAAGTCATTAGCATTCTTATATATCACTAACAAAATCCAACAGTTAGAGTTACAAAGAGAAATTCTATTTAAAGTAACTGCTGATAATATAAAATATTTGGGAATCTATCTGCTAAGGGAAAGTCAGAAACTATATGAGCAAAACTACAAAATACTTTCCACATAAATAAAGTTAGATCTAACTAATATTAAGTGCTCTTGGGTAGGTCGACTAAATATAATAAAGATGACAAGACTACCTAAACTAATCAATTTATTTAGTGCTACACTAATCAGACTCCCAAAAAACTATTTTAATGACCTAGAAAAAATAACAATAAAATTCATCTTGAAGAGCAAAAGGTCAAGAATTTCAAGGAAACTAATAATAAAAAAAAAATCAAATGAAAGTGGCCTAGCTGAACCAGATCTAAAACTATATTATAAAGCAGCAGTTACTATTATATCCCATCTAGCTCCTTAAAGGGCTCAGAATCAGCCAGAGTCAGGATAAGCAAAAATCCTTGCCCCAAGTTAGGGGCCAAAATGTGAAGTTCTGTTGTCTCTCAATTATAATCCTTCTCTGGGAGGAGGTTTCTTGGGAGGCTTCTGGAGCCTCCAGCTAGAGCAAAGGTAGACATGGGATGAATCAGACTCTGCCTCCAACAGTGTGGGATTGTGGGTTTCCCGGAAGTCAAAACTAGTTGTGAATCTCCATGAGCAGGTTTTTCCTTTAGACATGTGAATCTGCTCTTGTCAAAGTGTCCCCAGTCAGCACCACAATAGAATCTCGAATCCTCTTCTTCCTGAATCCTGGCTCCTTAAATCCTCCCAGAAAATGGGTTTGTGGGTACTCCCAGGGCTTGTGGGAACTCCTTAAGGGGCCAATGAGCTAACTCCTTAAAGGTATAAACTCCTTTAAAGGTGTAAACTCCTTTTAAAGGTGTGAACTAAAGGTGTGAATTCTGAGCTACAGAACTGTTAAATCCTGACTACCACCTAGTAAGGAACCTAACAAGTTACCAAAACTATTTATTATTATTGGCTAAGAAACAGACTAGTGGATCAGTGGAATAGGTATGGCTCAAAGGACAAAATAGTCAATAACTTTAATAATCTAGTGTTTGACAAACCAAAGAACCCAGCTTTTGGGATAAGAATTTACTATTTGACAAAAACTGCTAGAAAAATTGGAAATTAATATGGCAAAAACTGGGTACTGATCCACACTTAACACCATACATTAAAAGAAGATCAAAATGGGTTCATGATTTAGGCAGAAAGAATGAAATTATAAGTAAATTAGAAGAACATAGGATAGTTTACCTCTCAGATCTGTGGAGGAGGAAGGAGTTTGTGACCAAAGAAGAACTAGAGACATTGATTGATCACAAAATATAAAAAAATTGATTAGATTAAGTTTATTTTATTTTATTTTATTTTTTTTATTCATTTTTCCAAATTATCCCCTCACTCCCTCCACTCCCTCCCCCCGATGATAGGTAATCCCATACATTTTACATGTGTTACAATATAACCAAGATACAATATATGTGTGTAAATACCATTTTCTTGTTGCACATTAATTATTAGCTTCCGAAGGTATAAGTAACCTGGGTACATAGACAGTAGTGCTAACAATTTACATTCACTTCCCAGTGTTCCTTCTCTGGGTGTAGTTATTTCTGTCCATCATTGATCAACTGGAAGTGAGTTGGATCTTCTTTATGTTGAAGATTTCCACTTGCATCAGAATACATCCTCATACAGTATTGTTGTTGAAGTGTATAGTGATCTTCTGGTTATGCTCATTTCACTCAGCAACAGTTGATTTAAGTCTCTCCAAGCCTCTCTGTATTCCTCCTGCTGGTCATTTCTTACAGAGCAATAATATTCCATAACCTTCATATACCAAAATTTACCCAACCATTCTCCAATTGATGGACATCCATTCAACTTCCAGTTTCTAGCTACAACAAAAAGAGCTGCCACAAACATTTTGGCACATACAGGTCCCTTTCTGCTCTTTAGTATTTCTTTGGGATATAATCCTAATAACAGCAATGCTGGGTCAAAGGGTATGCACAGTTTGATAATTTTTTGGACATAGTTCCAAATTACTCTCCAGAATGGCTGGATTCTTTCACAACTCCACCAACAATGTATCAGTGCCCCAGTTTTCCCACATCCCCTCCAACATTCATCATTATTTGTTCCTGTCATCTTAGCCAATC
Source organism: Sminthopsis crassicaudata (assembly GCF_048593235.1). Lineage (NCBI taxonomy): Eukaryota > Metazoa > Chordata > Mammalia > Dasyuromorphia > Dasyuridae > Sminthopsis > Sminthopsis crassicaudata. The sequence continues at coordinate 144,451,173 of NC_133622.1, forward strand.
TGACAGGTGTGTAGTGGTAGATTAGATTAAGTTTAAAAGTTTTGTACAAACAAAACTAATGCAGACAAGATTAAAAGGGAAGCAATAAACTGGGAAAACAATTTTATAGTTAAAGGTTCTGATAAAGGACTCATTTCCAAAATATATCGAGAATTGAATATTAATTTATAAAAAAAAAATCAAACCATTTTCCAATTGATAAATAAATGGTCAAAGGATATAAACAGACAATTTCAGACGATGAAATTGAAAGTATTTCTACTCATATGAAAAGGTGTTCCAAATCATTATTGATCAGAGAAATGCAAGTTAATACCACTATGGACCTGCCAGATTGGCTAAGATGACAGAAAAAGATAATGACTAATGTTAGAGGGGATATGGGAAAACTGGGGCATTGATGCATTATTGATGGAATTGTGAATGGACCCAACCATTCTGGAGATCAATTTGGAACTATAGTCAAAAAGTTATCAGACTGTTTATATTCTTTGATCCACCAGTATTACTATTGTGCTTATATCCCAAAGAGATATCCCAAAGAAGGGAAAGGGACCTGTATGTGCAAAAATGCTTGTGGCAGCCTTCTTTGTAGTGCTTAGAAACTGGAAACTGAGTGGATGCCCATCAATTGGAGAATGGCTGAATAAATTGTGGTTTATGAATGTTATGGAATATTATGTTCTTAAAAAATGACCAACAGGATGATTTCAGAAAGGCCTGGAGAGACTTACATGAACTGATGCTGAGTGAAATGAGCAGGACCAGGAGATCATTATATACTTCAACAACAATACTATGTGATGATCAATTCTAATGAACATGGCTCTCTTCAACAATAAGATAAATCAAATCAGTTCCATTCGTTTAATAATGAATAGAACCAGCTACACCCAGCAAAAGAACTCTGCGAAATGAGTGTGAATCACTACATAGCATTTCCAATCCCTCTGTTTTTGTCTGGTTGCACTTTTTATTTCCTTCACAGGTTAATTATACATTATTTCAAAGTTTGATTCTTCTTGTGCAGCAAAATAACTGTATGTATATGTATACATATATTGTATTTAACATATATTTTAACATACTTGACATGTATTGGTCTACCTGCCATCTGGGGAAGGGGGTAAGGGAAGTATGGGAAAAATTGGAATAAAAGGTTTTGCAATTGTCAATGCTGAAAAATTGCCCATGTATATATCTTGTAAGTAAAAAAGCTATAATAAAAAACAAAAATGGTATTGAAGTACTAAATATTAATTATCCATGCATTATGGTGTTGCATGACTCACAACCATTCTATTATATTTGTCAAATACTGATATTATAAATAAATTTGAGTTTATCTAACAGCCAAGGGAATCTAATATGGAGAGATAGAGGCAATTCAACCAATAACTTCAGGAACTGATAGCTCTACTGTTGCTATGAATAAACAATTGAAATTCTTTAGCCCATTAAAATACAACGACAAAATTAGTTCTTCCACTTATCTTCCAAGGCTTTTTTAGTGCATATGAAATAAGTCTCCTAATGTCTCTCTAAAGTTATTGGGTCTGACTCACAATATGTGGTTGTTCAGATTCAGTTATGGCTACTTATTTCATGGGCATACCTAGGTTTTTATGTATACTGACTGTGGGGCTATAGGAGAAGAATATGAATATTCAGTTGTTTCTGTGTTTCTCTTCTTCTTTCTTCTCCTCTTCCTTCTTCTCCCCCTCCTCCTCCTCTTCTTCCTCTTCCTCCTCTTCATTTTTCTCCTCTTGCTCTTTTTCCCTCTTCTCCTCCTTCTCCCTCTCTTTCTCCTCCCCCTCTTCCTCCTCCCCCTTTTTCTCCTCCTCTTCCTCCTCCCCCTCCCTTTCCTCCTCCTCCTCCTCTTCTCTTCTTCTTCTTCTTCTTCTTCTTCTTCTTCTTCTTCTTCTTCTTCTTCTTCTTCTTCTTCTTCTTCTTCTTCTTCTTCTTCTTCTTCTTCTTCTTCTTCTAATCTTCTTCTTCTTCTTCTTCTTCTTCTTCTTCTTCTTCTTCTTCTTCTTCTTCTTCTTCTTCTTCTTCTTCTTCTTCTTCTTCTTCTTCTTCTTCTTCTTCTTCTTCTTCTTCTTCTTCTCTCTCTCTCAATTAAGGAGATAATGGATGTTTTTAGTGCTTTTAGGTTGAGGAGAATATGACATATCACTAGAATTTCATGACTAAAAAGAGCTATATCATTATGAGATGCAGTATCAGGGATAAAACACAATGGTTTATTTTGTTTTGATTTTAATGGAATAACATTGTATGGAATTCAATAACAATTTTACTCTCTGCAGAATGTCCATATAGTATAACCATTTCAGTGACATAGTCCATCTTCTCCCACAGTTCATAGAGTTTAGCAAACTTTTCACAAAGGAAAATCAGAAGAAAGTAAGCTCTCATGGGAAAGTGTTAAATTTTTCATTTATTTTTGTGGTAAACACATCACATGAAATTTTATGTGCCTTTTCTCAGTGAGATGCAGACACTGCATTGAGATGATGATCTAACAGCCTAACCCTGGAAATTAAAAAAAAATCCAGTATTTTTATTATTATTAAAATGTTTGAATATATCATCAATATAGAACATCCTACTTCCTGAATACTTCAATTTTCTAATTATCATATGATCACGAAATATGGTATGAAATTTAAAATCTTTGCAAAAGATATTCCCCCAGTGAACGTGCAACATTCCAAAGGTCACCTAATTTCTTTTCTTTCTTTTTTTTAATAGCTTTTTATTTACAAGATATATACATGGGTAATTTTACAGCCCTGACACTTGCCAAGCCTTTTGTTCCAATTTTTCCCCTCCTTCCTTCCACCCCCTTCCCCTGATGACAGGTTGACCAATACATGTTACATATGTTAAAGTATATATTAAATACAATATATGTATACATATCCAAACAGTTATTTTGCTGTACAAAAAGAATCGGACTTAGAAAAAGTGTACAATTAGCCTGTGAAGGAAATAAAAAATGCAGGCTGACAAAAATAGGGGTATTGGGAATTCTATGTAGCAGTTCATAGTCATTTCCCAGAGTGCTTTCACTGAGTGTAGCTGGTTCAGTTCATTACAGCTCTATTGGAACTGATTTGGTTCATCTCATTGTTGAAGATGGCCACATCCATCAGAATTGATCATCATATGGTATTGTTGTTGAAATGTATAATTATCTCCTGGTCCTACTCATTTCAATCAGCATTAGTTCATGTAAGTCTCTCCAGGCCTTTCTGAAATCATCCTGTTGGGTTACCTAATTTCTTGACATTTAACTTGAAATGCTGACAAAAAGGGAAGTATCAAATTTAAGTGACAAATTTTTGATAAACTAGTGAAAACTCTAAATTTTCAAAGCATGTCCCTATAAGAGGAAGTTAATGGATTATAAGCACAGTGCTGCTGAATTTCTTAATAATTCATTTGTGAACCTGTTACAAATAGCCTTTATTACTGAATAATTTGCTTAGACCTCTAAATATGTATAATTGGTCAAAATAAAATATCAGTACCTAATGCCAAATGAATAGCATCTACATGCAGGTGTCTGAGCTGCAGGAGACTGAGCCTGGCTTGTAGAATATTTAAAATCATCTGGGTCAATTGAAATGAAACTACTTCTTCCAGCAGTTATCTGAGCTTCAGAGAATTCATTAGCAAAGTGTCCTCCCTGGCAGGTGGAGTGTTTCTACTATAAGAACACTGGATTGTTGTCTACTTCTTACAGCATTTGGACTTTGTCCAACAATAACATTTTTGCAGAATTGCCTGTTTCTTCACATGAGGTAGCCCTATGAGCAGGGCTTATAGATTCTTAGCTTTATAAAGAAAAATAAGATTCTCTGTCCAATGCTAAATACGCACACACATACACACACACATATACACACACCCCAATTTCTTGGTGCATATTAAAAAACAATTTCTTCTCCCTTTTGTCAATTGGAAAGAAGTTAATCCAAACATCAGATCAATCTACAAAAAACAGTTGAGGTTAGTTGTAAAGCTGGTACTCGTGGCTTTTACAGGGCAGCATGATGATTGAAATTGTACCTGCTCAGTTTGGTAAGAAATGAAATGGTACTGACTGGCTAAAATGATACATGCTTAGACATGAACTATATATCTCTTAAAATGTTTTATGATACATTTTTTATTTTCATGTGAATTAGTTAGTGATAAGTTTCACACAAAAGAGTATAATATCTCTAGCAAAAGTTCCCAGATCTTCAGAAAAACCCAGAAATCTATTTGATCATGAGTTGTTACAACACAGTTGCCTTAGTCACTAATTACTGGGCATATGAACAAATTTCCCCACCTCCTCAGCAACAAGAATAATCTCCATTAGTATTGCATTCAGGACAAAACTTCTAACAATATCAGTGAGATCAATGTAATCTTGAAGAATGCATGATAACATTAACATATTTGATAGTAATATTTGAGAGAAATTAAAAGTATCTTTTCCTCTCTGCCCACCCTATAGTAACTGACACATCCTAACTCTAGAATTGAGTTCCATCTTGTATTCTGCCTCTCTCTCACACACATACATACATATATGTACACATATATGTACATATTTGTGTATTATTACTTTACTTCATTTTTTATACTTGTGGCTATGATGGGAAAATATAACCCTGATCTAGGGAGGTAGATTCAGAACTGACTAAAAAATGACACAAAAAACAAATATAAATAGTTTTGTCATCATTGGGAGGGGTATTTAGTACAATTTAGATCTATCTTTGACCTTGGATCTCTCTGTCTCTCTTTCTCTGACTGTCTATCTCTCTCTTTCTATCTCTGTTTCTCTTCTCCTCTCTCTTTCTCTCCTGCTTTTTCCCTCTCTTTCTGCATGTCTGTGTATCTCTTATATATTAATATATTAATGCTATGCAGACACATGTTATATAGAAAGAGAACTATAATTACATGTACATATATGTATATATATCTATATAAAACTATATAAACTTAATTGAAGGAATACTTCTCATATGTGTAGATGACTCAAAGTTTTTAGTTAAAATTAACATATTGAAATTGAGTGGAAATCCAAAATATCCCTACAGACTAGAACAATGAACAAAATCTAAAAGGAAGACATTTAATACACATGAATATAAAGCCTTTTCAGGTTAAAATACTCATCTGCACAAGTAAAAGATGGACTATGTGTGTCTAAACAAGAATTTAGCAAACCAGTTTAACAGAAGTAGCAAGGCATTTTTATAGAGATAGACAGCATGCATCAAGTAACACATATCACCATTACTCCCAACTCAAATATTTTTCTTAAGTACCAGTGGAAATAATCTAGAATTTTAAGAAAAAAAAAACTTTATTGATGGTAGGTAATACAATTCAGACCACCAATTCTACTTTCAGGTCCCATAACTATCATTGAGGAGGTGAATCATTTATGAAGAAGGGATCTATCTTCTTTATCAATACCAACTGTTGACAATGTGTTACAATTTTGCCATCATTCAATAGTTTTCATCTTTTCATGATCCCATGAACTATAAAGCATCTTCTATCCTCCAGTATATTTCAATGTTAATCAAAATTCATATTCATTGTTTCCATAATACTATCCATATCATTCTATTTTATCCCATTTTCTTTTGCCTTTAATCTTCTGCAACACCAGGATCTTTTCAAATGAGTTTCATCTTCTCCTTATGTGGCCAAAGTATTTAAGTTTCATTTTCAATATTTTAATTTCCAGCCTTAATTAATTTAATATGACTGATTACACCTCCATGATATCTAAGAGCCTCTCAAAAGTCTTTTCCAGCACCCAATTCAAAAGCATTAATTCAGTCACATTTAGATTGCCTTAAAGTCCAACTCTCAAAGCCTATTTGCTACCACAGCTTTGGTTATATGAATGTTAGTTGGTGAGATAATGCTTCTGACTTTTAGTATTCTTTCCATATTTGTCATAGCTTTACTTCTAAGGAGCAAGCACCTTTTAATTTCAAGGCAGTTGTCATTGTTTGCCCATTCTTTGAGCTCAAGAATATATCATATGGCATTGATTTCATTTCTTATTCCTGTATGTGACAGGAAGTGATGGGATCCATTGCCAAGAACATAGCTTTTTAGATATTAAGTTTCAAACCAGCATTTATATTCTCTTCTTTTACCCTCATCAAGAAGCTTCTTAATTCCTCTCAACTTTCTACCATTTAGAATAGCATCTAATTTGTCTGTCTGAGATTGTTGTTATTTCTCCCAGTAGCCTTGATTTTGGCATTTGATCCTTGCAATCTGGCATTTTACATGATGTATTCTGCCCATAAATTAAGTAAATAAGGTGTCAAATTCTTTTTTCTATCTTAAATCATTAAATTGTTTTATTTTCAGTTATAACTGTAGCTTCTTGGCCTGCATGTTCCTCAGGAGACAGATCTGATCTGGTGCTCTCATCTTTTTGAGTATTTGCCACATTTTGTTGTAATTCACACTATCAAGGCAGTATAATTGATGAACCAGAAGTAGATTTTTTTTGGAATTCCCTTGCTTTTTCTATAATTCAGCAACTGTTCATAATTTGGTTTCTAGTTCTGGCTCTTCAAAACCCAGACTGGTCTTCTGGTAATATTTGGTTCACATTTCCAGATCTCTACCTTACAGAATGTTAAGCATTATCTTGTCATATGCGAAATGAGCACAAACAATTGTTTTAAATTTGAACATTACTTAGCATTGCCAATTTTTAGTATTGGAATTTTTTTTTTTCCATTCTAGTGGATACTGTTGTTTTCCAAATTTGCTGGCATATTGAAAGTGGCACATTAACAGCATTGTCCATTAGGGTTTTAAATATCTCAGCTGAAATTCTATCACCTCTACTACCATTATTTTTTGCAATGTTTCAATGGTCCACTTGATTTCATTTTCCATAATTCAGTAACCACACCATTTTAATTATGGATGATGCTGCGATTTTTTGTGTAGTTGTTTTATATATTAATTTCAAGATTTCCTTGTGTGGGAGCATCCTCTATCCAGAGTGTTAGGCATTTTTATAAAATTATTTGGCAGTCTCAAATTGTTTGACATCAGAAAACAGTAACGTTGTCTAATATGCAAATAAACTATAAGGGCTATGGGAACTTTCAGTCTGACTGGCAGAGGAAATCTTTTATAGGTATTATCTCCTTCTTTAGAATATGAACTTAGTGAACTTTTTGAGATTTACTTTAGATTTCCATTTTTATTCATAGCTTTCAGTAATGTGCTTCACGTTTGAATGCTTAATAAATACATTTCTATTCAAAAATATCCAAGGGTTTTAATGCCTGCAAATTTATTGTGGTCAACTGTATGTCAGGGCAGCCAGAGAAGCTTCACTGTTTATATTGCAATAGATGCCTGATCTCACCAATGAGAGTATTCTCTCAAACTTTAGAGATCAGAAAACTTTTACATGTTTTGATCCTTTGAATTTCTTAAACTCAGCTTGGTGAAATGGGGATCAAAATAGTGAACCTGGATTCAGGAATAACTAACTGAGTTCAAATTCATCTTTCAGCACTTACTACTTAAGTGATGGGAATGACACTATTAATTTTATAATCCTGTATTTGCACTGTAGCTATCTACCTCAGTTTCTTTATCTTTAAAGTGGGAATAACAATATCTCCCACCTTCTAGAATTTTTGAAATGATAACATTTGTAAAGTGGTTTGCAAATCTTAAAGTGATTTACAAACCATAAATCACTATGTGAATGCTAGATATTACTGTCATCATCATCATCATCATTATCATCATTACTGTTATCATTTTCATCATTAGTTATAATTCCCAGATATTCTGGGATAATTCCCAGAGATATTTCTTACAAGATCTACTCAACTTTCTTTTGTACTTTGTGTATTTTTTGGATATTTGTTTTCACCTATCAGTCAACATATAAAGAATCTCCAACAATAAATCTCATATACTTATGTTACAATTAAAAATGTGTTTATTAATTTCACAAAAAGTCATAAAACTAGGAGGAAATAAAGGAAAGAAGAGGAAGAAAAGAAGGACAAAAAGAAGAGAGAAAGGTAGGAAGGAAGGAAGGAGGGAGGGAGAGGAAGAAGGAATGAAAGAAGGAAGGAATGAGAGAAGGAGGAAAGGAAGGAAGGAAAGAGGGAGGGAAAGAAGAAAGAAGGGAAGGAGGAGAAAGGAAGGTATGTAAAAATAAAAGAAAAAGGGATGGAAGGGAAGGAGGGAGAGGGACAACCTATTTATTAAATGCCTGGTATATTTCTGGTTCTGTACTAATACTATAAATATTATCTCATATCTCATAACAACACTGGGAGTTAGGTGTTATAATCATCCCCATTTTATGGATTTGTCTAAATAGAATTATAGAGATGTTTATGTGTATATATATATATATATATTATATATGTATATATTATACATATTTATATATCTATGTAGAATATAAAATATTTATAAGTATTTTGTATTTAATTTATATTTTTCTATTATATTTCTTTTCTATTTGTGATGTATGTACATAAATATATATATATATATGCATATATATGTAAATATTTATTGTGTTGTTACATATGTTTAAGTGTTGGAATACACCGTAGAGCTGCTGGAATACACGGGAGCCACCTGACAGTGGCTGTTGGAGATCCAACCCAGAATGGATCTCCTCTTGTGAGAGGATGATATGGAGACTGAAAGGCAATTGCTGTTCTCTGATCTCTCTGACTAAGAGGCTGTTGCATTGTCTGACCTTTCTACTCTTCCCTCTGTCTCCTATTTATCTCATTCCCAATCCATAACACCTGTGTCAGCAAAAATTGCCTTGCAGCTCCTTCCAATGTCATGATCCACAGCTGTGGAGGCTCTTGGAGAATTGACCTGCCCCTTAACATTTAAATTTGAGAGTGTGAGCATATAGTAAGTTCATAAAAAATGCTTTCAGGTGAATTGCATATCAGGCAGCATTTAGTCAATAAAAGGGCAAGTAAAATACATACATAAATGATAACCACAATAAGAATTATCCTCTAGTGATTAATATTTCTACTTTTCACAAAATTTATTAATTTGTTTATTTTAATGATGAAGGATTAGGCACACTGGGGCCTGAATCTACCTTCAGTCCTAATAAAGCAGATATTTCATTATCTGTACATTCTAAATAGTCCTCCTTAGGCATTACAAGAAGCACTAGAATGCTTTAGGAATAAAGTAGAAATGTTTGTCTATGTTTATACAAATTAAAGAGAGAAGTGATAGAATATTGCCACACTTCATCACCCCCGTGAAGGAAAAAGAAAATTGCTAATCTTGGAATGTCTTGTTTCAAATAACCAGTAAATAGTCATCAAAACTTTCTGTTATCCACCTTTAAAATTCCATTTCTCCCCTTACCTCAAATGAAGATGAGATCATAGGGAGAAAGAGAATCAATGAAGAAGGGTCAGATCCATTATAATACTCCAGCCCCATTTCTGTTACATTTGCATACAAATTGATCTGGAAATCCATCAGCTGACTCTGTTAATGAGGTCAGGAAAAACATGCAGACTTAATCAAACCAAGCTGCAGCTTTTGTTAGTTATCTATCTCTGGGGAAGAAGAAGCCAAAATATTAAATCATCGGGGTTTTTTTGCTCTTTTATTTGTCTCTTCCCAGAATAATTTCCTGTCATGAGAGAGAATTGTAATTAAATGTAATTTAGAAGTTCCCTCATTTTTTAACATTTTTACTCAAAAACTATTGATGCATGTCATCATTGTCACTGAAATTGAACTCTGAGATGTACTTGCCATGTGGCAAAATTTGCTCTGACAATAGAACAAAAAAATATATTTCAAGAGAAAGAAACATTTGAAGAAAAGTTTGCTGAGGGATGAAAAGAAGGACATCTGTAAAATATTAGTAACTTTCACCATCATTTTGCCTATCTTTTCTTATCATAAGTGTCACTTATTGTAAAATATTATGGCAAATTATACTTAGGGCAAATTAATTGAAAGTCTTATTTTTCTTGATTTTTTTTATATTAGACAGGACATATTTATGTGTTTAGTGTTACATGCATGAAAGTTGTTTGTGTGTGTGTGTGTGTGTGTGTGTGTGTGTGTGTGTAATCCAAAAATTTCTTAGATACACATTTTGTTAATAGTGCTATCCTTTGAACACTAAGTTTTACTCTGCTACACCTGATTCTCATCCCCTAAATCTAACTTTCACTTTTCAAATTGAGTCCCTATCATGCCACCCTAGATTTAAGGCATAGTCTTTAAAGTAAGATCACGATTAATGTACTTTAATTATCATTAGTACATTAAAGATTATGTAATTCAGTCTTCTCCTTTAAGAGAAATGGGACCAACCCAATTTCATTAAAAAAAAAAAAAAAAAGTTGAAATCAAGTACCTTAATTTTAAATTCAGGATTCTTTCTTTCTTTTCTTTTCTTTTCTTTTCTTTTCTTTCTTTCTTTCTTTCTTTCTTTCTTTCTTTCTTTCTTTCTTTCTTTCTTTCTTTCTTTCTTTCTTTCTTTCTTTCTTTCTTTCTTTCTTTTTTTTTTTTTTTGCTTGCTTGTTTGTTTTTAGCTATACCATATTTTTTCCCACAGTTTCTCAGATCTTTTCAGGTCCTACTCTTTTCTAACAAGATATCAAGGTTAAAAATGGTATTTAAAAGGCTGTTGGCATGGTCTTCATTATCTTTAAAAGTGTTGATTCCCTTTCCCATGATTCCTACTTTATAATATATTATCCAAATAAGATTTATGAAAAGAGGAAATTAATTTAACTTTGTAGCTGGTTTTTCCATAAAACCTAATTGCCACTGTTATTAGAAACATACAGACTAATGAAAAGAATATGTCTTTCTAGGTGTTGCTTATATTCATAAATATTCAGAGTGCAGTGCTGAACTGTATGCAGAGCTGAGATATGGCCAATAGCTGTTTAATACCCATTCTCAGAGTTTCCATCTTAACTATTTCTGGGAATAAGATTTATAGGATCATAAATTAGAACAAGGAGAGCTATTAGTGGCTGCCAAGTACTATGTTCTCATTTTACATATGAGGAAATTGAGGCTCAAAGATGTTAACAGACCAGGCCACAACCATATATTTAATTATCTGAGGCAGGAATGAACCAGGAGCTGCCTGAAAGTATAAGATATAAATGAGTTCAGAACTATCCCTTCATTTTTCAGATGAAGAAAATAATGTCTCAAGAGATGAACTGATTTCTTTGTGACCATACAAATTGTATGCATCAAAAATGATAATTTAAACTTGGTTCCACTCACTCAAAAATCAGAAAGAGACAATGTCACTTTTGTTTTGAATATCTCATATTGTTGTTTCCTTTAAAATAAATAAACATTATATTTGAAATATGAGTTAATGATAGAATTAATTAAAATAACAATTCAAAGACTTTTAAGAATCAATTACTATAAAGCAATTTTCAAAATCTTATAGAGCTATATATAAGCTAATTTAAAACATTTCCAAACCTGAAGTAGTTCCTGCTTTAATTAGATTATTTTGAATTTCTCCGTGCAATAAATCCAAATTTTGGTTTCACATTTCACATTTAGAAAATAGTGTTTGATAATATGATAAATGTTCCAATTGGGATCTGTTTGTAATCATGTGTAGCTAATGATCTATAAACAAAAGACATTAGAGAAGTAGGCAACTGTGCTAGTCTAGAGAACAGCTGCCTTCCTATTAATAGAGTTAAGGTGTCTAGTAAAACTCATTTTTGGACACAAAATATTCCACCGTGGTACAAGAGACAAAGTAAATCTCTCCATTTCACATATAAACATTATGGGGGAAAGGGGAGAGATCATAAACTTCATTATGAGTTAAATAAGGACTGATAAAAGGTCTTTGCATTCCACATGTAAGACATTGCTTTTAAATTTGAAGAAAGAAATTTTAGATAATTGGTGGTCTAAGAAGTCAAGGAAGAGACCAGTATGGTAGGAGTTTGGGTGTGGAAAAGAGAACACAAAAATAACAAGAACTTTAGAAGATAATATCAAGTATAATTATTAAAATTTTATGGCATAATGACATGGTTGTATAGGTTGGAATAGACAGAAGTAAGTGGAAGACAGGATATGCACAGTAGAAAGTATAAAATGGTCAAATTCCTGGAAGAGATCTGCGCAGATCAAATCAAAAACACAAGTAGAAAGGTTGATATTGGGAAAGAAAAGGACCTTTATTTATTTTGTTTTTCCAGAAATTTGATTTATTAACAACTTATAGGAAAACATTTGTTGAGCACAACAAAGAAGATATACTTGTGTGTACTATAAATGTAATTTCACATTAAGGAAATCATCTTTTCTTGCTATTATGGTAATAAGTTCATATATACTGTTTTTAGCCTATAACCTATTCCTTGTTTCTAAAACACTACTTAACATATTCTTTTATTTTTTAATTAAAGCTTTTAATTTTTGAAAGATATACATTGATAATTGTTTCACATTAACCCTTGAAAATGTTTGGGTTCTAATTACCCCCTCTTCCCTCTACCCCTTCCCCTAGATAACAAGTGATCCAATATATGTTAAACATGGTAAAATACATGTTAAATCATATACATATATATATATATATATATATATATATATATATATGTGTGTGTGTGTGTGTATGTGTATATATATATATATATATATATATTAAATCCAATAATCCAATATATGTTTAAATATTTATACAATTATCTTGTTGCACAAGAAAACAAATGAAAAAGAAAAAGAAAATGAGAAAGAAAATAAAATGCAAACAATAACAACAAAAAGAGTGAAAATGCTATTAATACTGAATGATCAATACTTAGTTCCCACAGTCTTCTTTGTGGGTGTAGATGATTCTCTTCATCACAAGATCACTGGAACTGGTCTCAATCATCTCTTAGTTGAAAAGAGCCACAGAAAAAATTAGAGTTATTTTGCCCAACTGTATATCAATAAATTTGATAATCTAAGTGAAATAAAGTAATAGCTACAAAAGTATAGATTGCCCAGATTTTTTTTTATTAGCCTAACTATGCTTTCTACACACTTCCCTTAGGGTAGGGAAGGCACTTTTCTTTTCTAAGCATTTTTCCCATTGCAGCTGAAACACTAGTTTAGCCCTTAACAAAGTTTCCTTCTTGTCTATTTTTGTACTCAACCTAGTTTCTAGGTCACAGGGTCCACTGAACTCAGGATTGTGTCAGTCTGGACTGCTGAGTTAAAGTCCTTATTTCCATGTTCGGGTGCCAAAATGTTCTAGTTTAGCTTTCTTTGAGCTCTCGGGACCAACCTTGGGCTCAGCAGAAATAATCACCAGGAGATAATCAGGAATAAAGCCCAAAGTCTTTATTATCTCCTTCATAGTCTGTCTCCTTCACCTGGTGCCAGGCTTGATTTCTGAAGGCCCTCTGGAAATGCAGGGGCAAGAGAACCATCAGGATAGTCTCTATCTTGAAATCTGTCTCTGGATGAGTTTTTCCCCCAGTTTATATATTCTATTACAATTACCTCATTACAGTACGCTGAGTATAAACCAATCATTATATCACTACAGAACCATTATTTATTGTAAGATTAAATCAATTATACTGAGCTAGAGAATTCACATGCTAGAGTAGAAAACACAAGAAAGTAAGATTTCTTGTTTCAAGTGCATTTCTCCAGAATTTTGGCCCATTACACAACTACAAAACACTTTCCACATAAATTAAGGCAGATCTAATCAATAGGGAAAATTTCAAGTGCTCATGGCTAAATAAAAATAGGTCCAGCAAATATAATAAGAAATGAAAATATTATCTAAATTTATCTACTTCAGTGAATTACCAATCAAACTCCCAATAAATTATTTTACAGATCTAGAAAAATTGTAACAAAGTTCATCTGGAAGAATAAAATGTCAAGAATTTCAAAGAAATTAATAAAAAAAAAATGCCAATGAAGGTGGCCTGGATATGCCAAATCAAAAAGTATATTATAAAGCAGCAGTCATCAAAACCATTTTGTACTGACAAAGAAATAGAATAGTCAATCAGTGGAAGAGATTAGGTTCACAGGACAAAATAGTCAATGACTATAGCAATCTAGTGTTTGACAAATCCAAAGACCCAAGCTTTTGGGATAACAACTCACTATTTGACACAAACTGCTGGAAAAACTGGAACATAATATAGCAAAAATTAGGCATTGACCCACACCTAACACTATATATCAAGATAAGATCAAAATGAGTTCATGATTTAGACATAAAGAATCATATTGTAAGCATATTAGAAGAACAAAAGATAGTTTACCACTCAGAACTGTGGTGGATGGAGGCTGAAACATAAGCCCCTGGACTCAGATGACATCATCTCACACCTCTGTGGGGCCTGGCCTTCTGCACTTCCCCCACTGAGACCCAAGCCAGTCTGAAGGACTCTAAGAGAGCTAATCCTAGCCCCAGGCAAGGAAATGGATTGTGAAGGAGAAAATAAAGAATTTGGACTTTAACACCTGGCTATTCTTGTGGTGATTAATCCTCTGAAAGGAAGGCCTCCAGAAAACTACCAAGAACATTACAGATTACAACACAGCATTTTCACTTTTTGTTGCTGTTTGTATTTTATTTTCTTTCTCATTTTTCCCTTTTTGATTTGATTTTTCTTGTGCTGAAAGACAGTTGTATCAACATGTATGTACATATTATATTTAACATATATTTTATCATGTTTAACATACATTGGAATACTTACCATCTAGAGGAGGGAGTGAGGAGAAGGGGGGAGGAATTGGATTAATGTTGAAATATTATCCTTGAATATGTTTTGAAAATAAAAAGGTTTAATTAAAAAAAAGAAAAAAGAAATTATTCACCACCAAGAGCCTCCCAAATGATACTACACAAAGATTTATAGCTCCAAATAGAAAATAAGAATCATTTTGTTTGTGCTTACATTATAATCTTTTTAAAAATGAATCCACTAATCATGCACTTAACTTATTGAATTTGGCTACTAAGTTTCTATCTTTCCTTCTTATTAAGTATTTTTGTAAATATCATAAAAATATTTAAAATATTTTATCAAATAAATGATTTTAAAAGCTATTGAACACTTCTGAATGTTTTCAAACATTTTAAAATTGTTTAGTTATCCTTTTATGTGTAGAGATAGTGTTTTAGTTAACAAAATGTTTATATCATTTTCTTGATTCCAGAGCAGAGTGTAAGTGTCAAAGGTTATGAGAGTTCTTAAAAGAAAAGGATTTTAAATGGTCTTTGGAGAGAGCATATTTTTTCAGGAAAAAAAAAATAGGAATGATGAGAAACAAGGTAATTAAGATGATGGTGTTCAAATTTAGGAAAATGGCAGAAGTTTAGAAGAAGTGTGGGCACTAAAGGTAAGACAGTGCCATGCAATCTAAAATTGGCATCACAATGCATTTGCTACTTACTCTGTCCCAAAATGCAGGATCATCTGATAGAATAGCAACTCCATAAAAAAAAAAAAAAATGAGAAGTGGTATGATTGAATACTAAAGTAGAGGGAAAGACCAAAACTTTGAAACTTTTCATTTCACAATTGATACATAGTCAGAGAATATGAACAGAGAATTTTCAGATGAAGACATTAATCCATCAAAATTAAAACAACTCTGGAGTACCACTTCCTACCTATCAGATTGGCTAAAATGACAGGGAATAAAATAATGTTGGAGGGGATATGGAAAAACTGCAACACTAATTCATTGTTGGTGGATTTGTGAAATGATCCAGCCATTCTAGAGAGCAATTTAGAACTACACATATATATCATTGTTATAAATTCTAAACTATTTTTAAATAAAGTTTGGGACATAACCCCATTGATGAAGAAAAATCAGACCACCAGTCAGAAAATGTAACCTTCTTGGAGCCTGACTAGCCATTCAAATTCCCATTATATGACAAACTGGAGTGTGCTAATATTCAGAATATTCAGATCTGAGAGTGATATATTAGTTACCAAAGCTCAGGATATTTTTCTGTCTTTCTATCTGGCTTACATTATCCTTCACCCTACCTTCACCTTTACCATGCGTATAGATGTTTCCTTAAGTAACCTAACTTTTCCCCAATTTATTCAAATCAAATTCAGATCCCCAAATCTATTCAAATAATATTCTTTTCCTCTACACCCTAGCATCCCAAAGAGATTGTCATAGTTATTATTGATCTTGTCATCCAATAAGTACAGTTACCTCTTTCAGATCACAGTCTTTCCCATCATGATTTCAATATGTAGCAGGTTGAAATAAAACAACTAAATGGGAATTTTTGAGTTTTGTGGAAGCTTGCAAACAACATGTGTAGGCCAGAAGATGATAAGGAAAAAGTCTAAAAACTCAGAAAGGCATAATATATATGTATATATGTGTAGTATTATGATACTATAGTTTATCTTTTAATACTATAATACTTCAGAGTTATTCCTGGTATGACTGTAGGGCCAAAAGCTTTACACACTTTAGTTAATGAGGACACCACGTCTCTAGCCCTCATTATATAGAAGAGATAACTGTACTCATGCTTCTGTTTTAATGACCACTAAGTTGCCTTAATCAATCATAATTTACTATCAGTTTTGCAAGCCCTCAATGATCTTGGGCAATGCTTAATGCTTTCCCATATCATCATTCTTGCTCTAGCTATACAGTCAGTTCTACCATGATGTTTGTTGTGGAAACATAACTATATTAGATTGTGAATGACATATTAGAGAAGAATTTGAGCATAATATTAATTCCATGTTACTTTATATATAATTTTGTCTTTTAGAAACTATTAGACTTAACAATGATTTCTATTGATAAAACCAGAACTAAACATAACATTTAATCTACTAACACAGGACACAAGTGATATCTGTAACTCTTAAGAACTGTATCTGTCATTGAGGCAGAATGGGGCATCACATGGACTGAGATGTGGTTGTAAATGAACTCTTATGTGATGAAATCAAAAGATAAGACATTAAAGGATAGGAAAAAAGAGGAAAGGAGAGATATAATGGGACAATTAGATCACATAAAGAGATGCAGAAGTTCTATTATAATTGAGGGAAAGAAGGAAGGGAGATGAGCTTTGTCTGAAGCTTGATCTAATCAATTTTGGCTCTAAGAGGGAATAACTTGATCATTCAGTTGGTTATAGAAATCAATCTAATTCTGTAAAGAAGTAGGAGAGTGAAAAAGAAAATTGAGGGGCAAGATAAAAAGGAGGGCAGAAGCACTAGGGAAAGAGAAGGGAGGAAGAATTGATAGAAGATAGTGTAGTAGGTGGAGAGAATAAAAATAGCACTAAGGACAGGGTGAAAAGAGAAAATAAAAATACATAAAGGGAAGTAAATTTGATGCAGGAAATTACAGAGCTGGTAATCATAACTTTAACTGTGAATGGAATGAATTCTACCATAAAACAGAAGTAGATAGCAGAGTGGATTAAAAAAAAAAAAACAATTCTCAATATGTTGTTTACAAGAAACACACTAGATACAGAGAAACACATAAAGAGTAAACTAAAAAGCTAGTACAGAATTTATTATGCTCCAGCTGAAGAAAAAAAAAACAAAAAACAGGGTTTACAATTCTGATCTCAGATAAAGCTAAGGTAAAAATTGATCTTATTAAAAGATAAGGAGGGAAAATACATCTTGATAAATAATGAAGTGGTAATGATATTAAATGTGTATGAGCCAAGTGGTAGAGCAGGCAAATTCCTAGAGAAGATTTTAAGTCAGTTACAAGAAGAAATAGACAACAAAACTATTCTAATGAGGGACTCAACCTTACCCTCTCAGAATCAGACAAATTTAACCACAAAATAAACAAGAAAGAAACTAGAGGAGGTTAATAGAATCTTAGACAACCTAGATATGCTATACCTCTGGAGAAAATTGAGTAGGGATAAAAAGGAATATACCTTTTTTTAAGCATTATATGGTACCTAAACAAAAATTGACCATATATTAGGGCATAAAACCTCACAATCAAATGCAAAATGCAGAAATAGTAAATGTTTCCTTTTCAGACCACAATGCAATAAAATTTATATTAGAAAAGAGCCACCACAGTTTTTCATCACATAATCTTGTTATTGTGTACAATGTTCTCTTGGTTATGCTTGCATGATTTGGCTTTACTAATATGTCTTTCCAGATGTTTTTGAAATCAGTCTGCTCATCATTTCTTACAGTACAATTATAGTCCATTAAATTCACATAGTATAATTTATTCAACCATTTCCCAACTGATTGATTTCCACTCAATTTTCAGTTCCTTTTCACTACACAAAGGGGTGCTACAAACATTTTTGTGCATTTGTGTCCTTTCCCCTCTTTTATGATATCCTTGGGATACAGACTCAATAGAGACACTGTTGGATCAAAGGGTGTGCACAGTTTGATTGTCCTTTGGAATTAATACTAAATTATTCTCCAGAATGATTGGATCAATTCACAACTCCACCAACAATGTAATAGTGTCCCAGTTTCTACACATCCCCTTCTGTGTTTGTCCTTATCTTTTCCTATCACCTTAGTTAATTTGAGAGGTGTGAAGTTGTACCTCAGAGTTGTCATAATTTACATTTCTCTAATCAGTAGTGTTTTAGAGTATTTTTCATATAACTAGAAATATCTTTAATTTCTTCATCTGAAAATTATCTGTTCATATTCTTAAAAATTTGCCAACTGGGAAATGGCTTATATTCTCATAACTTTGAGTCAATTCTCTACATATTTTTTTCTGCTGAAGACTACTTAGAAGGCCAGAAGAAAATTTCTGTGGAACTCAGCATGTAGTCTGGTGAAAGCCAACCCTACCTCTAGCCCCATACCAGTAAATTAAATATGGGTCTAAGGATTTGTGATTCATCACAAATACTGGTGACTTCCAGAACACTTAGCTCAGAGACACAGAAGATCAGAAAGTCAGAAGAAAACAATTGTGAAAACAGGATGAGAGTCCAGAGCACAATCCCAATACAGGCTGTGCCTTTACAATCGTGGGCCCAGCCCCAGGCTCAGTCACAGCCAACCAGGGCTCTGTTGCTTTAGCACACTATATCTTACTATTGCTGTAAGGTGGGAACACGCCTAACAGCTCCAGGGCAGAAAAGAGAGTTTGTGGTAAAGTCCCTGAAAACAGAGCCCTACTTTTAGATTTAAAAAATTTCAGCTAGGAAAATGAGCAGACAACAGAAAAATTTCTGATCATAGAAAGTTGCTATTGTGGCAAGAAAGCCTAACCTTCTTCATGAAAAACCTCAAAAAAAAAAAAATAATAATAATAAAAATTGGTCTTGGGCTATGGAAGAGCTCAAAAAGGACTTTGAAAATCAAGTAAAAGAGATAGAGGAAAAATTAGGGAAATAATTTAAAGTGATGCAAAAGGAAATACAAAAAGATTATAAGCAATCTTGTTTTACTCCTGATGTTATTTGGAATGCATCTAGCTTATCCCTACTACAGATAATGCTTGCCAATGGTTTTAGATAGATGCTACTGATTATTTTAAGGAAAACTACATTTATTCCTATGCTTTCTAGTATCTTTACAAGGATTAGATATTGTATTTTCTCAAATGCTTTTTTGGCATCTATTTTTAATTTGATTATTTATATGATAAATTATGCTGATAGTTTTCCTTATACTGAACCAGCCAGTTAACTTTATTCTTGTTTATTTTGTAGTTCGATTTATGCAGTTCAGATAGAGAAGTTTGATATCCCACACTAGTATATTTTTACTTTCTTTTTCTTCTTGCAATTCACTTAACTTCTCCTGTGAAGGGCTAGAACTGAGCAATGAACTTGGATAATGAAGCACGTAAGACTAATTGCCAATTGGATAGTTCCCTATTAACTTGTTTGAAGGTTGACCCTCCCCAGCTGTTCTGTGCTGACATGATTGGTGGGACAAAGAGGGAGAAATGACATGTGTGGGAGGAGTAGGAGGAGGAAGAGGAAATTGAGACGCTGACATTGAGTCAGTCTCTCCTGGCATTTGAGGGAGGAAAGAATGTTTGAGATTGTTAGACCTAACCCCTTGAACTTGACCATAAAAGATCAAGAATAAAGACGTTTAGTGATCCTGACTCCAACTGATTTCTGGGAAGACAGATTTTCATATTTGGAGCTCAACATGGGGCATCAGAAATTATCAGGTTTTGAAAATTAATATTTAATATTCAGAGTTAAGATTCTGAAAGATCCGGTAGAAACGCCACTTAGGAGGGAAGGCAGGCAATATGGACCCAGGTAACTCCGGGATCAGGCTCAAGGATACAGCTGAACATAATGCTTATATAAATAGGTTAAAGAGCCAGATGGAAGATCTTTTAACAAAGATCACCACTGAAGAACAGCAGGAAGCTTGTAATCAAGCTCTGAGAAGGCTATCCCCACACCCATTAGATATAGCTTGGACAGGGAGCAACCTAGAGTATAAAATGCAACAACTAGAAGTTGAGTTAAAAATAGAATGACAAACAATTTTTAAAAAGTTACTAGAATTGCAGGTTAAATTACAGGTTGAGATAGAGAAGGTAGACAAAGCTAGATTACTACAGTTAGAACAGGAAGAGTTCAAACCAGTGGCTGAAGTTAAAGAGAGAAATAAACGAACCACATGGACTTCAGTTGGAGAAACTCTTCTTAGTGTTTACCTCATGCATTATTGTTTTAAGGAATTTATTGATTACTCTTCTATTGAGAAGAAGTTTAGTTCTTTTTATGTGCAAAGCTCAGGTTGGAATCTAAATTGGCCTTTGAGGAATTTTCCAATTCCTGAACCTCTTCCCTCAGTCCCACCTTCTTGGGCTGAAGGAGAAGGAGGAGGAGGAAAAGGAAGGGCTATAATATCCATCAGCACTGCCCATTAATCCATTCAATACTCCTGTGTCTTCATTTCAAAAGACAGGAGTAGGCTTTATGGCCCAAGGCAAAAAGGAATTGTGGTGTATTGACTATAATATTCAGAAAAAATTTTAAAAATACACTTCAGCATGCAACCAGAAAATTGAATTTACACACATATATTATATCTAGGTTATACTGTAACACATGTAAAATGTATGAGATTGCCTGTCATCTAGGGAGGGGAGTAGAGGAGGGAGGGGAAAATCTGGAAAAATGAATACAAGGAATAATGTTATAAAAAATTACTCATGCATATATACTGTCAAAAAATGTATAATTTTAAAATTAATAAAAAAATTACAGTTCAGTTAATTTCTAAGAAACCTTATAAGGATAAGACTTTGCAGTTAGAGAGAATGGAGGTTTATACTTATAAAACCTCTGGGATCGTCTTTGGAGAGTTGGAACTCCTCTTTTCTTACCTTGCGGATTTTTCACTTCCACAGGTGGGCTTGGTTTCCCAACCCCCTATAAGTACTTATAAAACAGTGCTTATGTTTAGAATGGTTTGGAAAATTGCTGTCTTTATCACTAGAATAGATAGAAAATGTGTGATCTTTGACCCAGGAGGAAAAGTAATGTCAGATTTATTGATTCACACTCCTGAAGTACAATTTGGTATCAGAAATTCAAACTTTGATTTTAGGCAAAAGAATTCAGGGAAATCAGGGACTGAAGCTTTCATATTCCTTTTCTCATCTGTATGAGTGGCAGACCACTGAAAAGGTATCACCTCTTTTAAGAACTTCAAGAGCGAGTGAGAAAGTGCTCAAATAAATATTATACCCTACATATCCATTTTCAGAGTGGACTTTCAAGTCATATCTTTTACAATCAGGCTGCTAAAGTCTTATATTTGCAAATTGTGATAACTAAAGAGGAAGCTAGGAGCATGGTAAAATCCTGTACAGCTTGCCTTCCTTTCTATGCTCCTACCCTCCCTCCAGGTAAGAACCCTTGTGGTTTGAGACCTAATGAAATTTGGCAAATGGATGTGACCCATTATAAATCTTGTGGTCGTCTACTTTTTATCCACTTTGTGGTAGACACCTTTTCAGGATTCACATTTGCAATGCCAGCAGCAAAAGAGACAGCCCAAGTGGTCACTGAATTCCTTATAAAAGCATTTGCCATTATGGGTGTGCCACAAGCAATAAAAACAGACAATGGACCTGCTCATACGTCTAAACATTTTGCACACTTTTGTGCACAGTATAAGATTTTACATACCCCAGGCATACCCTTTAATCCTCAAGGGCAGGCAATAGTAGAGAAGAAACAGAGATATTAAGACACTCCTCCAAAAACAAAAGAAAGAGGGAGCAACGGGTAACCCTAGAGAACTTCTAAATTTAGTTCTCTATACCATTAATTTTTAAAATTTTTACAAAGATGCACTGGCTCAGGCAGACAGGTTTTATAACCCACTGGAAGGGCAGTGTCCAGTGCAAGCAGCTCCACTGTCTTTAGATAATCTCCAGGTGATGTGGAGAGACCCAGAAAGTAGTGAATGGAAGGGACCAGATAGGTTAACTGCTTGGGGGAGAGGGTTTGCTTGTATCTCCACAGATGGAGAAGGAATCAGATGGGTACCAACGAGCCATATTCACCTTGTTCATCGGAGAGAGACAGAGCAGACCCTTGAAACGAAGGAGAAGACCCAAGAAACATCGGGCAGTTCTGTTGATGATTGTGCCCACCACTGAAAGAACCTGGCAGTTATGGCGTTTGATTCATGGACATCAAAAACTGTTGGACTTGAAAATCCTCAGAAATCATTGGATTCTCTGAAATGTGATAAGACCATTATAGGACTTGAAAACCCTCAGGAATCATTGGATTCTCTGAGGCATCATAAGACTATTGTAGGACTGAAAGTCCTCAGGAATCATTGGATTCTCTGAGGCATCATAAGACTGTTGTGGGACTTCAAAACCTGTAGGGATCATTGGATCCCCTAACATATAAAAAGACTGATGTGGGACTTCAAAAACTTGTGAGGATCATTGGATTCCCTAACACGTGAAGCAATGGACAATAGATTGATTTTGGACTATCTCTTGGTTGCTGAAGAAGGTGTATGTGTGACTGATGTTTGCATACCCTCCTTCTCTAGGACTTCTGGAAACCTTTTACAAAACCGTGTTGATTTATATTATTTGTTATATCACTACTTGCATGTACAATTCCTGTTTGTTACACCACATCGAGTCTGCACTGACTGTGGGGAGAGTCACCACTAATAGCCTCTGTGTTATTGCTGTGTGCTTGTGTAGTAACTCCCATGCTGATGAGTTTGTGCATACTTGTCTCTAATAAGGCTCTTCAACCCAGAAACCCGCTAGCAATCCCCACTTCTCTTTGGTGCTTTTCATCTCCCTTCCTGAGATGTCAGGGAGGGCATGATTATCTCCTTTTTAGTGCTTTCATCTCCCCTCCTGAGAAGTCAAGGGGGGTGTGATCACCTCCTTTTTGGGGTTCTCACCTCCTTGAAAAGTCACGGATGGTGCGACCACTTGTGGTCTAAAACAAAAGAAAATGGGATTCTCCTCTAAGAATTTAGATGCTCTATCAATCCATTTAACTTTGGAGCTCTTGCTATGTGTATTAGGAAATTTTGATTGCCTGTTCAGTGTATGAAAATTTATATTGTGTGCTCTAGCAAGAAAGTTCCCACAGTATGTTTCATATCCAATTAGTTGTCTTGCCATTTGTCAAGACAGTGTTACCTGCTCCCAACCCCATACCCCTTTTCACTGTCTGCTTTGTCCACAGCAATGTAATCTATAGTGTCATTATTCTTGGAAAATTCGTTCAATAGGCTGCCTTGTGAATCACCTCACCATCTCTGTGATTTCACTAACCAAAATCCATCATTCCTCATATGGTTCTCTATTAGAAAGCATGCTGGTGAGATCAAAAATTACATTTTGTGGGGGCAGAGGTGTATTTTTAGCCACAATTATGGTGTATGTTATATATATATATATATATATATATATATATATATATATGAATGAAAATTCATTTCATGCATTTATTATTTATTCATTCAATCACTGATAATAGTAGGTATCACTTTACAGCAAAGTTTAGTAGTCTTTAAGGAGTAGAATATCTAGCATTCCATCGTAGTATTCTGCTTTCGGAACTAATGATGTAACAATAAAAATGTAGGCTAAATGGCCCGGTTTTCAGTTAGAGTAAACCTTTAACAATGAGTCAGTGATTATGGTTCCCAGAACTAAGCAAGGAAAAAAGCTTCCAAATCAGTTTTTATCTGTGTGACTAAAATCCCACCACATATTAAAACCACAAACATATGGACATAAGGAAATGCCAATGTCTGGGCTGACCATAGACATTTATGAGAAATAAAACTATGTTAAAAACTGTAGCAGAATAACTGAAACAGAGTCTATTTGCACCCACATAAAGATAGGGAATGAAATCAAGGACCAAACACCAGTGATGTGCTCCACTTTCATGGGAAAGAATTTGCTTTTACCACACTTCCAGTTATATGGGTGAAATAGGTAAACTATGATGTTTCCTCACTAATCACATTCCCCCCCCCCAATTCTTTTTATTTTCTTTTCTTTAGGCTGGAACATGAATGCCAGCCACTTTTCTTCGCTCTTAGAATTGTTCATATGAAACTTTTCTGGTTTGTTTTGCCCTCTCCACTGTTGCCACCACCCTGAGGAAACAAAAGAATAAACTGCTTATTCTTCTCCTTTCTCTTGTTTCCAATATTTTTTCCTTAAACATCTCTAAGTCCTTTCACTTTTACATATTGTGTTCCCCCATAGAAATGAGATAAAACTCAAATCCCAGAAATCCAGAAAGTCTGAGGCTATTCCCTTAACCTTTGGGGAAATATAATGTGTTACCCAGGTGTAGCTTTCATAAACACCCTATTCTGATGTTTCTTCTTTCTTGCTTTGATGGAATCCTAAATTATGATGGGTTCTACTATGCTGAAAATCTTTCAATTATATATAAATAAAGATGAACTATATGTGATGTTAAATGAACTAAATTTGTACATCAATAGAAATTGGCTACATGAGAATGTTTTCAAGCTATGAAAGCTAGAGGATTACAGTTTAATAAAAGATAAAAGAGTTATGATCAGAGGTGGAACAAAAGGTAGTATATTTCCTTAGAGTTTCAAAACATAGGCATACATACAGTTATCCCTTCCAATTGCAACTTTCCCATGGTGGCTTCATTACATTGCATGTCAGTATAAGAAATTAAAAAAAGATTTTTGAGGAGAAGCTGCAGATGGGATATGAAGGCAGTAGAGAACACAGAATATTTGTAGAAATTCAAAAATGCAAAAATATGCATAATATTATATAATATAAAGTTATCTTTTTTATTATTATAGCTTTTTTTTTTTTTACAAAACATATGCATGGGTAATTTTTCAACATTGACCTTTGCAACATTTTCTGTTACAACTTTTCCCTTCGTTGCCCCCACCCCTCCCCAGATATGACAGGTAGTCCAATATATGTTAAATATGTTAAAGTATATGTTACATCCAAAGTATGTAAACATATGTAAACAGTTAAGTTGCTGCACAAGAAAAAAATAAGATCTAGAAAGAAAGTAAAAAAAAAAAAACTGAAAAGCAAAACAAAAATACAAGCAAACAATAACAGAAAGAGTAGAAATGCTATATTGTAGTCCACCCTCACTTCTCATAGTTCTTTCTCTGGATGTAGCTGATTCTCTTCATTACTGAACAATTAGAACTGGTTTGAATCATCTCATTGTTGAAAAGAGTCACCTCCCTCAGAGCTGATCATCATATAATTTTATTGTTGCTGTGTATACTGATCTCCTCTATCTGCCATTTCACTTAGCTTCAGTTCTTGTAGGTCTTTCCAACCCTCTCTGAAATCATCCTGCTGTTCATTTTTTATAGAACAATAATATTCTTTAATATTTGCATACCAAAACTTATTCAGTCCTTCTCCAACTGATGGGCATCCATTCACTTTCCAGTTTCTAGCCACATAAAAAGGGCTACCACAAACATTTTTGCATATATGGATCCCCTTCACTTCTCTAAGATCTCTTTTGGGATATAAGGCCAGTGGTACCACTGCTGGATCAAAGGGTATGCACAGTTTGATAACTTTTTGATCATAGTTCCAAATTGCTCTTCAGAATGGTTGGATCCATTCACAACTCCACCAACAATGTATTAGTGTTGCAGTTTTCCCACATTCCCTCCAACACATCATTATCTGTATCATTAGCCAATCTGACAGGTGTGTAGTGCTACATCAGAGTAGTTTTAATTTGCATTTCTCTGATAATTAATCATTTGGAGCACCTTTCATATGACTAGAAATAGTTTCAGTTTCTTCATCTGAAAATTGCTCCTATCCTTTCATCAATTTTCAGTTGAAGAATGGCTTGATTTTTTATTTTTATAAATTTGAGTCAATTCTCTATATATTTTTGAAATGAGGCCTTTATCATAACCTTTGACTATAAAAAGATTTTCCCAGTTTATTCCATCCTTTCTAATCTTGTCTGCATCAGTTTTATTTGCACAAAAACTTTTTAACTTAATATAATCAAAATTTTCTATTTTGTGATCAGTAATGATCTCTAGTTCTTCTCTGGTCACAAATTCCTTCCTCTTCCACAGGTCTAAGAGGTTCCTATATTCTTCTAATTTATTTATAATCTCATTCTTTATGTCTAAATTATGAACTCATTTTGACCTTGTCTTGGTGTGTGGTGTTAAGTGTGGGTCAATGCCCAGTTTCTGCCATAATAGTTCCTAAGTTTCCCAGAACTTTTTGTAAAATAATAAATTCTTATGCCAAAAGCTGGGATCTTTGGGTTTGTCAAACACTAGATTGTTATAATTATTGACTATTTTGTTTGTGAACTTAAACTATTCCATTGATCAATTTCTCTGGTTATTAGCCAGTACGAAATGGTTTTGATGACCACTACTTTGTAATTTAATTTTAGATCTGGTACAGCTAGGCCACCATCATTTTATTTTTTTTTCATTAGTTACCTTGAAATTCTTGATCATATGTTCTTCCACATAAATTTTGTTATTTTTTTCTCGGTCCAAATAATAGTATTTTGGGAGTCTGATTGGTATAGCACTAAATAAATAGATTAGTTTAGGTAATATTGACATCTTTATTATATTCACTCGGCCTATACAAGAGCACTTAATATTTTTCCAATTATTTAAATCTGACTTTATTTGTGTGGAAAGTGTTTTGTAATTTTGTTCATATAATTCCTGACTTTCCTTTGGTAGATAGATTGCCAAATATTTTATGCTATCAACAGTTATTTTGAATGGAATTTCTCTTTTTATCTCTTGCTGTTGGATTTTGTTGGTGATGTATAAAAATGCTGAGCATTTATGTGGATTTATTTTGTATCCTGCAACTTTGCTAAAATTGTAAATTATTTCTAATAGCTTTTTAGTAGAATATCTGGGGTTCTCTAAGTATTCCATCATATCATCTGCAAAGAGTGATAATTTGATTTTCTCTTTGGTATTGAATAGTAATGGTGATAATAGGGAAACTTGTTTCACCCCTCATCTTACTGGGAATGGTTGCAGTTTATCACCATTACATATGATGCTTACTGATGGCTTTAAATATATACCCCTGACTCTACTTTAAGGAAAAATTCATTTATTCCTATACTTTCAAGTGTTTTTATTAGGAATGAATGTTGGATTTTATCAAATCCTTTTCCTACATCTATTGAGATGATCATATGTTTTTGTAAATTTGTTTATTGATATAGTCCATCATGCTAATAGTTTTCCTAATATTGAACCAGCCCTGCGTTCCTGGCATAAATCCTACTTGGTCATAGTGTATTATCCTGGGGATGACTTTCTGCAATCTTTTTGCTAATATGTTATTTAAGATTTTAGCATCAATATTCATTAAAGATATTGGTCTATAATTTTCTTTCTTGGTTTTCAACCTACCTGGTTTAGATATCAGTACCCTGTCTGTATCATAAAAGGAATTTGTTATGACTCCTTCAATCTCTATTTTTTCAAATAGTTTATATAGCATTGGAGTTAATTGTTCTTTAAATATTTGGTAGAATTCAAATGTAAATCTATCTGGGGATTTTTTTCTTAGGGAGTTGATTAATAGCTTGTTCTATTTCTTTTTCTAAGATGGGACTGTTTATCCAATTTACTTCTTTCTATATTAATCTGGGCAAGCTATATTTTTGAAGGTATTTTTCCATTTCATTAAAATTATCGAATTTATTGGCACAAAGTTCGGCAAAGTAACTCCTAATTATTGCTCTACTTTTCTCTTCATTAGTGGTGAGTTCTCCCTTTTCATTTTTAAGACTAACAATTTGATTTTTCTCTTTCCTTTTTAAAATCAGATTTCTGAGGGTTTATTTTGTTGCTTTTTCATAGAGCTAATTCTTAGTTTTATTAAATAATTCAATAGTTTTTTTTTTTTTACTTTGAATTTCATTAATGTCTCCCTGTATTTTTAGAATTTCAAGTTTAGTGTTTGACTGGGAGTTTTTAATTTGTTCCTTTTCTAGCATTTTTAGTTGTAAGCCTAATTCATTGACCTTCTCTTTCTCTATTTTATGCAAGTAGGCCTCTAGAAATATAAAATTTCCCTTTATTACCATTTTGGCTGCATCCCACAAATTTTGGTATGCTGTCTTATTATTGTCATTCTCTTGGACAAAGTTATGTGTGTCTCTGATTTGTTGTTTCACCCATCATTCATTTTAGGATGAGATTATTTAGTTTTCTAATTACTTTTGTTCTATTTCCCCCTGGCTTTTTTTATTGGATGAAATTTTTCTTGCATCATGGTGTGAAAAGAATGCATTTACTATTTCTGCCTTACTTACATTTGATTTTGAGGTTTTTAAGTCTTCACATATGGTCAATTTTTGTATAGGTTCTATGAACTGCTGAGAAGAAAGTGTATACTCCTTTCTGTCTCCATTCAGTTTTCTCCAAAGATGTATTATATCTAACTTTTCTTGTATTCTATTTACCCCTTACCTTCTTTCTTATTTATTTTATAGTTTGATTTATATAGTTCTGAGCTCAAGGTCGAGATATTCCACTATTATAATTTTGCTGTCTCTTTCTTCTTGCTACACCATTTGGTACATATATGTTTAGTACTGATACTGCTTCATTATCTGTGGTACTCTTTACACGATATAGTTTCCTTCCTTATCTCCCTTCCATTTAGCCTACCCCTTTTCTTTTCCCTTTTCCACTCCCATTTTTCAATGAGATGGGAGAAGTTTCTCTGTGTACAAAATATGTCTAATATTTTCTCTGTGAGCCAAATGTGATGAGAGTAATATTCACACAATGTTCATCCCCCTCCCTTCTTTCCCTCAGATTTTACAGGTTTTCTTTGGCCTCTTTGTGAGATGTAATTTTTGTTCCAACTTTTCCCCTCCTTTCCCCCCACTCTTCCCTCAGATGGCAAGTTGATCAATACATGTTAAATATGTTAAAATATAAGTTAAATACTATATGTATATATGTATATACATGTATATATATATATATATATATATATATATATATATATATATATATATATATATATATATATATATATATATATATATATATGTATATGTCCCAAACAGTTATTTTGCTGTACAAAAGGAATTGGACTTTGAAATAGTGTACAATTAGCCTGTGAAGGAAATAAAAAAATGTAGGTGGACAAAAATAGAGGGATTAGGAATTCTATGTATTGGTTCATAGTCATCTTCCAGAGTTCTTTTGCTGGGTGTAACTGGTTCAATTCATTACTGCTTTATTGGAACTGATTTGGTTCATCTCATTGCTGAAAAGGACCACGTGCATCAGAATTGATCATTATATAGTATTGTTGTTGACGTATATAATGATCTTCTTGTTCTGCTCATTTCACTCAGCATCAGTTCATTTAAGTCTCTCCAGTACTTTCTGAAATCATCTTGCTGGTCATTTCTTACAGAACAATAATATTCCATAATATTCATATACCACAATTTATTCAACCATTCTCCAATTGATGGGCATCCACTCAGTTTCCAGTTTCTGGACACTACAACGAGGGCTGCCACAAATATTCTTGCACATACAGGTCCTTTTCCCTTCTTTAAAACCTCCTTGTGATATAAGCCCAGTAGTAACATTGATGGATCAAAGGGTATGCACAGTTTGATAACTTTTTGAGCATAGTTCCCAATTGCTCTCCAGAATGGCTGAATGTATTCACAATTCCACCAACAATTATCAGTGCTTTGACTGATTCTTGATGTCTCATTGAGTCATTCATTTTCATTTGTTCAGTTCTGATTTTTAATGGATTATTTTTTTCATTTATTTTTTAAAATTTCTTTTTGTATTTGTCCAACTGAGTTTTTAAATGAGTTGTTTTGTTCTATGGAATTTTTTTACATTTCACAAAAAAATTCTAAGAAGTTATTTTCTGTTTACAATTCACAAATTCAGTTTTGCTGGGAGTCCTTTACCATTTCCATTTCACATTTCAGGGAGTTGTTTTCTTTTTCCACTTTATCAAATCTTTATTTTAATGAGTTATATTCCTTTTTTTAAACTCTCTTGCAGTGTTTTCCTTTCATTCTTCTTGTAACTCTCTTTTAAGATCCTTTTTAATTTCTTCTAGGAGAGCCTTGTGTGGTGGGGACTAGATTATATCCCCCCTTGGGGCTTCATCTGGAGACAATCTGCTTTTAGTCTCTTCAGGGCTTGAAATCTGTTCTCTTTTACTATAGAAGCTATCTTTGTTTTTTACTCATTTTTTAAAAAAAGTTGGGGTCTGCTTTTAGGGCAATGAAGGCTTTCCAACCTTCCTTGACAGGCCCCTGGAAATGGCAGCAAAGAGGCAGTGAAGCAGCAACAGAGCAGCAGCAGCTGTGCTGGTAATGGGTATGCTGGGATCCCTCTGAGTCACTCCTGATTTTGGGCGTGATCAGGTCCAGTGATACTCAGGAGCTTTGGAGTACACTCTTTATGTTTTATAACTTCTCTGCTGATTTCCTGGCTTGCAACCAGATCGGAATAGCCAATACGGAATAGTTTTACTCGTAGATTCTCAAGATCTCACCCTGCTCCCAGTCTGCTCAGAGCTGGCCCCCAGGTTCTGCTTGAGGGCCTATGCCTGCCCACCTCCTCCCATCAAAACAGAGCTTTTCTAGTGATCTTCAAAATTATCTTCTATTGGTAATTTGCTGTACTCCCAATATTGGTGGGTTTTGCCAGTCTAGCACTAATTCAGAGGCTGAATTTCATAAATAGTGTGTTGGTAGCAGAAGAGCTCAGAAAGAAGCATGTGCCTCTCTGCCATCTTGGTTCTGCCCAACATATTTATCCTTTCTTCATGAGCTTTATTTTTTTTTACTTCATTTTATATACATCCAATTGAGTTTATAAATGAGTTGTTTTGCTCTATGTATTTTTTTTTTCCATTTCACTTTTTTTGTTTGTTTACTGAGTGATATGATTTTCATGGTACCAATTGATCGTGTCAGTAGAATGTAAGCATTTTGGCAATAAAATGTTTCATTTTTGTCTTTAACTTTCAGTTCCTGGTGTGCAGACTTGCGTTTTTACATTACAATGATATGTTAAATTGTTAACAAATTAGTTTTTAAAATTGCATGAATAAAATGTAACTCATTTATTAAAATTTAAAATTAATTAATACACCCCTTTCAAATCAGTGAGACTGAACTTCTTTGAAGGTTTTCCAATCTATCTTGAGCTGGAGAATGGTTTTATTTCATAAGACTCTATTCAGAGGCATAGTTTCATGTGGTTTTTGAGAGAAACCAAAAGAGCTAGAGCAGCTTCCCGACTTCACTGTATCATCTTGGCTCCATCCCTGGAATTCTGAAAATGAATTTTAAAACAAAAAAGTTAATTTTGTTAATAAACTATAACCAAGTGGGATTTGTAGAGAAGAAAAAGAGATTAGAGGAATTAGAGTGGGTAATGAGGAAACCAAATTATCACTCTTTGCAGATGGTATGATGATATACTTAGAAAACACTAGAGAAACAACTAAAAACTCTAAGAAATAATCCACAACTTTAGCAAAGTTGTAGGATACAAAATAAATTCACATAAATCATCAGCATTTTTATAATCACTTGCAAAACCCAACAGCAAGAGATACAAAGAGAAATTCCATTTAAAATAACTATCAATAGTATAAAATATTTGGGAATCTATCTGCCAAAGGAGAGTTAGAAACTATAAGAACAAAACTACAAAACACTTTCCATACAAATATAATCAGATATAAACAATTTGAAAAATATCAAGTGCTCTTGGATAGGTCAAGCAAATATAATAAAGATTACAATAATACCTAAACTAATCCATTAATTTAATTTATTTATTTAATCCATAATACTATACCAACCAAACTCTCAAGAAATTATTATACTGACCTAGAAAAAATAACAACAAAACTTATCTGGAAGAAAAAATGGCCAAGAATTTTAAGGGAATTAGTGAAACAACAACAAAAACAACAAACAAACAAATAAGGGTGGCTTAGCTATACTAGATCTAAAACTATATAATAAAGCAGTGGTCATCAAAACCATTTGGTACTGGCTAAGAAATAGAATAATCAGTGGAATAGTTTTAGTTCACAGGACAAAATAGTCAATGACTATAGTAATTTAGTACAAACCCAAAGACCCCAGCTTTTGGGATAGGAATTCACTATTTGACAAAAAACTGCTGAGAAAATTAGAAATTAGTATAGTAGAAACTAGGCATTGACCCACATCTGACGCCATCTAGCAAGATAATGTTGAAATGGGTTCATAATCTAAACATAAAGAATGATATTATAAACAAATTAAAAGAACATAGGATAGTTTGCCTCTCAGATCTTTGGAGAAGGACGAAATTTGTGACCAAAGAAGAACTAGAGATCATTATTAATTGCAAAATAGACAATTTTGATTATATTAAGTTAAAAAAATTTTGTACAACAAAACTTATTCAGACAAGATTAGAAGGGAAGCAATTAACTGGGAAAACATTTTTACATTCAAGGGTTCTGATAAAGGTCTCATTTCTAAAATATATAAAGAATTAACTCAACTTTATAAGAATTCAAGACATTCTCTAATTGATAAATGTTTAAAGGATATGAACAGACAATTTTCAGATGAAACTTTGTAGTCATATGAAAAGGTGTTCCAAGTCACTACTGATCAGATTAATGCAAATTAAGACAACTCCACAGTGGTATCTCAGAGATACTACTACACACCTGTCAGATTGGCTAAGATGACCTGAAAAGATAATGACAAATGTTGGAGGGGATGTGGGAAAACTGGGACACTGATACATTGTTGGTGGAACTGTGAACAGATCCAGCCATTCTGGAGAGCAATTTGGAACTATGCTCAAAAAATTATCAAACTGTGCATACCCTTTGACCCAGCAGTGTTTCTACAAGAATAATATCCCAAAAAGATATTAAAGGAGGAAAAGGGATCCACATGTACAAAAATGTTTGTAGCAGCCCTTTTTGTAATAGCAAGAAAGTGGAAACTGACTGGATGCCCAACAATTGGAGAATGGCTGAATAGATTATGATATATGAATGTTATGTAATATTATTTTTCTGAAATAAACTACCTGAAGGATGATTTCAGAGACTCCTGAAGAGAGATACATGAACTTACTAAGTGAAATGAAGAGGACCAGGAGATCATTGTACATGGGAACAACAAGGCTATATGATGATCAATTCTTATGGACATCCTGGATCTCTTCAACAATGAGATGATTCAAACCAGTTCCAATTGTTCAGTGATGAAGAGAGCCATACACCCCCAGAGAGAGGTCTGTGGGATTTGAGTGTGGATCACAACATAGCATTTTCAATCGTTCTATTGTTATTTGCTTGCATTTTGTTTTCCTTCTCACATTGTTTTATCTTCTTTCTAGATCCAACCTTTCTTGAGCAACAAGATAACTGTGTAGATATGTATACATACTTTGTATTTAATATATATTTTAACATATTTAACATGTATTGAACTACTTGGCATCTAGTAGAGGTAGTGGGAGGAAGGAAGGGAAAAATTGGAACAAAAAGTTTTGCAAGGATCAGTGTTGGAAAATTACCTGTGCATAGATTTTGTAAATAAAAAACTTTAATACATTTTTTTTGAAAAGAAAAATTTCAAGGGAATTTATGAAAAAAAAAGCAAATGAATATAAACTAGGTGTACTAGATATAAAACTATATTATAAAGTAGTACACATTACAACCAGTTGATACTGTCTCTAAGAAATAGAGTAGTTGATCAGAGGAATAGGTTAGGTTAATAAGGCATATTAGTCAATGACGATAGTAATCTAGTTTTTGACGAATCCAACAACAGCTTTTGGGATAAGAACTCACTATTTGACAAAAATTACTAGGAAAATTGAAAATTAGTAAGACAGAAACTAGGCATTGACCAACACATAACACCCCATATCAAGATTAAGTCTAAATGTCTAAATGATTTAGTCATATTATAAACAATTTAGAAGAACAAAGCATCTACCTCTCAGATCTTTGGGGAAGGATGGAATTTGTGGCCAAAGAAGAACTAAGGTACATTAGGGAATGCAAAATGCATACTTTTGATTATGTTAATTCAAAAAGCTTTTGTACAACAAATCCAATTCAGACAAGGTTAAAAGGGAAGCAATAAACTGAGAAAATAAATTTCTTTCAAGGGTTCTTATAAAGGCCTCATTTCAAAAAAATATAGAGAATTAACTCAATTTTTTTTAAGAATTCAAGCCATTTTCCAATTGATAAATGGTCAAAACATAAGAACAGATTCAGATTTTCATTTTCAGAGGAATAAATTGAAATCATTTCTAGTCATATAAAAAGATGCCCTAAATCACTATTGATCAGAGAAATGCAAATTAAGACAACTATGGTTGTCCACCATTCCGGGCTTTCAGATTGGCTAAAATGTCAGAAAAAAATAATGATGAATGTTTGTGGGGCTGTAGAAAAACTCATACACTATTACATTGTTGGTGAAGTTGTGAAGTGATGCAACCATTTTTGAGAGCAATTTAGATCTATGCCCAAACAGCTATCAAACTGTGGATATCCTTTGATCTAGCTGTGTCTCATAAAGGAGGAAAAGAGATCCACGTGTGCAAAAATGTTTGTGGAAGCCCTTTTTTTGTAGTGACAATAAACTGGAAACTTGTAATGTGCTGTTGTCTCCAGAAGCTGCCGCTCACTCTCTGGGAGGAGATCTGCTTTTTCAACTCAAATCTCTCAGACAGATTCTTCTTCCTGTAGAGAGCCGACTTCCCTTCCTGCAGAGAGCAGCCTCAAATCTGGTCCAGAAACAACTCCCTTTTTCCTCCAGAGCTACCCTCTTTATCCTCCCAGAGAATGGGCGTGGGATAATGCAAGGGCTTCTGGGAAGAATTACTTCAACCAATGAACTTGCTCCTCCTAAGCATACAAGCTCTTCCCCAGGAAAGGCCGGAACTAGAGAATTGTCAAGTACCAACTTAGCACTTAGTAAGAACCTAATATCTCATTATCTCATTAGCACTTAGTAAGAACCTAACAGAAACTGAGTAGATGTCCATCAATTGGAGAATGACTTATGGTATATGAATGTAATGGAATAATTTTTTTCCCCCCTGAGGCTGGGGTTAAGTGACTTGCCCAGGGTCACACAGCTAGGAAGTGTTAAGTGTCTGAGACCAGATTTGAACTCGGGTTCTCCTGAATTCAAGGCTGGTTGTGCCACCTAGCTGCCCCTGAATATTATTTTTCTATAAGAAACAATCATCAGGATGATTTCAGAGAGGCCTGGAGAGACTTACAGCAACTGATATTAAGTGAGTAGAATCAAGAGAACATTGTACACTAGAACAACAAAACAATGCAATGATCAATTTTGATGGATGTGGCACTTTTCAACAATGAGGTGATTCAGGTCAGTTCTAACAGATGTGATGGAGAGAGCCATCTGCATATAGAACAAGGGATCCACATATTAAATTACTTGATGTTTATGGGAAGAGTTATGGGGAAGGGAGGGAAAACTTTGGAAAACAACGTTTTGCAAGAATGAATGTTAAAATTTATCTATGCATATGTTTTGAAAATGAAAAGCTTTAATAATGACTTTTTAAAATTGTATAGAATTACACCTTTATAGGTATTTAATTGGCTGAAAAACAGTATAGTGTGTATAAGATACCTATTTCCCCTCCTACAACAAAGCTTTTGATTTGATAGAACAATTGCTGTTTTAATTTTTTTCCTCCAACAAAAGTCTTTCCTGTGTTGAAATTGAAAAAGAACAAAACTTGTTGCTTGTTGAACTAAAGGATGTATCAGCAAAACATCTGTTAGTGAAATCAGCTACAGATATTGATGATAGAGGAAAATGTGCCAGGAATGTTCTTCTTTGTTCTAAAATAACATTATCAAATTTGTTAAAGTATGTAGATACTTCAAAGATATTCCTTACCTTAAAAATTGTATGTTTCAAAACATAACACAATTATAACAGTGTGTTAGAACTATGTGACTCTCTTTCCCCTTGTGAACAAGTTAAAATTGTTAACAAAAGTGCCTAATTTCTTTCTGGTTCATTGCCAGACTCATGAAGAATTCTATAAAAGATCAACAACTGTGGTATCTTTGCTCATTGACTCTCTGATTATTGTCCAATGAGGCATACTAGCATCACAATAAAAATGTGTTTGCCTATTGTTTCTAATATTGCTATAGAGTTTGTCTCATGTGAGGTCCAAAAAGTGCAAGAAGAAATTCCTGTTCTTATTAAGTCCTTGTTTGTAGATGGTATAATGCTAATTTCATCAAGCCCCAGCATATACAGGGTATTTTATATGACATCAAACAATTAAACTATTGATCAATAAACATTCATTGGGTACATACTATGTATAGAGGACAGCTGCATCCCACAGATTTTGGTATTATGTCTCATCATTGTCATTATCTTGGGTGAAATTATCAATTGTTTCTATAAATTTATAAAGTATACCATCTTGTCATCTGCAAAGAGTGATAGTTTGATTTCCTCATTTCCTACTCTAATTCCTTGAATCTCTTTCTCAGCTCTTACTGCCAAGGCTAGCATTTCTAGTACTATATTGAATAGTAATGGTGATAATGGGCACCAAATTCAGGAAGACCTATCTATTTTAGTTCATATTTGGCCTTCCTAGATGTGACTAGTTTTGCAAATCATTTAATCCTATCTGCTTCAGTTTCGTCATCTGTAAAATAAACAAGAGAAGGAAACAGTGAACCAGTTTAGTGTCCTTACCATGGAAATACTGGACAATAAGTAGTATAGGACAATGAATGGGTGGATTTAAAGGGGAGAGCTTGTCAGAGAGCAGCAGAAAGGAATGTCTGTAGCAGAGTGGATCCAAAAGAGTAATACAATGCTATCTGCAAGAGCCAATAATAATTTTGCAGTGGTTAAGTTACAAATTATCCTTCCATTCAGCTGTCCTTGTCACATGTAGCCTGAGTATTCATTCTTTCGTATGCCACCTGTGTGTGGATGTATCACATATAGTGTTAGCCTTTACACAATAGAATTTAAAGGAATATTAAGAAGACTATATTAAAATTACTTGAAAAACTGGAAAATACTATGGAAGAAATTAGGCACAGAACAATACCTCTCATCATATATCAAGTTAATATCAAATGGGGCACATAATTTAGGCATAAAAGAGAATACCATAAGGAAATTAGGAAAGCAAAATAAAGTTTGCTTGTCAGATCTATGGAGAAGGAAAGAGTTTTGACCAAACAAAAGATAAAGAACATTATGAAATGCAAAATGGATAATTTTGATTTCATTAAATTAAAAGATTTTTGCATAAACAAAATCAATACAATAAAAATTAGAAGAAAAGCAGAGAGCCGGAAAGTCATTTTTACAACTAGTCTCTCCCTCACCAAGACAGCAAGCACTTCAATAGACGTCAAATGTGTAATTCTTCTAACCATATTTCCATATTTTTCATGCTATACAAAAATATCAGATCAAAAGGGGGAAAAACACAATTAAAAAAAAAAACAAACAAGCAAACAATACCACTAGCAAAAAAAGAAAAGATGCGTATGTTATATTTTGATCCACATTCAGTCTCCATAGTTCTCCTCTGAATGTAGATGATATGTTCCATCACAATTCCCTATAGAAAAATACTTATAACAACTTTTTGTGGTGACAAAGTAGTGGAAACTGAGAGAACATCTTTCAATTGAGGAATAACTGAACAAGTTGTGGTATACGAAAGTAATGGAATTTTATTTTGCTGTAAGAAAAAATGAGCCAGCAGATTTTATTTATTTATTTATTTATTCATTCATTCATCTATTTATTTATTTTTTATTAATTTTATAATTATAATTTTTGACAGTATATATGGATGAGTAATTTTTTAAATAACATTATCCCTTGTATTCATTTTTCCAGATTTTCCCCTCCCTCCCTCTACTCCTTCCCCCCGATGACAGGCAATCTCATACATTTTACATGTGTTACAATATAACCTAGATACAATATATGGGTGAAAATCCAATTTTCTTTTTGCATGTTAAGTATTGGATTCTGAAGGTATAAGTAACCTGGGTAGATAGACAGTAGTGCTAACATTTTACATTCAATTCCCAGTGTTCCTTCTCTGGGTGTAGTTGTTTCTGTCCATCATTGATCAGCTGGAAGTGAGTTGGATCTTCTTTATGTTGAAGATATCCACTTCCATCAGAATACATCTTCATACAGTATTGTTGTTGAAGTGTACAATGATCTTCTGGTTCTGCTCATTTCACTCAGCAACAGTTCATGCAAGTCTGTCCAAGCCTTTCTGAATTCATCCTGCTGGTCATTTCTTACAGAGCAATAATATTCCATAGCCTTCATATACCATAATTTACTCAACCATTCTCCAATTGATGGACATCCATTCATCTTCCAGTTTCTGGCCACTACGAAAAGGGCTGCCACAAACATTTTGTCACATACAGGTCCCTTTCCACTCTTTAGTATTTCTTTGGGATATAAGCCCAGTAGTAGCACTGCTGGATCAAAGGGTATGCACAGTTTGATAACTTTTTGGGCATAGTTCCACATTGCTCTCCAGAATGGCTGGATTCTTTCACAACTCCACCAACAATGTATTAGTGTCCCAGTTTTCCCACATCCCCTCCAACATTCATCATTATTTGTTCCTGTCATCTTAGCCAATCTGACAGGTGTGTAGCGGTATCTCAGAGTTGTCTTAATTTGCATTTCTCTGATCATTACTGATTTGGAACATTCTTTCAAACGAGTGGATATAGTTTCAATTTCATTATCTGAGAATTGTCTGTTTATATCCTTTGACCATTTATCAATTGGAGAATGGTTTGCTTTCTTATAAATTAGGATCAATTCTCTATATATTTTGGAAATGAGGCCTTTATCAGAACCTTTAACTGTAAAAATATTTTCCCAATTTGTTACTTCCCTTCTAATCTTGTTTGCATTAGTATTGAAACTTTTTAGTTTGATGTAATCAAAATCTTCTATTTCGTGATCACTAATGATCTCTAGTTCTTCTCTACTCATAAATTCCTTCCTCCTCCACAGGTCTGAGAGGTAGACTATTCTCTGTTCCTCTAATCTATTTATGATCTCATTCTTTATGCCTAAATCATGGACCCATTTTGATCTTATGTTGGTATATGGTGTTAGAGCCAGCAGATTTTAGAAAAATCTGGAAAGACTGTTATAAACTGATGATGAGATAAGCAGAACTAGGAGAACATTGTACATTGTAGCAGCCACATTGTAAAGTGATCAAATATGATAAACTTTACTTTTTCAGTAATACAATGATCCAAAACAATTCCAAAGACTTGTGATGGAAAATGGCATCTATATTCAAATAAAAAAATATGGAGTTTGAATGCAGATCAAAGCTAATATTTTAACTTTTAACTTTTTATTAGTTTTTATTTATTTTTCTTTCTCATTTTTCCCTTTGTTCTGATTCTTCTTTTACATTACTAATGTGGAAATGTGTATTACACGATTGTACATGTGCAACTTATATTGTTTGTTGTCTTGAAGGGGAGGCAAGAAAGGAGGAGAAAAAACAAAAACATTGGAAACTCAACATGTAATAAAAATGAATGTTGCAAACCATGCTTTTATATAATTGGGAAAAAAAACTATTAATTAGAAAAAATAAAAATAAAATCACATTATTAAAATAGAAAAAATATATTCAGTTACAAATAACCAATTTTATTATTATGTTAAATTTAATGTCTCACTCTTGAAACAAAATATACTTGACAGAGGTCCATGGTTTCATGTATAATTCTTTTTGTGCTAATATTAACATTGGAATATGTGTATAATGTCTGGGCTAGCTCTCTGGAAGGCCTCAGGATCAGTCAGAGTCTGGAACAGTCAAAGTTCTTGGTCTTTAGGAGGAGAAGTAAAGGAGGCAGACAAGTTGCCACATGGCTTGTCAAAGATGGAACCTGAACTCTGGAGTCTGAAGCCCCTCCTGAATGTGCTGCAACAGAGAGTCTCTGACCCTCTCCCTCAGTCCTCCAATTCTTGCCTCACCACAACACATTCAGCAAGCACCAATTGTGAGGAGAGCCATCACATCACCATATCAATTAAATATTCTATAAACATAAGAACCATTATCTCACATTGAGTAGGCATTTAACCTTAAGCACTCTGCTATCTTAGATTCAAGTACATCTTTTCAGATTTCCAGACTTCTACATATGTGTTTGCTAATGATTATAATTTTATTAAATGAATATTTAATTTTAAGCATAAGCTCATAATCAAATATGACCCCTATCTTTATATTTTTCACACTTATACATAACTTATTATGTTTATATTCAAGTTCAAGTAAATAAAATATGTAAAGCTTATTTAAATTTATAGTAACACTTTTTAAAAGAAAAACTTTTTTCTCATAAAAACACTAGAAAATGTGAACTTTATTAATGCTTAGGTTTATAATGTCATAATCATATGTTTTGGATTGATTTTGATTTTGGCAAAGCACAAGTTCTGAACAGTTGTGTGCTTTTTGTTTAGTTGTTTGTTTTTGTTTTATTTCCCTAGAAATCCAAATAATTGGAGCAGGAATAATTTCCTAACAACAGTATTTATTTTTTTGTATAGCCTTGGCTTGCTTTTGATTAGAAAAAAAGAAAACATGGTTTGTTAATTAGATTCCCTTGGAAAACAATGTTTTAAGTTAATAGAGGAAATGTTTTCTAAAATTCAGCACAGCTCCAGAAAATATTAAAAGAAAAAAAGTTCAAAAGTTAAGTTTTGTGGGTTTTTTTCATAATTCGTTAACAATAATAGGAAGCTTTGGGGGGATGTTTATGAATATTCAAATGTGTAGGGAAAATCAGTAGAGTGCTAACAGATTAAGGACTAAATAAATTCTATGTAGAATCTCAAATCCAGTAGGAAGATTACCAAGGTAAATCATATAATGTGTATTTAGGAGAGCAATTCTACAACAATTTTAATCACTGAAGAAAAAAGACACCTCTATGAATGAATTAATCAGAATTAGTTATAAATAAGTTTATAATTTATAGTTATAAATTAGCTATTCAGTTTGAATGGATTATAGAACATGATGTTACACATATTACACAGAACATGATGAATCTTGAGATTGGCTGAACAAATATCACACATACCTCTCTTTCTATTCATAAAAATAGCAGTTATACTACAAGTGAGTTTAATCAAGCAATTAGCCAGTCTGGTGCTTTAAGACCTGAAACGGAAAATATTATAGCCAATTTCTAAATGGAATTTATACTCATCTTGGATGAATATTCTCTCATTGCCCCCATCTCTGTCTCTATCTCTGTCTCTGTGTCTCTGTCTCTGTGTTTCTGTGTCTCCTGTCTGTGTCTGTCTCTCTCTCAGTCTCTGTCTCTCTCTGTGTCTGTGTGTCTGTGTCTGTGTGTCTGTTTGTCTGTCTCTGTCTCTGTCTCTGTCTCTGTCTCTCTCTCTCTGTCTATCTCTGTCTCTGTCTCTGTCTCTGTCTCTGTCTCTCTCTGTTTGTCTCTCTGTCTCTGTCTCTCTCCCTCTCTGTATGTCTTTCTGTTTCTCTCCTGTCCTCTAGTTTTCTTTCATCTCCTTTCTTATTGCAAGTTTTTTTTTTCCCTCTAAGGCTCAAAATAAATAAATAAAATTAAATCTTTGTCCTCCAGAAAATCTATTATCTTCTCTTCTCTGAACTAAACCATGTAATATGTGTCAAA
This sequence comes from Sminthopsis crassicaudata, assembly GCF_048593235.1. Lineage (NCBI taxonomy): Eukaryota > Metazoa > Chordata > Mammalia > Dasyuromorphia > Dasyuridae > Sminthopsis > Sminthopsis crassicaudata. Next base: position 144,493,599 of record NC_133622.1, read on the forward strand.
TAGTCCTTGAATAGCATGGATTCTAGTCCTCTCAATTACCTTAGTCATACTCCTCTGAACTGCTTTAATTGCTCCAAAATCTTTGCTCAAATGTAGTGACTGTGGTGCTGCACACAATTCCACCTCGGATCTCTAAGGCAGAAATTGAGATATTCACCTCTTTTAATGCCCCCTAAAGCTATAGTCATATTTTTGGTTACCACAATTAATTTTTTTTCTTTTTTTTTTCTGGTCAGATGAATATGAGCAATACCTGTGCCGAAATTACTATTTCCTTTCTAATCTGCAATATAAGAATTGATATAAGATAAAAAAGACTGGATATTAGAATTAGGGAGAATATTGGGTAACATCTAATTCAATGGTTTGCAAAATTAATGGAGCAACAAAGAATAAATAATTGACATATTTGTTTTTCAGAGAATTCTCTCTCACCTCATTAAAAGAGGGGAGAGGAAAAGGGAAAAGGAAAAGGGGAATAAGGGAAGGGACTTGGAAGGAGGGGGAGGGATAATAAAAAAGGGAGGGCTGCGCATCTCAAGTGGGGTCTATAAATTAAATATAGGGGAAGGGGTTCAGGGGGGTCAAGGGAAAAAGCATAATCTGGGGATAATATGATGGCAGGAAATACAGAATTAGTAATTTTAACTGTAAATGTGAATGGGATGAACTCTCCCATCAAACGGAGACGGATAGCAGACTCGATCAAAAGTTAGAAGCCTACAATATGTTGTTTACAGGAAACACACTTAAAGCAGGGAGATACATACAGAGTAAAGGTAAAAGGTTGAATCTATTATGCTTCAGGTAAAGCCAAAAAAGCAGGGGTAGCCATCCTTATCTCAGATCAAGCAAAAGCAGAAGTTGATATAATTAAAAGAGATAAGGAAGGAAACTATATCCTGCTAAAAGGTAGCATAAACAATGAAGCCATATCAATACTAAACATATATGCACCAAGTGGTATAGCATCTAACTTTCTAAAGGAAAAGTTAAGAGAATTGAAAGAAGAAATAGACAGTAAAACTATAATAGTGGGAGATCTCAACCTTGCACTCTCAGATTTAGACAAATCAAACCACAAAACAAATAAGAAAGAAATTTAAAAAACTAAATAGAACATTAGAAAAACTAGGTATGATAGACCTTTTGAGAAAATTGAATGGCAATAGAAAGGAATATACTTTCTTCTCAGCAGTTCATAGATCCTATACAAAAATAGACCATATATTAGGACATAAAGATCTCAAAATTAAATGTAGGAAGGCAGAAATAATAAATGCCTTCTTCTAAGATCACAATGCAATAAAAGCTACATTCAGTAAGAAGTTAGGGGTAAATAGACCAAAAAGTAATTGGAAACTGAATAATCTCATCTTAAAGAATGACTGGGTGAAACAGCAAATTATAGAAACAATTAATAATTTCACCGAAGATAATGACAATGATGAGACATCATACAAAAATCTGTGAGATGCAGCTAAAGTGGTAATAAGGGGAAATTTTATATCTTTAGAGGCTTATTTGAACAAATTAGAGAAAGAGAAGATTAACAAATTGGGCCTGCAACTGAAAAAGCTAGAAAAAGACCAAATGAAAACCCCCCAACCAAAAATCAAACTTGAAATATAAAAACTTAAAAGGAGAAATCAATAAAATTGAAAGAAAAAAAAAACTATTGAATTAATAAATAAAACCAAGAGTTGCTTTTATGAAAAAGCCAATAAAATAGATTAACCTTTGGTAAATCTGATCAGAAAAAGGAAAGAGGAAAATCAAATTGTTAGTCTTACAAATGAAAAGGGGGATCTTTCCACCAATGAAGAGGAAATTAGAGAAATAATAAGGAGTTACTTTGCCCAACTTTACGCCAATAAATTTGATAACTTAAGTGAAATGGATGACTTCCTCCAAAAATATAGGCTCCCTAGATTAACAGAGGAGGAGATAAATTGCTTAAATAGTCCCATTTCAGAAAAAAAGAAATAGAACAAGCTATTAATCAACTCCCCAGGAAAAAATCCCCAGGACCAGATGGATTTACATGTGAGTTCTACCAAACATTTAAAGAACAATTAGCTCCAATGCTATATAAACTATTTGAAAAAATAGGGGATGAAGGAGTCCTACCAAACTCCTTTTATGACACAGACATGGTACTGATACCTAAACCAGGTCGATCGAAAACTGAGAAAGAAAATTATAGACCAATTTCCTTAATGAATATTGATGCTAAAATCTTAAATAAGATATTAGCAAAAAGACTTCAGAAAATCATCCCCAGGATAATACACTATGATCAAGTAGGATTTATACCAGGAATGCAGGGCTGCTTTAATATTAGGAAAACTATTAGTATAATTGACCATACAAATAATCAAATTAATAAAAACCATATGATCATCTCAATAGATGCAGAAAAAACATTTGATAAAATCCAACATTCATTCCTACTAAAAACACTTGAGAGTATAGGAATATGTGCACTATTCCTTAGAATAATCAGGAGCATATACTTATGACGGTTGGTAAGCATAATATGCAATAGAAATAAATTGCAACCTTTCCCAGTAAGATCAGGAGTGAAACAAGGTTGCCCATTATCACCATTACTATTCAATGTAGTACTAGAAACGCTAGCCTCGGCATTAGGAGCTGAGAAAGAGATTCAAGGAATTAGAGTAGGAAATGAGGAAATCAAACTATCACTCTTTTGCAGATGACATGATGGTATACTTAGAGAACCCCAAAAACTCTGCTAAAAAGCTATTAGAAATAATTCAGAATTTTAGCAAAGTGGCAGGATACAAAATAAATCCACATAAATCCTCAGCATTTTTATATATCACCAACAAAATGCAACAGCAAGAGATACAAAGAGAAATTCCATTCCAAACAAATATTGAGAGTATAAAGTATTTGGGAATCCATCTACCAAAGAATAGTCAGGAATTATATTAGAAAAATTACGAAACACTTGCCATAAAAATAAAGTCAGATTTAAATAATTGGAAAGACATTCAGTGCTCTTGGATAGGCCGAGCAAATATAATCAAGATGACAATACTCCCCAAACTAATCTATTTATTTAGTGCTATACCAATCAGACTCCCAAGAAACTATTTCAATGACCTAGAAAAAATAACAACAAAATTCATATGGAAGAATCAAAGGTCGAGAATTGCAAGGGAACTAATGAAAAAAAACTCAGAGGAAGGTGGTCTAAGTGTACCTGATCTAAAGCTATATTATATAGCAGCAGTCACCAAAACCATTTGGTATTGGCTAAGAAATAGACCGGTAGATCAGTGGAACAGATTAGATACAAAGGACAAAAAAGGGTACATCTATAGCAATCTAGTCTTTGACAAACCCAAAGATACCAACAATAGGGATAAAAATTCTTTATTTGGAAAAAAAAAACTGTTGGGAAAACTGGAAATTAGTATGGCAGAAATTAGATATGGACCCACACTTAACACCATATACCAAGATAAGATCAAAATGGGTCCATGATTTAGGCATAAAGAATGAGATCATAAATAGATTAGAGGAACAGAGGATAGTCTACCTCTCAGACCTGTGGAGGAGGAAGGAATTTATGATCAGAGGAGAACTAGAGATCATTATTGATCACAAAATAGAAGATTTTGATTACATCAAACTAAAAAGTTTCTGTACAAACAATACTAATGCAAACAAGATTAGAAGGGAAGTAACAAATTAGGAAAATATTTTTTACAGTTAAAGGTTCTGATAAAGGCCTCATTTCCAAAATATATAGAGAACTCACTCTAATTTATAAGAAATAAAACCATTCTCCAATTGATAAATGGTCAAAGGAAATGAACAGACAATTCTCAGATGATGAAATTGAAATTATATCCACTCATGTTCCAAATCACTACTGATCAGAGAAATGCAAATTAAGACAACTCTGAGATACCACTACACACCTGTCAGATTGGCTAAGATGACAGGAACAAATAATGATGAATGTTGGAGGGGATGTGGGAAAACAAGGACACTGATACATTGTTGGTGGAGTTTTGAAAGAATCCAGCCATTCTGGAGAGCAATTTGGAACTATGCCCAAAAAGTTATCAAACTGTGCATACTCTTTGATCCAGCATTGCTGCTATTGCGCTTATATCCCAAAGAAATACTGAGGAGAGGAAAGGGACCTGTATGTGCCAAAATGTTTGTGGCAGCTCTTTTCGTAGTAGCTAGAAACTGGAAGATGAATGGATGTGCATCAATTGGAGAATGGTTGGGTAAATTATGTTATATGAAGGTTATGGGATATTATTGCTCTGTAAGAAATGACCAGCAGGAGGAATACAGAGAGGCTTGGAGAGACTTACATCAAATGATGCTGAGTGAAATGAATAGAACCAGAAGATCGCTGTATACTTCAATGTTGTATGAAGATGTATTCTGATGGAAGTAGATATCTTCAACATAAAGAAGATCCAACTAACTTCCAGTTGATCAATGATGGACAGAAACAATTACACGCAGAGAAGGAACACTGGGAAGTGAATGTAAATTGGTAGCACTACTGTCTATGTACCCAGGTTACTTATACCTTTGGAATCTAATACTTAATGTGCAACAAGAAAATGGTATTTACACACATATATTGTATCTAGGTTATACTGTAACATATGTAAAATGTATGGGATTGCCTGTCATCAAGGGGAGGGAGTAGAGGGAGTGAGGGGATAATTAGGAAAAATGAATACAAGGGATAATGTTTAAAAAAATTACTCATGAATATATACTGTCAAAAATTATAAATAAAATTTAAAAAAAATATTGATGAAGCATAGTTCCCCCTACCTTATTTTTTATCAAAAATCATTTATTTACTCCTATTTATTGAAATAATTTATTTTGTTTTACTGATAAACAGCTAATCATGCAATGAAGCATAGAAACATTTATTTACAAAACATTAAAAGTTTCATCTTTTAATTTGGAGAACTTTTAAAATCCAGTTTACTATATTGTACTCCATAAATATGGACATTTTAGACTTCATCAAAGTTCTTAATAAAGCATGATACTTCTCTTTTTCAAAAGATGGAGCTATATAGCGTAAAGATAATAATATAAGCAGATTGATTCAGAATTGTTTGGAAGAACGGACTCAAAAAGGAGTTTTTATTAGTTCAACTTCACAATGATAACATAGATGCTTATATACAAAAACATGCAGAAATAGAAACACACATGCACACACACATATATGTTAATTATGGTCAGAGCCAGTGAGAGTGTCAGGTTACTTTTAAAAAAATAAGAACCAAGCATAATAAAAAAGTTAAAACATTAAAAGATCTAGGGCTTTTTGTGCATTGTAAGTTTAATATGTCTGCAATTATACAACATTTTATGAGGCAGCCAAAAACCAAAATATAATATTTAATACTAACGCTAAACTGTAGTTTAGCAATTTATTTTATTTTCTTTTTAAATAAGTTTCTTTTATTTTCAAAATAAAAGCAAAAATAATTTTCAATATTTGCCCTCACAAAACATTGTATTCTAAATTTTTTCTCCCTCTCTTCCCCCCACCCCTTCCCCTAGACAGCAAGTAATAATTCAATATATGTTAAGCTTCAGCAATTCTTCTATATATGTTTCTACATTTATCATGCTGCACAAGAAAAATCAGATCAAAAAGGGAAAAAATGAAAAAGTAAACAAAATCCAGTCAAAATGGTGAAAATATTATATTGTGATCCACATTTAGTCTCTTCAGTCCTCTTTCTGGATGCAGATGATTCTCTAGATCACAAGGCTTCTGGAATTGGCCTGAATCACCTTATTGTTGAAAAGAGCCTGGTACATCAGAATTAATCATCATATATTGTTGCCATGTATAATGTTCTCTCGGTTCTATTCACTTCACTTAGCACCAGTTCATGTAAGTCTCTCCAGGCTTTTCTGTAATCATTCTGTTGATTGTTTCTTATAAAACAATAATATTCCATAATACTTATTTATCTCCCATAACTTACTCAACCATTCCCCAACTGATGGGCATCTATTCAGTTTTCAGTTCCTGCCACTTCAAAAAAGGCTGCTGCAAATCTTTTAGCAATTTATTTTCTGAGCAAGGTAACCAGAAGAGTGAGGAACTTGGGTTCACAATCTAAGATAATTCTTCAGAGGAATTCGAGAATTTTAATTTATAATAAAAGAGGACTGGAGAGTCTGAAGGAAAAATGATATTGCTTTCTTTAAGCATTTGAAAAGCTATCATATGAAGAAAAGAGAAGAATCATCCTTATTTGAGGTAGAGATCCAAACCAAGAGCAATACATGGGAGTTATAAAGAGGCAATTTTAGGTTTCATGTCTAGAATCCTTCCAAAGCTTCTTTTAAAATAGCAGGGCTTCTCTTTAACCTGGCTCCCTAGCCTGGGGTAGCCAAGCCAAGCTGATGGATAGCCCAGAGAGGTAAGGAGTTTGGTAGTGAACACGTGGGTCTTCAGACCAGGTGTTCACTAGGGAGTTAACAAGTCAGGGAATTAAGTCACGGCATTATGTGAGTAGGTATAATGAAGGCTTTTCAGATTATAAATGGATGTTCTTGAGTGCGCTACCAGTTATTAAACTATAGATTCAAGAAATCGTGGCCAGAGACCTTGGAAGGCTTCAGAGGAGGCGAGCTGGGTAGAGTTGACACTGCAAAGGTGGCTAATCTTGCTTGTTCCCTGTCTGCAAATGAAGACGGAATAAAAATTGTTAAGACAGCAGCCAGTCACCTGGAAACATTGTGCCTGCAGGTTATCAATGCAGCTCTAGCTCTCACTGCCCGACCCAAAAGCCAGGCGGTAAAATCCAATATGGACCTGTATAAGCGTCTGTGGGAAAACCACATCCATGTTCTCACTGAAGCAATAGATGACATCACAAACATTGATGGCTTCCTTGCTGTCTCTGAGAGCCACCTGGAGGATGTCAACAAGTGTATCATTCATTGCTCTAAGAGACCAAGATATTGACAATTTAGACTGTGCAGCTGGAGCAATCAAAGGAAGGGCTGTAAGAGTTGCTCACATCGTTTTGGGAGAAATGGGCAGTTGTGTGCCTGGGGCTTACACTGAAGGAGTGCTGAGGAAAGTTGGCTACCTTAACAACGCAATCCCAGAGGTCATCACCCAAGTCAACATTGCCTCAACATTGACTCAATCCACGATATCCGCTGTGCTGTCATGATGATCAGGACTCCTGAGGAGCTGGGAGACATTTCAGATCTGGAAGAAGATCATGATGTTTGCAGTCACATGAATGTTCAGACAGAAGGGAAGACAGACAGGGCTAAAATGCCTCAACTACCTGAGGCTGAAAAGGAAAAGATTGCAGAGCAAGGAGCTGATTTCAAGAAAGTCAAGAGCAAACTGGATGCTGCAATTGAGATATGGGATGATACCAGCAATGACATCATCGTCCTGGCCAAGAAGATGTGCATGATTATGATGGAGATGACAGACTTCACCAGGGCAGAGGCCCACTGAAGCACACAACTGATGTGATTTATGCAATTAAAATGATATCCAATTCAGGCTCAAAGATGGATATTCTTGCTAGGCAGATCGCCAAACAATGCCCTGACCCATCCTGCAAGCAAGATTTATTGGCTTATCTGGAACAGATAAAATTCTATTCTCACCAGCTCAAAATATGCAGTCAAGCGAAAGCTGAAATCCAGAATTTGGGAGGAGAGCTAATCATGTATGCTTTGGATAGTATCACCTCTCTAATCCAAGCTGCCAAGAACCTGATGAATACTGTAGTCCCCACCATGAAAATGTCCTACATTGCCTCCACCAAGATCATCAGGATCCAAAGTTCTACAGGGCCCCGGCATCCTGTGGTCATGTGGAGAATAAAGGCTCCTGCAAAAAAGCCCCTGATTAAACGAGAGAAGCCAAAGGAGGTCTTTGCAGCAGTGAGAAGAGGATCTGCTAAAAAGCAAATCCACCCTGTCCAAGACATGAATGAATTCAGAGGAAGACAAGTCCTAATTAACTAGACTGGCTACTCGACTCCAGCTAATCCATTCTTAGAGCCCTGCTCAATTCACTGCCTTTATTTTCACTAGATCAGTTCCTTGCTCAATTCACTGCTTTTGTTTTCATTAGATCAGTTCCTTAAGTGCACTAATAATTGAACAAGTAGCATAAGATATATAGGGCTAGGTAGACAACTCTAAGAAATATGGCTTCACATCATACTTCATATTTGGCAAAAATTTCTCAAAGTTGTTAGTTCAATTCCTCTTGCATCACCTCAAGGACAATCTTCTACTTCTTTCCAAACCACAACAACCAAAAAAGAATCCTACCTGTTTTCACGAATTTCAATAATCACCCATTTATTTAGGGTGTTGAAATTCTTTAATAAAAGTCACAATCTTGATTTTCAATGGAAAGAATCACTCAAAAATACTTATTGTGTCCATTATGTACCAGGCACTATCCTATAAACCAGGGATACATATCAAATAAATTATTTTATCATGAAGCCTTTTGATACTGCTGCCAACCAGTAGACCCAATAATATGCCAGTCAATGGATTTTTAGATTAATTAAAAATATGCAACTCCTCATTCTCTTTCACTTTCCCACTTATAAGATTCCAGTTATCCATAAGATTAACAGTTATGCTTTACAGAGCTATATAATCATTGAGGACATACTTTCTAATACTGCAGCCCATTAATAATGAGTTATATCATTCATAGAAATCTAACCAAGTTTCAGTAGCTAAACAACTTGATGGTTCCAGAAATCCAATCCATTATATTTGAAGTATTTCACATTATTTCACATTATTAAATGAAGTACTTTTAACTTTGCACCATTTCAGAAGAGTGTGTTCATAATAATTAGCCAGTGCACAAATCCTTTTCTTCTTCAATGTAGTCATCTGAAGTTCTGGCTAATATAGGTCTTAAAACCATTTGTTGAATGAATAGATCATCACCCATCGTGGGAATCAAGAGAACTCCTGGCAGGGTGGGAGTGTTTATAATAGAAGAAACAAAAACAAGTTTTCTCTGCAAGTCCAAAATCCCTTCATCAATCCATAACTTTTATAAGAAGAGGGAGTATTGGCTTGAAAACCTTTGAACATTTAGAGAACTTAAAAAAAAAAAAAAAAAAACTAATGTTTTATATTACTCCTTTGAAAACCAAAGGCAAGTTTGTAGTAGTGATTCCAGACTGCTTTTGATAACCTTTTAATACAAGCCTTTACAAACTTTTCTAATACCAATCTCTGTTAGTAGGCCCTATTCAAGTATATAGTTGCTTATAAAAACACAAACTTGAGTGTTCCCCAAAGCTGCCTTCTGACAATGCTCACAATAGCACCTGTCTTTCAAAAAGCCCTTTGGTAGTTAAACATCAGTTTTCTTGCTGTTCAATCCTCAAGGACCTCAGTGGTTCTTTAGCGGCCATGCAGTACACTGAAAAAATAAGAAAGATTATCATCAAAAACATGCATTCAAATCCCACCTCTGACGGTGATTGACAAACTATAAAATCTCACATAGACTTAATATCTTCAGATGTAAAATGGGGACAATAATAGCAATCAAATGAGATAGTGCAAGTCACATGTTTGGTAATTATTAAAGGGATCTATCAAAGGTTATGGGGTTTTACAGAAGGCTGCTGAAATCAGGAGAAACCTGATTTGGAATCCCATCTCTGATATTCTCTGGTTGTGTAACTATAAACAAGACAGCAAATCTTTCAGTCTTACTTTCCTCTAGGGCCTTTAATAAGTAGCATCCTAGAATGTTGTGAGAATCACTTGATAAAATGCATGTAAGATGTTTTGCAAACATTAAAGGACTAAATAAAAAATAAAATAAAATAAAATAAAATAAAATAAAATAGCAGCGCTTGATTTAAGAGACAATGGTTTCTCCCTTAAAGGACATCATGAAAGGAAAATGAAGACATTTTTTCTGGAATATTATGAATATTCCTTTCACATATGAGTTCATTTTTGGTTCATATTTTGAGATGCTATGAAATACTTGATGTTTGAAAAGGCAGTTATTCTCTTGCTTTATCTTATATAAATGCTAAATATGACTCTGATCCTTGTTCTTTACTGTCTTTCTTGCTTGCATGCTGGGTGTCTTCAAAGGGAGTTAGGTGATATAGTAGATATAGCACCAAGTATGGGGATCTGGAAGCCTGAGTTCAAAATCTTCCCTAACTGTATAACCCTGAATAAATCACTTAACTCCGTTTGTCTCAATTTTCCCATCTGCCAAATTTTCTAGAGAAGGAAATGGTAAAACACTTTAGTATCTTTACAGAGAAAATCCTAAATAGGGAAACAGAATCAGACATAACTGAAAATAACTGAACAACCAAAAACATGAGTCATCCTATCCATTATCCAGGTTCTCTCTTTTGCAAGTTGAGCATCTTTAGTTCTTGTAATTTATCTTCAGTTAGCATAATCATGAGATCTTTCATCATATGAGACTACCCTCTTCTAGACACTTTTCATCTCATCTTAGTCCCTCACAGGGACAGAGTACAGAGTTTTAGTCCTGAGGATAATAAAGATAGGTGGCTAATACACTTTTGGCATTATAGCCACAGAGCTGGAAAGGATTTTCCAGTTATTTATGACCAACATCATCTTTTCACAGATGAGAAAACTAAGACATATAAATATTAATTTATTTGACTAAACTCATATAGAAAGTATATATCAGAATTTTTTAATCTGACTGTGTATCCTCTTATTACAGATCTAGGAAATTTTCCACTTTATTCCATTGCTTGAAGTTCTTCAAGTAGGAAAAGTAGGTGAGGACATAATCACTTTTGTTTACTTGCTCTGTGTTACTTTGTGTTCTAAGTTAGAAAAGTTTCGGAGTTTACTGTTTAATATATATATATATATATATATATATATATAACTTGATTCCATAAAATGTGATTAGGTTGTGCAAGTATTAAAATATAATTTTTAAATAAAGAAATGCACCAACTATATTCAAAACTTCCTTCTCCCCTTCCCCCTTTGGACTCACAGTTCCATTGCGTAATCTCTATTCATCCTGAATATAAAAAGGTTTTTTTTTCCTCACAGCACATGCACTCAAATGATTAATCAGTGACTAATTGTCCTTCATATTTGTGCTGTTGGTAGTGTCTTGAGGTGATTTACATTATTTAGACCTATAAAAGTGAGACTAAACTATTGATATAAATGATTATGGTAAAGGGCACAGGGAAAAAATTGAAATATCACAATAGAAAGTGTGGCTTTTGCTGGAAGGCACTCTACTCTCCCTGCTCTACAATTCTCTTGAGTTTCTTAATGTTTTAGCCTTTGAGGTCAGAGTAATTATAGTAACTCTCCAAAGACCTCCTATTTTCCAATGCTTTAGAATCCTCATATATGTACATTTTAAAAAAATGCAATTCTATCATGAGGTCAAAGGAGAAAGTTCAACTTTCAGGTAAACCTGGTATTATTTCATGAGATAATATTTCTATAACTATTTTAGGTTTAAATTTCCCATATTCACTTTGTAATGTCATCATGAATTGAAAACTAGAGTCACACTTTTAGGAAGCCAAAAAAAAAAAAAAAACTGGCTTGAAATATTTTGTTTCATAGAAGCAAATAGCATTCATAAAAAATGAATATATTCCAAGGAAAAGCTAATGCTTTCTTACTATACATATATATATATATATATATATATATATGTATATATATATATATATATATATATATATATATATATATATATATATCAAAGAAATAAGAAAACTCACCTGAAAGTCAATCAGAAAGAAAAGCATACTTAAGAGGAAGGTTTTCTTAAGGTGCTATCTCACAGAATAGAGATTTGGTACATTCTTTTGGTCTAAATGAAAAGAGAATAAGGATTTTCAGTTGGGTAGAAATCCAAAATGAAAGTGGTATTTGAAATATATGTGTATACATCTTTAAATACATATGTATCAGTTGCTATTTTTTATTCTTGGAGAGAACCAAAATCACGTCACTTTGTTGGACTTAAGGTACAGTGAATCTGACTGTGACTTATCAGAACAATTTGAGCTCAGAAGTTTCTACCACTGGTCAGGCATAAATAGTCCACATGAAGATTTGGAGAGGCAATGTCTTTAAATTTGCACATCTAACATTTCTTCTTAACTATTACAAATGCTTATAGTGCACAGTGCTTTCTTTGATGCATACATGATCTGTTGGGTAGTTGTGTACTGGTGTCCCTATTCCAAAGTTCTTCAGAGAGACCTTGAAAATGTCTCAGTAGATTTCATTGGCCAACCTTGTTCCACTCAAGGTTCTATTTCATTGTAATATCTGTGGGGTTCTCTTGCAAAAACAACTGGACTTCATGCTGTCCATCAGCATGTGGTATATAATGGTATATTTGGTACTGATGGCAAGTCTAGTCATTTTTTCAAAAGTTTTTGTCAACTTTTTTGTGTGTTTCAACCATAGGATGGGATCTCTACCTCTCTTAGGAAACAGTCCTAAGATTGGATGAAGCAGACACGTTTTAGTGCAAATGTTCTATCCCCTTCTTCATGCCAAGAAATGAACAGTTTGGTTTATAAAAAGGCATCTCAGACATACAGAGGGCTGCAGAATAGTTTCTTGAATTCATTAAAAATACAATACTATATCTTGGGCTGTTTTTGAACAGGATTGCTACTAAAGCTCTCAGTTTATCTGCACCTGCTTCTTTGTCACTTGCTTGATTACTATAAGACTTTGAGGTAGATGATAACAGTAAAATGGTATAGTTGATGTGATTTATGTGATTTATCCATAAATAGATTTAAGTGAGAAAAAGTTTACAAAGTCCATATATTAATTATAGGCAACTACTTCTAGTTAAACATCATATTTTTATATTTGCATTATCGAGTTTGTTCCAATAATATAGCATATTAACTATTAACTCTTCATATATTTTTTGCTTATTTATTGTGTGTATGTGAAGCATACACAAGTAGGTTTAAGCTACTTGCTCAGGGGGACACAGCTATTTACTATTAATTATCTGAGGCTGCATTTGAAAGCATGTCTTCCTCACTCCAAGGCTGGAGCTCTATCCAGTGCACCATCTAGCTACCCTTATATTAAAAATTTTTTAAGTGCTCATTTATAGGCCATGTTATAATCATTATATTGAAAATTGACTAAAAGAAGAGAAAAGAAAGTTTTTTTCCTTTTCTTCTGTTCCTTTTTTTCTTCTTTTATTCCTTTGTTCCTTCCTTTCCTTTTTCCTCATTCCTTCTTTTCTTCCTCTTCCTTTCTTCTTTTTTCTTGTTCCTTTGTTCAAGAAACACACACACATACTCACACACACACACACACATCAGCAAACTAATGTAGACAATTGTAAGAAAATTGGTGTTTTCTCATTTAAAGGATGCTTATTGCATAAACCTCAGAAATCTGTTCCAAATAATATTCATAGAGATGTGAACAAATAAACAGAACCAGAGAGAAGAAGAAAAGAAAGAAGCAAGGTGACAATAAGCAAAAAGTGAAAGAGATTTAAAAATAGAAAGCCTTCAAGGAGGTCAAGAGGTTAAAAAAAAGGAAAGATGAAATTCTAAAAAGTGAGCTCCAGATGGAAGACAAAAGAGAACATTAGGTGTGTTTTTAATTTACTAGTTTTGTTCATTTAATGAATTTCAAATTGCCTTAAATGACCCAAGGGTTTATAAACTCCTTTGGGATCAGAAATCATCGGAATCTGCTGAAACCAGATTACCCCCCCTAGTTTTGTCACATAGCTGCACACTGGCATCTTCTGCTTTTAAAGTAGTCACAGTCAAATCATCTTTCAGGTTTCACTCAAAGAAGGTGAAACCATAGACAATAAGGAAAATACACAGTAGAATTCCAATCTGACAGTGTTTTCTTTATACAATATGAGATTTAAGAGAAAATAGATGGTAAATAAATAGTAACAGGGAAACAATTAAGGGGTTTTGCAGTCAATAGGAAACCAGCCATTCACTAATCAGAAGCAACTGGTAATTATTTCTGTGGCCATTGAGTGGCTGGTATCAGGTCTGTGCCCTTTGCTCCCAATTCCCCCACCCCTGCCTGATCATGAGTTTGTTTTTCCCTATGTAATGGTAGCTATGTAGAAGAATCAAAGTGTAGTTAGTTGGCTGAGAAAATTATTTTTAATGTAGCTTAAATAGGTCACAAATCCACCATGATGAATAAGATGAGGTTTCCATTGTCCCATGGTCTAAGAGAGAGGATGTTTTAACCTCAATTAATTAACTTTCAATTTCCCTAAGGTAAGTCAATAGGACTGCTTCTTAATGGGGGTGACAAAAAATCTGGGCTTTGTACAATTTGAGCCTTGGAAAGGTCAGATGCCCTCAGGGGAAATTAAGATATTTGTTTAAGGCCCCTATTCTTTTTCTTTCTTTTTCCTGAGGTCAAACACATATTCATCAAAAGTCTGTCTTCTATCACCTATCATAAAATCATTGAATTTCAGGGAATTCAACAGACATCTAGCTCTACCCATACCGGACAAAGAATTTGTACCACAACATAATTGAGATGGTATCATCTTGCCCCTGCTTGAAGATTTCATGAGAGGAAAACCCACTAAAATAGTTAAATAATAAAATCAACAGCAGCAAGCATTTTGTATAGCATGTTGGGGTAGGCAAAATGCATTAAAATTTTTTAGGTGGAGTCCAGATGATGGAGTAAAGACAGAAACTTGCCTGAGTTTTTCCCAAAACCCATCTAAATATCTTTAAATAATGACTCTAAATAAATTCTAGCATATGAAAACCCACAAAAAGATAGTGTGAAGTAGTTTTCCAGGTTATGATAACTATGAAGATGAGCAGGGTCTATTACACCAGGGTGAGAATGAAATGAAATCCAATACAGGCCCTACCAGCTCCTTCTGGATCCCAGAAAATCAATAAAGATATTAATGGTTTTAGAGCCTTTTGGGTATAGTACAAATTGCTCTACAGTATGGTTGAATCAGTTCACAATTCCACCAACAAGAAGTCAATGTCTCATTTCTTCCACAGTTCCTCATTTTCTTTTTTCTGGCCTAATATCTTTTGACCTAACAATACCACTATTAGCTATGTATCCCAAAAGAGATTTTTTAAAGGAAAGAAAAAGAATTATATGTACAAAAATATGCATAGCAGTACTTATCTGGGGGCAAAGAATTGGAAATTGAAGGGATACCCATTAATTAGTAAATGAACAAACAAATTATGATATGTGATTATGTTAGAATACTAATGTACTATAAGAAATGAAGAGCAGGATGCTCTCAGAAAAACCTAGAAAGATTTCCATGAGCTCATGTAAAGTGAAATGTAGAAAGTAATAACTGTTTTGGGAGATTGTGAATGACTTGGCTATTCTAACCAGTCCAATGATCCAAAACAACATTGAAGGGCTTATAATGAAAAATACTTTCTATCCTCAGAGTAGGAATTGATTGTATCTGAATATAGACTGAAGTGTGGTTTTTTTTGCTGTTGTTGCTTTGTTTTGGTTTGATTTTTATCTTATTTTTCTGGAGTATTTTCCTTGAGTATTTTTGAATGTTTTCTTTCACAATACTACTTTTTCAGAAATGTTTTGCATGACTTTGTAAGTGCTTTCTCAATCATAGTAGTGGAGGAATGGAGAGAATCTGAAACTCAAAGACTTAAAAACAAATGTTAAAAATGTTTTCTATGTAACTGGGTAAAAATAAATACTGAACATTTCAAGAAAAAAAAAAAAAGAAAAAAGACCGAGAGATCTATATTTTTGATATGTCCAGTGTTGAGTTTTTTCTAAGTCTATAGGAATTTCTGTTACAAAGATACCCAGAAAAACTGAGTTATCTTGGAAAACAACGTAACATTTATTATATAGGTTTTCTTGAATTGAAATTTATTGTCTTGTAATGAAACCTCTCTTATTTTCTGCTATGAACATGGAAATAGTCTTGTGTTTCTCTTTTCTAGTTTTGTGTTTTCAATTTTAAATGAATAAAAAATTTTCTCCCTTCCTCCCCCCCTAAAAAAAATTCATTCTTTTCCTCACCATGACCAAGGATGTATTCACTATTGTTTTTCCCAATTTATAGATGAGAAACTTGAGGTAAATGGAGATTAAATGGCTTGCCCACAGGCACAGACCTACTAAATCTCCAAGGCTTGATTTTAGTTTAGGTCTTCGTGACTACAGGCACAATCTTTAGGAAGTTTTCCTGATATCAAACCTAAATATACCTTGTTCCAATTTACCTGTTTCTCAAGGGTCGTCTCTCTAGCTAAAAAAAAAAAAAGGCAGAACAAGTATAGTACTTCTTTCAGATAACAATCATAAAAATACTTGGATAGTAATTACATCCCCCAGAGTCTTCACATCTCCAAGGTGACTATCATGAATTCCTTCAAGTGATCATAAGAGACAAGGGACAAGGTCCTTAATCTTGGTTAATATGCTGACCATTCTAGGGATGGCCTACCCAGGGCAAAATATAGTGGGACTTCTCTACTTCTGAAAGCTATGTATGTTTTAATGTAGCCCAAGATCTTATTAGCATTTTGTCTAGTAAGAACTTTTCTCAAAATATTGTCGAAACTTGCTTTCCCTATCTTGTAAAAGTCAATTTTATATGTATACCTATCGAGTTTTATTATAAAAATTCTAATATATTAGGTGCCACCAATTGCACTATTCTTTTCTGCATTTTTATCCCATTTGGTAAGCTAACTTCCAAAGTTATGCATCATTCACAAATTTCATAGGCATACTTTTATGTGAATCACTAAATGTGAAATAGCACAAGACCCAAATACAGATTCCTGGACCGGTCCTCTGAAGGCCTCCTTCCAATTTGTTATTTTTTTCTGTTTTTTTTTTTTTTAATTAAAGCTTTTTTATTTTCAAAACATATGCATAGACATTTTTCAACATTCATCCTTGCAAAACCTCATGTTGTAATTTTTCCCTCCCTTCTCTCTATCCCCTTCTCTAGACAACAAATAATTCCATATGTTAAAATGTGCAATTCTTCTATAGCTATTTCCACAATTATTGTTCTGCACAAGAAAAATCAGATAAAAAAGGAAAAATTAGAAAGAAGTCAAAATGAAAGCAAATAATAAGAATGAAAATACTATGTTAAATCCAATATATGCACATATATTTATACAATTATCTTGCTGCACAAGAAAAATCAAATCAAAAAGTAAAAAAGTGAGAAAAAATAAAATGCAAACAAACAACAACAAAAAAGAGTGAGAATGCGATGTTGTGATCCATCCGCAGTTCCCAAAGTATTCTCTCTGGGTGCAGATGGTTATCTCCATTACAAGACTATTAGAACTGGCTGAATCATTTCATTATTGAAAAGAGCCACATTTATCAGATTTGATCATCATATACTAGTGTTGTTGCGGTGTACAATGATCTCCTGGTTCTTCTCATTTCACTTACATAAGTTCATGTAGGTCTCTCCAGGCCTCTCTGAAATCATCTTGCTGATCATTTCTTACAGAACAATAATATTCCATAACAGTCACATACCATAACTTATTCAGCCATTATCCAACTGATGGGCATCCATTCAGTTTCCAGTTTCTTGCCATTACAATAAGGGCTGGCAGGAACATTTTTGCACATTTGGGTCCGTTTCCTTCCTATAAGATCTATTTGGGATATAATCCCAGTAGAAACACTGCTGAATGAAAAGGTATGTACAATTTGATAGACCTTTGGGCATAGTTCCAATCTAATTTGTCACTGAACTATTAATGATTATTTTCTAAATTCAGTCATTCATTTTTTTCAGTGTAATTTTATTATAATATAGTTGTTTACACAAAAATATAAAAAGATATTTCATAAAACTCTGATAAATTTAAAATAAACTATAGTCTGTCCCCAAAAGTTTAATATTGCACTTAAAATGTTGTGATTTATTGTATAAGTACTGTAGGGCAGATAGGTTATGCAGTAAGTACTGCTGGAAACACTATAGCTAAAATGAAATAAGGAAGACTTTTTGAGTTCAAATCTTACTTTAGACCCTGTGTGACTCTGGACAAGTAATTTGATTCTGTTTGGCTCAGTTTCCTCATCTGTAAAATGAGCTGGAGAAGGAAATGGTAAATCAAGTATTTTTTTTTACATTTAGATTGTGTATATTTGTATTCAAGTCCAACTGAAAATGACTGAACAAGAAATATAATTGCTTTTCTTATTCTCTGCTTAAAAAATGAAATGAAAACAGACTTTTTCAAATTATAGCTCCTTGAAGCCATCTCTTCCTTCCCTAGATTTTCAATAATTTGATATGCATTAAGAAATACAGAATTTTGTCAGCAATTAAAGTCTAAGCACACTAGCCTATCATTTACTATTTTCTTCCCTCTTTTGAAAATCAAGATGAAATTTTCCTTTTTCCATTGCGTTTATATCTTGCTTTTTCTCCAGACTTTGAAATACCATTGCCAGGGTCTCATCTGCCCACTCTTTCATTATTTGTATGTTCAGATTAGTTTATCTTGTGTAGGTGACTTGAGTAAGTCAAGAAAAGGAAAATGGCCTCTGACATCTATCTTCATTATATTTGCTTTAATTTTCTGTTAGATATTTTTTTTCAGAATTCTCTGGCACTCTTCTTAGCAGAAGATATAGAAGCAAAATCTTTGCCTTTTCTACTCTGTATGGTGTCATCATCCCTTCCATCCCACACAGACTGTCTATATTTTCTTTTATCTTCCTTTTTCTCCCAAAACAGATTAATAAAAACCCTTTCTAGTAATTGGAACTATTCTCGCTGATAGTAAATGATCAAGTTATTTAAAAATATTTGTTTTCTTATCTGAACTTATGTCCATATTTTATACGTCCTTTTAAATACTAAATTATTCAATAAGTTCCCTTTTCATCTACCTTGATATCCTTATAAAAATACCACTTTTTCATCCTCATCACAATTATACTCTTCTTTTTCCTTAGAATTAATTCTCCAAATTTCCATATATCAATCTATAGATAGATAAATAGACATATTTATATATTCCTATTTCTTCTCTTCTATTATACTCCTAGCATTGGTGATCATTTTCCAGTTGACCTCCCACTTCTTTTCCCCTGTTCAATGAAATGTTCATTTCATTTACCTCAGCACCTGATAGTGAGATTTAGATAGACTAGACTATTCACTTCTGTGAATTTCTTTAATTCTTGAAGGATTATGTTATCCTTAAGACAAGTAAAGTATAGCCTGATGCTATGTAAAAACTGTATAAAGCAATGAAATAGGGTAACTTCTCCATCTTTTGTGTCCCTAGCATGGGATGTAGATGTTACCAGATTTTTCTACTCTTTTTCTTCCTATAAACAGGCCCTTCTCTCCAATCTTTGCCCTAACATTTTTATTCCTACAGAGAAAAATTCCCATGCATACCAGATGGATGGGGTATATAAAATAAGGCAGTATGACTCAATAGTGCCAAATCTTCCCCAATCCAAAAAGACAGCAATAGTTATCAGCTTTATTTTCATCTAAGGGGGTTGGAGGAGGGGAGATCCAATAAGAATCCTGCCTTGGGATGTGTATACAATATATAAAGAAATCAATATCAATACAATTATCTCTTATTTTCTTCAGAAGCCTCCAGTCTAGATAAAATACAGTCAATTTTTGAACAAACACACACCAACCACCACCCTATCCTCAGCTTCACTTCAATCTTCTGTTTGTTTCACCAACTTATTCTACCCACTGATTTATTCCGTCATTTTTCTTAACCCTCTAATTGTTCCACTTATTTTTCCTTACATATGTTACATTGCTTTGCCAACTATCTTATTCTTCTTGAGTTTATCTCTTTAAATTCTACTCTTTAATCTACTTTGATCATTATTTACCTCCTTATTTTTAAGTTGTCATTATTTATTATGTATCTTTCTTACTTTACAATCCAGAAGCAGAATATTGATCAGTATGTGGACCTGAAGATTGTTTTTCAATTACCTGCAGATTCTGACTATATTTTTCTTCCCCAAATCTGACTTCTAACGTTACAATATTCCAAATTCTCCCAGTCACCTATACAATTTCCTCCTAATTTGATTTGTCCCTTCTCCTGCTTCTTCATGTATTACAAAAAAAGTTTAGCTTAAAACTTGTCTTTAATACTTCCTGTATAATAGTAGCTAAATATCTATACCTTTGTTTTATCATCTATAAAATGTGGAGTCTTTTAATTTATAAGAAATCAAGGCATTTTCCAATTGATAAATGGTCAAAGGATATGAACAGACAATTCTCAAAGAAATTTCAACTATTTCTAGTCATATGAAAAGATGCAACACAAATTAAGACAACTCTGAGATACTTTGTACTCCAAATATTTGAGGGTTCTGTCACTCCAAAATCCATTCAGAGGCTTGATCTGGTGTTGATTCTGAGTGTTTCAAAAAGTCAAGAAATTTTATCTAGGTTATACAAGTGCAATTATGCAAAAATATTTTTATATTGGCCATATTCATGAAAGTAAACAGAAACAAAAGAAGAAACAAACAAAAAATGAAAAAAAGTAAGTGTATGCTTCAATATAAATTCAGACTCCATCAGTTCTTTCTCTGATAGCATTTTTCTTCTTTCTCTGATAGCATTTTTCCTCAAAATTCCTTCCAAATTATTTCAGAGGATTGCATTGCTAAGAATAGTGAAGTCATCATTGTACAGTATTGGTGTTTTTATGTACAGTTCTCTTCATCTTGCATCAATTTGTAAAACTCTTTCCAGGTTTTTTGCTATTTGGACATCATGTTTTATAGCACAGTAGCATTCCGTCATTATGATATACCACAATAAGTTTGCTATTCCCCAATTGATAAGCATCATCTCATTTTCCAATTCTTTGCTACCACTTCAAGACCTGTTATAAACTTTTTTGCACCTATAGTTCCATTTTCTTTTCTTTCTTGATCTTTGGGATACAGAACTAGTAGTGATATTGATGGGTCAAAAAACAATGAACAGTTTTATGGCCTTTTGGGCATAGTTTCATCTGAAAACCCTTGCAGCGAATCATGAAGACTTGAGTTCAAATTTGGAATTTGGGAGCGCTCATATTGAATCTGTCATCTTGACTCTGCATCTTTTTTTTTTTTATTTTTTTTTATTCATTTTTCCAGATTATCCCCTCCCTCCCTCCACTCCCTCCCCCCGATGACAGGTAATCCCATACATTTTACATGTGTTACAATATAACCTAGATACAATATATGTGTGTAAATACCATTTTCTTGTTGCACATTAATTATTAGCTTCCAAAGGTATAAGTAACCTGGGTACATAGACAGTAGTGCTAACAATTTACATTCACTTCCCAGTGTTCCTTCTCTGGGTGTAGTTATTTCTGTCCATCATTGATCAACTGGAAGTGAGTTGGATCTTCTTTATGTTGAAGATATCCATTTCCATCAGAATACATCCTCATACAGTATTGTTGTTGAAGTGTATAGTGATCTTCTGGTTCTGCTCATTTCATTCAGCATCAGTTGATGTAAGTCTCTCCAAGCCTCTCTGTATTCCTCCTGCTGGTCATTTCTTACAGAGCAATACTATTCCATAACCTTCATATGCCATAATTTACTCAACCATTCTCCAATTGATGGACATCCATTCAACTTCCAGTTTCTAGCTACTACAAAAAGAGCTGCCACAAACATTTTGGCACACACAGGTCCCTTTCCCCTCTTTAGTATTTCTTTGGGATGTAATCCTAATAACAGCAATGCTGGGTCAAAGGGTATGCACAGTTTGACAACTTTTTGGGCATAGTTCCAAATTGCTCTCCAGAGTGGCTGGATTCTTTCACAACTCCACCAGCAATGCATCAGTGTCCCAGTTTTCCCACATCCCCTCCAATATTCATCCTTATTTGTTCCTGTCATCTTAGCCAATCTGACAGGTGTGTAGTGGTATCTCAGAGTTGTCTTAATTTGTATTTCTCTGATCAGTAGTGATTTGGAACACTCTTTCATATGAGTGGATATAGTTTCAATTTCATCATCTGAAAATTGTCTGTTCATATCCCTTGACCATTTATCAATTGGAGAATGGTTCGGTTTCCTATAAATTAGGGTCAGTTCTCTATATATTTTGGAAATGAGACCTTTGTCAGAACCTTTACTTTAAAAAATATTTTCCCAATTTGTTACTTCCCTTCTAATCTTGTTTGCATTAGTATTGTTTGTACAGAAACTTTTTAGTTTGATGTAATCAAAATCTTCTATTTTATGACTGCATCTTTACAACTGTTTTTTTTTCTTTCTATTTCTAGTAATCATCATGGATTTCTTTTTTATGACAGTGAAATTTGAATCATTTATTTCCTCCCTCATACATTATTCTTTTAGATTAAATGGTGTCTTTGCCTTATATAAGAATTATTATTATGAATTGATGGCATTAATTTCCATATTCTCATGGTTTTATTGTTATACAAATGGTATCATTATAAGTAGAGTGTTGAAGTTGTAAGAGAGAGTTAAGGATTTTACATATCATGAAATTTTTAAATGTTATTAGACTATTAGATGATTTCATAGTACTTATATATTAATATGTTCTCATTTAATAACATGATAAAACAAAACTGTTTTTGGCCCAACTCAAAGCTCTTTACACCTTAGAAATTTATCAAACCAAATCAAATCAAAAAAGTCCAATGCAATATACCATAATAAAATATGTGTTTTTCAAAGACTGTTGAGGGGAATGTTTAGAGGGAAAGTCTAGACTATCAACAATTATATTTTATTGATTCTCTGAAGAGCACAATTCCAATTTTGCTCAAATTTTTGGAAACCAAGGACAAAAATCAGGAAGATATTTCAAATAATTAAGAGACCAGACAACATTCTACTAGAAAAAAAGACTAAGGTCCATCTATTGACCACAAAATAAAATACATTTCTCTGTGATTTAGAATCTCAAAGTAGAAAAACTTCTCATGGGTGTAATAAGAGAAAAAGCTACCATTTATGAGGTGCTGATAACACTAAAACAAAGTATTTGAATAATGATGAAATGAAGTATTATTTGTATTGTTATCAATAACATCAGAAGCATGAAGATAAAAAATTAATGTAAATGCTAAAAACTGTTTATATCCACTTACACTGAATTAGTCATCATTCAAATGTCAGCTCTGAATAAATCCCTGTATTGCTTTATGATTCACAGCTTAGCCTGCAAAAGAAAAAAGAAGCTGCATTTTTTTTTTTTTGACAATCAGGTGATAAAACTAAAATGTTTATTAAATCACATTATTTACATGATGCAAATGAGCTTTTAAAGAAATTTTAATTTCAAAGGCCAAGAGGAAAACAATTTCCTTGGAACTGCTACAAGTTAATCAGAAATGAGATAAAAGGTTTACTAAGAAGAAATATGTAAACATTTTGCAAATAGAGGTAAAAGTGAAATGGAAATTAGTTCATTTCTCCTTCCAAAATAGAAACCTTATGGAACAAGAGAGAAACCACATAGAGTAAAATAATAATGTAAAGAAAATCCAAGTGTTCATACTTTATATAATTAGCTTCTTAATGTTTAATATTTCTAGGATTAGTGATTTGGCAGAAGATTTTGCTATCACATACTATGTATTTATTAACTCAATATCATATATCTTTGAAATCTTCCATGGAGAAAAAAAAATTACTCAACCTAATTAAAAGTCTCTCCAGTCTTAGTAATGATTGGTTTTTATTTAGACACTCAAGGAAATGTGCTTGAAGCTTTTCCACTGCTAATTGCTTCATTGGATTCCTGACCTTATCCATCTGATCTATTCCATGGTCCAGGGAACCATCTCTATCTTTTTAATCTTCTGAAGACTCTTACCCATGGACTCACATCAAGTCCTTCCCATGAGTCAGAGGTCCTCTTTTAAATTTCTAGCTGTTGCATGGGAAAGAGTTGCCCAGCATATTTCCTGATTATTCATTAATTTTGCTAAGTAACCAACACAAATTTACACTTATAAATTTTCTCATAATATAGTTTACATAGCATAACCTTATGGCAGCATGATGTAGATATGATTCAACTTCTGTCCTTACTCCTGAATACCTCCAGCAACTTTCTAATATATTAAGTTACAGATGAGTTGCCAATAAACATACACTGAATGAATTCCCAAAAAAAGCAGTTTTCTATACATTTGAATTCATCAATTGAACAAATGAATAAATCAAAAATCATTTATTAAAAACTAATCCTGAGTGAGAAAACAGGCCTTGGAAACACATAAAAAATTTAAAAACCAGTCCCTACTCTCAAGGAGTTCTTATTATAATGGAGAAGAGAAAAATAATCACCATACTTTCAAAAATATATAATGCAAATAGAAGGCAATGTCAGCACTAATTGGTAGTGGGGTTGTAGCTAGGGTTGAGAGATGGGAGGAAGGGACACCACAAGATGAACCAGGAAAGTATTCAGTGTCAGATTGGACAAAACATTAAGTAAGCTAGTAATTTCCAGGAGCCAGATGAGCCTGGAGAAGATTCAGTAAAAAGGAAAGGATTGGTAAATGAAGTGTAATAGATAAGGGAAAGGAAGAAATCTAGTATCGGCAGATCATATAGCATATGGATAGGAATAAAAAGAAAGAAAAAATTGAAATGCTAAGAGTCTTGGTTGAATAAGTTAGACTATAGATTTCATGTAATGCAATATATTTATATTAGCCACACTTATCACATCTGCAAAATGGAGCATCTAGAGTGATTCACTATATGAAATTTCTCATATGGATAATGTATGGGGCATCCTCCATGATAATGGCAAATTCATTTGGTTAGTAAATATATTTATTTTAATTCATATTATATTAAAAATGAGATGGTCAGCTCTCATCTGTTTCATCTTTCAAGGAATTTTTTTTGATTTTAGTAAAAATAAAAAACATGCTTTTGGGTAAGAGCTTCTATTCATTACAAGATCAGACTTATTGAAACTAACAAACAAAAGTCAGGAAAAATAGCAGGATTTTTTACATCTTTCATTTAATTTTATGTCTATAAGTCAGTCAATTACAGAATGTCATTTACTAAATATTCCTTTTTGATAATTCATTAATCATGTTTTTATATGTTTGTAGATTGCTCTTATGAAAACTTTGTAGAAATGAGAAAATTTCCTTACCAGTTTCCCTACTTATCAGTTATTCAAAGACCTGAAAATGGTATAATTTTAGCATGGATTCTTTATTAGGTCCAATTGCTGGTGTTTTTGTTTTTGTTTTTTTGTTTTTATTTTGTTGTTTGGTGCCATTTCCACTTCTACATACTGTACTATTAGCATTGAGACACCTATTGAAGTCAATCTATTCACAAAGAATACAATCTATTCCCTAATATAATAATTAATCATAATATTCTTTTTTATTATAGCTTTTTATTTCCAAGATATATGCATAGGTAATATTTCAGCATTGATCATTGCAAAACCTTTTGTTCCAACTTTTCCCTTCCTTCCCCCCACCCCTTTCAACAGATGGCAGATTGACTGAAACATGTTAAATATGTTAAAGTATAAGTTAAATATTTTATATATATAATATAATAATAACTGTTTTATATATATATACATATATATATATATGTATATATATATATATATATAAAACAGTTATTTTGAAATAGTGTACATTTAGCCTGTGAAGGAAATAAAACATGCAGGTGGACAAAAATGGAGGGATTGAGAATTCTATGTAGTGGTTCATAGTCATCTCCCAGAGTTCTTTCCCTGGGTGTAGCTGGTGCAATTCATTACTGCTCTAATGGAACTGATTTGGTTCATCTCATTGCTGAAGATGTCCCTGTCCATCAGAATGATCATAGTATTCTTCACAGATCTTTTCTAACTTGTATTCCTTTGCTGGCAATCCAGTTTCATTCTTATACATCTTTTGGAATGATCTGGTTTAATTGCTCATTTTAAAGGTTTGTTATGAATTGTAACAATATTTTATGAGATATTCCTTAGAGATTTCCATCATCCATTCCCACAAGATTTTACAATTTTTTTTTCTAAACGTTTTTTCCTCTTAGTTGTAAAATTTCATTTCTTAATAAGAGAAGCAAGTGTTTATTTGGTGAGAAAGACTCTGGACAATCATACTCTTCAGATTAGATGAATTTATTTTCTGTAATAGGCTCCAGCAGGGACTTTGTTAGTTCCTGTAGGGGTAGCTAATTGCAGGGGCAAGAAAAAAAAAGATGCTATTGCCCACTCAGCCAGGTGTAAAATGTTTGGGTCTTGCTAAATATTTCAAGGTCTGGGATCACAATGGAACCTTGTTAGTCCCAACCAGTGGTGGAATGGTTATTTCCCCTGAGAAGAGATAACCTTGTCATATAAATATATCCATCACAGAGAAGCTCTAGAAACCAACCAGTTTCCTGATGCAGCTTGCTTATGATAATAAAGATCCTTTTTTTGAGAAATATGTCCGGTCTTTTGAAACATGCTTTCCCACTGCATTTCCATGGTTTAAACATTTTTAGCAAATAGAATTAGCTTATGCTCTCCCTACTTTTATCCCTTTTCCATTTTTTTAATCCATCAATAGTTCATCTAAGTAGATAAGCTTAGAATTGTTTTAACTTCTCATCACATTTTCTTTCCATTTTTCCTCTCTCTCCTAATTGAATATTGATTTTTATTTTTGCCCTAATAAGTTGATGATCAGAGTGTACTCATACAGGTAATTCAGAAGTGACTCTTAGATCAGTAAGAAATCATTTCACATCTGTTAAGATATAATCAGGTTTTTTATGATGCTAAAAGCTATTTAGCTTCTTTCATTTATTACTCTTGAGTACCATGTTCCAATACAGTGTTCCCCATATTCCTCTTGAGACACTTTGAAATCATTGAGTATTAAATTATAGTTAATTTAATTTAAAGGTGCTTATCATGATTTTCTCTACCTCCTAATCTTCTGCAACAAGTTTGGGAATATAAATGTTAATTATATCCATGGTGGCCTTTTGAAAATGCACATTCTGTTAAGCATGCCAAGAAATGATGCTTTCTCTTACCTTTGAATATATGATAAAAACCAATTTTACAATTTCTTCATTTGCTTTTCAAAGGAAAATTTATTAATCATGCTCAATTTAACTACACCTGAACTAGGTATCCTAACACAAATTTTCTACTACATTTGGAATGGTGAATATAAACCAACTCTTAAATTTAATCCATCAGGAAGGTAGAATAGAAATTTAAAATGTATATTTGTCATCTCTAGAAACTAAACATAAACCTATAATTAAGTCTATCAAATTTTAATTTTTATTTGGAACTTTAAAAACTTGTCAAACAGTAACATTTTTATATAAAGAGAAAAAAGAAAGGATAATATATGAAACTATGAATCTCTCTTATGTGGAGCTTCACTTTAAAAAATTACTAAATTCAACATTTGTCTCAGAACCTATTCCAGGTTAACATTATCTGTTAACCTTTTAACTTCCATCTTTTCTGTGCTTTTAAAATATTTCAGTGACATTTTCTTTAATTTTTAAACATCTTCATTTTTTTTTCTCTTTCTTCCCTTCAAATTTAAAAAATATCTTACTCAAATCAAAACAAATTGGCACATTGTCCAAAAGGATAAATCCCCTTCATATCCATAAGCCATTTAATGGATATAATGCTCTATCAATACTATAGAATGGTTCTAACTTCATCCATCAGAGTATTGCAAATAATTTTTCTCCAAAATATTATAATTACTGAAAAAATTGTCCCCTGATCCTATTCATTTCAGTCACCTTCAATCCCTATAGATCTTCTCTCATTTCTTTGAATTTGATCTTTTGTAACTTCTTTTAATGTAACAATAATATTCAATGATATTCACATATCATAATTTCTTAAGATCTTTCCCAGTTTCTGGGTTTTCAGTATTTTTGTTATGCTTTTATAACTATTTTTGAACATCTAGGTTCTTGATCCCTTTCATCTCTCTCAGATATATAGCTACAAATGGTATCACTGACCCATGGAATGTATAAGTTTTAGTGACATCACTTTTATTTCTAAATTTCTTTCCAAAATGCCTATAGCAATAACGATTAGTAATATATTAATATTTTCGAGTCTGATTGCCTTCCTACCTCATAGTTTCTCCACTGTCATTTTCTTAGTTTGTCATTTCTGCCTACCTTGTTTATGTGAATTAGAATCTCAGGATTATTTCTATCATTATGAACTTGAAGCATTTTTTTCATCTGGTATATTTCTTATTCTGAAAACTGCTTGTTATATTTTTGACTACATATGTTTTGGGGAATAACTATCATTCTTAGTTATTGAATCAGTTCCCTATATATCTTTCATATCAGACCTGTGTCAGAGAAACTTGCTGCAAACATTTTTAGACATTTTTATTCTTTTCTAATTGTATTTATGAAGAACTTTTCAATTTTATATAATCAAAATAGACAATTTTTCCATTTCGCCCCCCCATAATCCTCTCTCTTGTTTGGACAAAAATTCTTCTTTTTATGTGTAGTTGTCAATTATGTCCTCCTCCCTGCTTGTTTAATTTTTAATATGATCTTTTTCAAAAAATTTAGTTCATGCATCGATTTGAAATATTTTTCCATAATTATTAATGTGAGATGATAAAGTCTTTTTTTTTCAATTTGTAATACAGTATTAAATAATAATAGACTTTCAAGTTTTTCTAGCAATTTTTGTTGAATAATTAGACCTTGATCTTTTGACCATTTTGAAATGGATTTAATGCCTGGATTGGAATTAGGAAGGTCAGTGTTCAAGCCTAGCCCCAGACATTTACTAGTTGTATGATGCTGGGCAAGTCACTTTGCCTTGTTTACTTATAACATCATCGGTAAATTGAGTTGATGAAGAAAATGGTATGCAGGTATCTTTCCAAGAAAACTCCAAATGTAGTCATGAGGAATCATTTATAATTTAAAAAAAAAAACAATGTCAAAGTTTTGAGTATTATTCCCTTGTTGTTATGTAGTATAGAAATCTATTACTTTATTTCACTATTTTCTTAAGATTTTTTTTGCTTCTATAAGATGAATTCCTAGAGTGAAGAAAAATGTTATTAATTACTTGAAAAAATGTCAACATGTTATTATTTAACACTGTATTAAATTGAATTAAAATTGAATTGAATTGAAATTGAAATAAAATTGAAAAACTGATTATCATTTCACATTAATAAATATGGCAAAAATATTAAAATCAATGAAATGGTATCAGTAAGAGAGTGCTGAAAGAGATAAAATGGATCATTGTTGATAGAATGACAAACTATATTTCAAGTGAATTATGATAGAAAATAATGATATCTGTTAACTTGCTATATCCTTTGTTGGGATAATGGTTATCAAAAACAATAAACAAATAAAAAAAGAAAAATCTGTTGAAATACTTTTGTAGCTCAATTATTTGTAAAAATATGAAACTTTAAAGTCTAATTCAATTAAATTAGAATTTATTGATCACCTAATAAGTCCAAACCACTTTATTAATAACTAAGCAGCTTATATAGTTTCTACATAAGGAACTTACAGACCAACAATGTAAGGGAATGTCTATGCAAATTATAGTGTGTGAATGTAATGAACTGATATCATACAGAAGACACTGTCACATAGTATTTGGAAAGATAGCATCAAAGCAAGAAAGACATATGTCTGTGGGCAAGTCACTAACAGAATAGTTGCTTATACATATTAGGAGAGGGAGTGAAAACATGAATCTATGATAATAATCCAATTTAAACAGATAATGATGAAGACTAGAAAACAAAAGTTATGGAAAGACAATTATGAGGGATAACTAAAAACACAATGAATAGAACCCTGCACTGGAATCATGAGGAACAGAGTTCAAATCTGGCATCAGATACTTAACACTCCATGTAACTCTGGGCAAGTCACTCAACCCCAGTAGTCTTGCCAAAAAAAATATACAATTTTAAAAAGACAATTATAAGATGCTGCAAAATTAAAGAAAAAAATCATAGAATAAAAAGAACAGTGTACATATCAGTTACATATGATTAAATAAGACCAAATGAACAAGTAAAGAATTCAGTTGAGCCAATAAATATAAATGGCTTTTTTAAAGAATTTGGGTAAAAAAAAAAAAAAAAAAAAAAAAAAAACAGAGTTATGGAGGTATTTAAAGTTTAGGACAGACAATGGGACATTTAACTACAAAAACACAGAAATCATTAAAAAAAAAGCAGAAGAAAAACAAAAAAGTTATATTCTTAAAAGAACTTAAAGATTTTATACAGAGGAAAACAATTGACTTGACAGAATGTACGAAAGCAGAGATTTTTTTTTAACTTATATCCATGAAATTGATAGACAAGGCAAGGACTGTTTTATAAATCGTTTTGGATCATCACTGCTTAGCACATAACCTCACTTAAAGTAGGTGTTTAATAAGTGATTGTTGTCTGAGTAGTAGAGTACATTTTCTGCCACATTATAGCTCTTTAACAAAAATTGATTGATTAATAAACAATTGAAGTGAAAATAACCTGTTTAAATGCAAATAGATCTGAATTAAGTTTAAGTTTCTTGATGCCTAATGTTAAAAAAAGAACATGAAATATTTGAAATGCAAATCATTTAGACTTCATATTCTGAGAACCTCTAACAGCACTTTAAAAGATAAATACAGTACAAAATTGTAATTCATTTTTTAAAAAATTGTGCCTGTAAGGTTCCTTTTCTTTTTAGTAAAATTGATTCTCATTCCTCCTATCAAAAGTATGAAAGCTTTCAGGTATACCTTACAGGTTCTGACAACAAAATGAGTAAGAAACAGGTTTGGTTTGAAATAGAAATGAGAGAAATGTAATAATGTTTTGAATTTTAATAGTATTTTAGCTAACAGCAATGAAGGATACGTCAATTTAAAGAGAAGGATAGCAACCATAATCATATCATATAATATGAATCACAAAATAGCTGCAAGGTAAAGTGGGCAACTTACAATAAATAACCCATCACTTAGTCAAGTAATACAATACCTAATATAGAATGTGATGTATCTACCTCCTTTCTTCTCCCAACATATTTTGTTTCAATACTTACTGTCATGATCATCTTCCACAGTAGAAAACTAATAATTTAAGAACTAGAATGTAACTCTAGAGGTTCTATGAAGAACTAATATAAAAAGTTTATACAAAAATACAAATTCATCCAATAATGAGTTTGATTACCAAGAAATAGAATTATTTAGACTAGATTAAATATTTATTTTTCTTTTCCATATAAGAAAAATGCATAAACTATAAACACATAAATAAAAAGATTTACAAAATACATTGCATGTTAACTTTATTTTTAAGCCTTCAAAATAACAAGACTGAAAATTAAAATCTCATACAAAAATATTTAAGATACCTGAATTTCCACTCTATGAAACCATTATTCTACTTCCTACTCTATCCTCTCGACCATTTTTTTTATCAATTTGAGTGTACATTCTCTAAAAAAAATGTGTCCACACTCATCCTGATGGGATTTGTTTAATATTTATTTAATATTTAATTTGTTTAATGTTTATATAAAGAAGAAAAATAATAATAATAATTAATGCAGCACACTATGAGTTTTTTTATGTGTTTGTTTCTTTTTTACCAGCTTTTAATTGTCAGCAAATAGCTACTTGATTTTAATGCATTGAGCAAAACTTTTACATTGCTGGTTTTTTAGCTGTACTGTTGTTTTAAAGGGTGAATTCTTATAGTACTTTAGAGCTCTCTTACAAACATTGATTTTATATCATACTATAGTTACTTTTGTTGATGTCCAGTGTCCTCTAATGGAATGTCCTTGAGGGCCAGAACTATACCTTATTATCCTCTTCTGTTCTTTGTGCTCAGCACAGTACCTTATCTATAGGATATTCTGAGATACTCCTACACAATGTCCAAACTGGGGTGATTAACCAGGTGCTTAAGAAATAAACCAAGGTGTCATAGACTGAAAAGCTGATCCTAGCCATCAGTGACCTACAAACATTGCTGAAAATATTCATACACAGAGAGAAGTATGCAGAGATTCAACTTGCAAAAAAATAGGTAGTGAGGAAGATCATGTGCTTTGCACACAATAGAAGCTTAATAAAATATGTTTGAGATGAATTAAATTGTAATTCCATAATCATAAAACAATAAAAGTATAAACTCCATGTTACTAGAATTCAGCTATTCTGCACCTAAGTACTCTAATATGTATCGTGGAGTACTGGGGCACAAAAAAAAGTAATCCTACGGCTTTTTTTCTCTTATAGAAACTTATTTTAGTGGAAAATATGATTCACACATGAAAAATAATAAATAAAAAATAAAACTAAACAAAAAGACAGATGCTATAGAGAAATAAATGTCAAGGGAGGTAAGAAAAGACAATAGTACTTAGAGAATATTCATGAATAAACTCCCTGGGAGATAAGTATTACATATAAGCCCATTTTGTAGAAAAGACACTGAGACTCAAAGAGCCTAATGTTCAGGCATGCCTGCAGGAATTTTCTGGCTCAAAAAGGGGTTCATAAGGGAAGGTAGCATAAAATTTGATTCGGTAGTTATATTGGTACCAGATTAGACAAGGCAGTGAATGCCAGGATAAGAAATTTGAACTAAGGAATTAAGTTGGAATTTAAACCTGCTGCTCAAAGTAATTGTAATAGTAATTGGAAAGGCTAAGAAATGGATAGAGAATATAAAAATAAATAAATAATTCTAAACTACAGAAAGGTCAGGCTAAAATTTTTTAATCTTTTCTAATTGTTACTCCAAATAGCTTGAAAATCTATTCAATGGTCTGATTTGTAAATCATTATTGATATATAGATAGAATATCTACCTATGTATCTCACATATATCTATATATCTATATCTATATCTATATCTATATATCTATATATCTATATCTATATATATATATATATATATATATATATATATATATTCACATATCCTATCCCTTAAATTAAAATGATCATGACAAAGACTGACAATGATTAAAAATGTGTAGAAAAAACATTTATGTATAAGAGAAAGGACAGCTTGACATGTTGAATTTCATTTAATTATCAACAGTTTTCCCCCAAATAAAAGCCAATATCTATGTGGTGATCCACACTCAATTTCCAAAGTCCTCTTTCAGGATGTAGATGCTCTCTCCAATACAAATCTATTGGAATTGGTCAGGAACTACTCCCACAGGACTTGAGACGATCCATATTTTCTTGTACTACTGGACTTTTCTTGGAAACTATTCAGGATGAAAATTATTGCATTATAATCAACTTGCTCTTTCCCTTCTTACTTATTATTTATATATAAAATCTCTGCCTTTACTGCAACAGTAAATAAGCAAAATAAATAAATAAATAAAGGTCAAGAAGAGAACTCTACTTTTTATTGGGAGACAAATACCTAATTTTTTTCTGCTACCAGTGCAATTAAACACTTCTTATGCAAGCCTGTCCCATACTGAAAGAAATAAAAAATTACATATTGTCAGGGAATTCCATGTAATGAACATTACAAACTCCTTTTGAAGATTGTATGAACATATGACTTGTTTGTATAACTGAACAAATCCACCTGACTTGTTTTCTTTTAGAGGCTATTTTTAAAATAGAAGAAAAATTGTTTATTCTTCAGCAGCCTGAGAGGAGGGCTGATTCATTGGAGTTCCAATGAATTAACAACACAACATAGAGGAAAATTTGAAATGTATTCATTCATTTGAGGAATGTATGCTAATTGCTTTAGAAAGCATGGCATTAAGGATACAGAAAAAACAAAAATCCTTCAAGGAGTTTATAACCTGGTAATGAAGATAAAATATACAAAAATAGTTTTAAAAGATTAATAATCACAATTAGCTAACATTTATATAGTTCTCACTATGTGCCAGACATGATAATAAGAGCTTTACAAATATTATTTCCTTTGATACAACAATCTTTAGAGAGAAGTGCTATTATTATTCCCATTTCTCAAATGAGCAGACTGAAGCAAACAGGTGTTAAGTGAGTTGCGCAGAATCACACCATAAGTGTCTGAGGCACATGGAACTTGATAAATATATAAAATAGATGAAAACTCATCCATCAATATTTCTAATAAACAAAAGGTAATTTCAAACTGAGATGGATAAAGGAAACTTTCTTTTTTTTTTTTTGAAAACAAAGTCACTTTATTATAAAATTTTTGACAGTATATATACATGAGTAATTTTTTTTATAACATTTTCCCTTGTAATCATTTTTTCCAAATTATCCCCTCTCTCCCTCTACTCCTTCCCCTAGATGACAGGCAATCCCATACATTTTACATGTGTTACAGTATAACCTAGATACAATATATGTGTGGAAATCCAATTTTCTTGTTGCACATTAATTATTAGATTCCGAAGGTATAAGTAACCTGCGTAGATAGACAGTAGTGCTAACAGTTTACATTCACTTCCCAGTGTTCCTTCTCTGGGTGTAGTTATTTCTGTCCATCATTGATCATCTGGAAGTGAGTTGGATCTTCTTTATGTTGAAGATTTCCACTTCCATCAGAATACATCCTCATACAGCATTGAAGTGTACAACGATCTTCTGGTTCTATTCATTTCACTCAGCATCAGTTGATTTAAGTCTCTCCAAGCGTCTCTGTATTCCTCCTGCTGGTCATTTCTTACAGAGCAGTAATATTCCATAACCTTCATAACAGAAATCAAATTTACATGGATCATGAAGAGCAGAATTTAAGATTATTAATGGAAACATGGAGGTAGGAAAGGAGAGGATGTTTCTGTATTAAAAGTTGACTGGACGAAGTATTTTTATAGTTTTTGTTGTTTTTTTCTTATTTATTATTTTATTTTCTCCCAATTATATGTAAAAACAGTTTTTTGTTTTGTTTTTTGTTTTTTGGTGAGGCAATGAGGGTTAAGTGACTTGTCCAGGATCACACAGTTAGGCAGTGTTAAGGGTCTGAGACCAGATTTGAATTCAAGTCCTCCTGACTTCAGGGTTGACATTCACTGCCCCACCTAGATGCCCCAACATTTATTTTTAAAATTTTAAGTTTCAGATTTTCTCCTGTCTACCCTACCTACCTCAATCCCATTGAGGAGACAAGAAATTTGTTAAAGGTTAAATATTCACAGTCATGCAAAATATTTCCATAACACCCATGTTGTTAAAAAAAAAACCCTCAGAGACTTCCGGCCAAGATGGCGGCGTGGAGGCAGACAGCTGCTTGAGCTCCTCGTTTTCTCTCAGAACTTACTTCATGACAAGCCTCTGACTTAATGCTTGACCCAGAAAGAAATCCACAAATTATCACCAAGAGAAGACATCCTTGAAAGTCGCCAGAAAAGGTCTGTGTTTGCTCGGGGGAGGGTCAATCAGACTTGGGCGCAGACTGAGGGCAGACAGCCAGAGCAAGACAGGCAGCTCACACAGCTCAGACCGGAGGGGGAGGGGTGTGATCTCTGCCGTTTCTGTGAAAGGGCTTTTGCCCCAGTGTGGATGCTCCGTCTTGGCAGCAAGCCAGGAGCAGCAGAGAGGGTGTAAACACCGGAGGTGAGGATTAAAACCCCAGAAAGCCAGCGTCTCTCAGAGCCCGGCCACCCCCAACCCCCACCTGGACTGACTCGGTGCATTCTCAGAGCCTCAGAGCGCAGACTCAGTACAGTCATTGCTGTTCTGTTAGTGGCTCTCTGCTGCCCTACCCCCAGTCTGTAGAGGAAGCCCATTAACAACATCCAGCCCTATCCCCCGCAAAACAGACCAATTGTTTCTCTTGTCAGTTTGTTTTCTTTGATTCCTGCTCTGACAAAATGAACAAAAAATTCAAAAGGGCTCTAACCATTGATAGCTTCTGTGTGGAGAGGGAGCAGACTTCAAATGCTGAGGAGACTAGGAACAGACTGTCCCCAGATGTATCCCCTGGGAGGGATATAAGCTGCTCCTCAATACAAAAGAACCTCATAGAGGAAATCAAAAAGGCTCTCACAAGAGAGCTGGAAGAGAAATGGGAAAAGGAAAGGGAAGCTTGGCAAGAGAGCCTGGAGAAGTCATCCCATGCATTCAAAGACAGAATGGATAAAGAAATCAAATCATTGAGAAACAAGATTAGTGAGCTGGAAAAGGTAAACAACTCCAAGGAAAACAGGATTAGAGAGCTGGAAAAAGAAAACAGCTCTCTAAAAAAATAAAATGGATAAAATGGAAAAAAATTCCATAGAAGATAAAAACTCAATTGGACAATTACAAAGAGATATAAAAAAAGTGAGTGAAGAAAATACATCATTGAAAATTAGACTGGAACAAGTAGAAATGAATGACTCAAGGAGAAACCAAGAGGGAGTCAAGCAAAACCAGAGAAATGAAACAATTGAAAAGACTGTCAAGTACCTTACCAGAAAGACAACAGACCTGGAAAACAGATCCAGGAGAGACAATTTGAGAATAATCGGACTCCCTGAAAAATGGGAGGAAAAAAAGAGCTTGGACACCATTTTCGAGGAAGTTATCAAAGAGAACTGCCCAGACGTTTTGGAAACAGAGGGTAAAATAGACATTGAGAAAATTCATCGATCACCTACTGAAAGGGACCCTAAAATCAAAACGCCAAGAAATATAGTGGCCAAGTTCAAGAACCATCAGACAAAGGAAAAGATATTGGAAGCTGCTAGAAAAAAACAATTCAGATATGGAGGATCCACAATAAGGATAACACAGGATCTAGCAGCATCCACATTAAAAGAACGCAGGGCCTGGAACATGATATTCCGAAAGGCTAAGGAACTTGGTATGCAGCCAAGAATAACTTACCCAGCAAGAATGAGCATCGTTTTCCAGGGAAGAAGATGGACATTTAACGAAATAAATGAATTCCATCTATTTTTGATGAAAAAACCAGACCTACATAAGAGGTTTGATCTTCAAATACAGAACTCAAGAGACTTCTAAAAAAGGTAAAAAGAAATCTTGAGAACTATACTTCTGTCAAAAAAATATGTAAAGAACATATGTACAATTTGTCTTAGAAACTAGAGGTGGAAAGGAGATTATATCATAAAAAAGTGTAAAGTGGTGGTACTACATCTCATGAAGAGGCAAAGGTAACCTATTATATCTGAGAGAAAGAAAGGAGAGAGATGAACATAGCGTGTATCAATAGACATATTCGATTTATGGTGAAACTTCTTCCACTTCATTGAAAAGTGAAAGGGAAGGAGTAAACTAAGGGGAAAGGAATACAGTAATTTCGAGGAAAAGGGGTAAAATAAGGGGAGGATCTTTAAGGTGGGGGAGGGATCCTAAAAAGGGAGGGCTGTGAAAAGCAAGTGGTGTTTACCAGTTTAATACTGGATAGGAGGGTAAAAGGGAAGGAAAGGGGAAAAGCATAAGCAGGGGTTAATAGGATGGCAAGCAATATAGAATTAGTCCTTCTAACCATAAATGTGAATGGGGCAAACTGCCTCATAAAGAGGAAGCAGTTAGCAGACTGGATTAAAAGTCAGAATCCTACTATATGTTGTTTACAGGAAACACACCTGAAACAGGATGAGACATTCAAACTAAAAGTAAAAGGGTGGAGCAGAATCTATTATGCTTCAGGCAAAACCAAAAAAGCAGGAGTAGCCATCCTCATCTCAGATCAAGCAAAAACAAAAATTGATCTAATTAAAAGAGATAAGGAAGGGCATTATATCCTGCTAAAGGGAAGCATCAATAGTGAAGCAGTATCAATATTAAACATGTATGCACCAAGTGGTGCAGCATCTAAATTCTTAAAAGAGAAATTAAGAGAGCTGCAAGAGGAAATAGATAGCAAAACTATAATAGCGGGAGATCTCAACCTTGCACTCTCAGAATTAGATAAATCAAACCACAAAATAAATAAGAAAGAAGTCAAAGAGGTAAATAGAATACTAGAAAAGTTTGATATGATAGATCTTTGGCGAAAGCTAAATGGAGACAGAAAGGAATATACTTTCTTCTCAGCAGTTCATGGAACCTATACAAAAATTGATCATATACTAGGGCATAAAAACCTCAAAATCAAATGCAGTAAGGCAGAAATAGTAAATGCATCCTTTTCAGACCATAATGCAATCAAAATAACATTTAATAAAAAGCCAGGGGAAAATAGACCAAAAAATAATTGGAAACTAAATAATCTTATACTAAAGAATGATTGGGTAAAACAGCAAATCATAGACATAATAAATAACTTCACCCAAGAAAATGACAATAATGAGACATCATACCAAAATGTGTGGGATACAGCCAAAGCAGTAATTAGGGGAAGTTTTATATCTCTACAGGCCTACTTGCATAAAATAGAGAAAGAGAGGATCAATGAATTGGGCTTACAACTAAAATTGCTAGAAAAGGAACAAATTAAAAACCCCCAGACAAACACAAAACTTGAAATTCAAAAAATAAAAGGTGAGATTAATAAAATTGAAAGTAAAAAAACTATTGAATTAATTAATAAAACTAAGAGTTGGTTCTATGAAAAAAACTAACAAAATAGACAAATCCTTAGTAAACCTGATTAAAAAAAGGAAAGAGAAAAAGCAAATTGATAGTCTTGAAAATGAAAAGGGTGAACTCACCACTAATGAAGAGGAAATTAGAACAATAGTTAGGAGCTACTTTGCTCAACTTTATGCCAATAAATTCGATAACTTAAATGAAATGGAAGAATACCTTCAAAAATATAGCTTGCCCAGATTAACAGAGGAAGAAGTAAGTAGTCTAAATAGTACCATCTCAGAAAAAGAAATAGACCAAGCTATTAACCAACTTCCTAAGAAAAAGTCCCCAGGACCAGATGGATTTACAGGTGAATTCTACCAAACATTTAAAGAACAACTAACTCCAATGCTATGTAAACTATTTGAAAAAATAGGGATTGAAGGAGTCCTACCAAATTCCTTCTATGACACAGACATGGTACTGATACCTAAACCAGGTAGATCGAAAACTGAGAAAGAAAACTATAGACCAATTTCCTTAATGAATATTGATGCTAAAATCTTAAATAAGATATTAGCAAATAGACTTCAGAAAATCATCCCCAGGATAATACACTGTGACCAAGTGGGATTTATACCAGGAATGCAGGGCTGGTTTAATATTAGGAAAACTATTAGTATAATTGACCATATTAATAATCAAATTAATAAAAACCATATGATCATCTCAATAGATGCAGAAAAGGCATTTGATAAAATCCAACATCCATTCCTACTAAAAACGCTTGAGAGTATAGGAATAAATGGACTATTCCTTAAAATAATAAGGAGCATATATTTAAAACCTTCAGTAAACATCATATGTAATGGTGATAAACTAGAACCTTTCCCTGTAAGATCAGGAGTGAAACAAGGTTGCCCACTATCACCATTACTATTCAATATAGTACTAGAAACTCTAGCCTTGGCAATAAGAGCCGAGAAAGAGATCCAAGGAATTAGAGTAGGAAATGAAGAAATCAAATTGTCACTTTTCGCAGATGACATGATGGTATACTTAGAGAACCCCAAAGATTCTGCTAAAAAGCTATTAGAAATAATTCAGAATTTTAGCAAAGTCGCAGGATACAAAATAAATCCACATAAATCCTCAGGATTTTTATACATTACCAACACAATCCAACAGCAAGAGATACAAAGAGAAATTCCATTCAAAATAACAGTCGATAGTATAAAATATTTGGGAATATATCTACCAAAGGAGAGTCAGGAATTATATGAGCAAAATTACAAAACACTTGCCACAAAAATAAAGTCAGATTTAAATAATTGGAAAGACATTCAATGTTCTTGGATAGGCCGAGCGAATATAATAAAGATGACAATACTCCCCAAACTAATCTATTTATTTAGTGCTATACCAATCAGACTCCCAAGAAACTATTTTAATGACCTAGAAAAAATAACAACAAAATTCATATGGAAGAATAAAAGGTCGAGAATTGCAAGGGAACTAATGAAAAAAAAGTCAGAGGAAGGTGGTCTAAGTGTACCTGATTTAAAGCTATATTATAAAGCAACAGTCACCAAAACCATTTGGTATTGGCTAAGAAATAGACTAGTTGATCAGTGGCATAGGTTAGGTTCACAGGACAAGATAGTGAATAAAAATAGCAATCTAGTGTTTGACAAACCCAAAGATCCCAAATTTTGGGATAAGAATTCATTATTTGACAAAAACTGCTGGGAAAACTGGAAATTAGTATGGCAGAAATTAGGCATGGACCCACATTTAACACCACATACTAAGATTAGATCAAAATGGGTCCAAGATTTAGGCATAAAGAACGAAATCATAAATAAATTGGAGGAACATGGGATGGTTTACCTCTCAGACTTGTGGAGGAGGAAGGAGTTTGTGTCCAAGGGAGAACTAGAGACCATTATTGATCACAAAATAGAACATTTTGATT
The DNA here is from genome assembly GCF_048593235.1 of Sminthopsis crassicaudata. NCBI lineage: Eukaryota > Metazoa > Chordata > Mammalia > Dasyuromorphia > Dasyuridae > Sminthopsis > Sminthopsis crassicaudata. The sequence continues at coordinate 144,534,230 of NC_133622.1, forward strand.
ACACCAAATTAAAAAGTTTCTGCACAAACAAAACTAATGCAAACAAGATTAGAAGGGAAGTAACATATTGGGAAAAAATTTTTACAGTTAAAGGTTCTGATAAAGGCCTCATCTCCAAAATATACAGAGAATTGACTTTAATTTATAAGAAATCAAGCCATTCTCCAATTGATAAATGGTCAAAGGATATGAACAGACAATTTTCAGATGATGAAATTAAAACTATTTCCACTCACATGAAAGAGTGTTCCAAATCACTATTGATCAGAGAAATGCAAATTAAGACAACTCTGAGGTATCATTACACACCTGTCAGATTGGCTAAGATGACAGGAACAAATAACGATGAATGTTGGAGGGGCTGTGGGAAAACTGGGACACTGATGCATTGTTGGTGGAGTTGTGAAAGAATCCAACCATTCTGGAGAGCAATCTGGAATTATGCCCAAAAAGTTATCAAAATGTGCATACCCTTTGACCCAGCCATACTACTACTGGGCTTATACCCCAAGGAACTACTAAAGAAGGGAAAGGGACCTGTATGTGCCAAAATGTTTGTGGCAGCCCTTTTCATAGTGGCTAGAAGCTGGAAGATGAATGGATGTCCATCAATTGGAGAATGGTTGGGTAAACTATGGTATATGAATGTTATGGAATATTATTGTTCTATAAGAAATGACCAACAGGAGAAATACAGAGAGGCTTGGAGAGACTTACATCAACTGATGCTGAATGAAACGAGCAGAACCAGAAGATCATTATACACTTCAACAATGATACTGTACGAGGATGTATGCTGATGGAAGTGGATTTCTTCAACATAGAGAAGAGCTAATCCAATTCCAATGATTAATGATGAACAGAACCAGCTACATCCAGAAAAGGAACACTGGGAAATGAATGTAAACTGTTATTTTTACCTTCTGAATCCAATTCTTCCTGTGCAACAAAAAATTCGGTTCTACACACATATATTGTATCTAAATTATACTGTAATATATTTAACATATATAAGACTGCTTGCCATCTGGGGGAGGGGGTTGGGGGAGGAAGGGAAAAAATCTGAATAGAAGTAAGTGCAAGGGATAATGTTGTAAAAAATTACCCATGCATATGTACTGTCAAAAATGTTATAATTATAAAATAAAATAAAAAATTTATAAAAAAAAAAAAAAAACCCTCAAGAAAAATAAAGTTAAAAAGTAAAGATATGTTTCCATCTGTATTCAGACACTATCTGTTCTTTCTGGGGGTACAAATAGCATTTTTCATCTTAAGTCCTTCAGAGCTGTCTTGGATCATTATATTACTGAGAATAGTTAAGTCATTCACAACTGATCATTTTTAAATAGTTGTTACTTTGTACCCAGTATGTGTTATTTTGAATAAGCTCATGGAAGTCTATCCACTTTTTTCTTAGAGCATCCTGCTAGTCATTACTTATACCACAATAATATTTCATCATAATTGCATACCACAATTTGTTCAGCCAGGCCCCAATGATGAATATCCCCTCAATTTTCAATTGATGATTTGTCATCAACAAAGAACAACTAAAAATATTTTATACATAAAAATCATTTGAGTTTTTTTTCAAATCTCTTTTAAGATACAGACCTGGTAGTGTTATTGATAGGTGAAAGAGTATTCATGGTTTTATTACCCTTTGAGCAACTTTCCAAGTTACTCTATAGAGTGGTTGAGTCACTTCTCAGTGACTCTCAGCACTCCACAGTGCATTATGTTTCATTTCCCCCATATCCCCTTCAAAATTTGTCATTTCCTGTCCCATACCTCAGAATTGTTTAAATTTGCATTTATCCAATCACTAGTGAGTTAAAGCATTTTTTGAATATGACTTGATAGCTATGATTATTTTACCTGAAAAAGGTTCATATCTTTTGATCACTTATCAGTGTGGCAATGGCTCTTATTTTTTTATAAATTTAACTTAGTTCTCTATGTGTTTGAAAAATGATGCCTTTTCCACAGAAACTTGCTTCAATTTTTTTTTCAAAAATATTATTACTAACTGTATCACCCTCTTTATTCTATTCTTGCTCTCCTTTCACTTAAGACTCCTCAAAAGAATCTTGTATTTGAAAATCAAGTTTTCTATTTGGCTCTAGTCTTTTCATCATAAATAGTTGAAATTTCTCTATGACATTGAATGCCAATTTTTCCCTGAAGAATTATACTGTTTTTCTGGATAAGTGGTTTTTGATTATAATCCTATCTTCTTTGCCCTCCAAAATATCATAACAAAATTTCAGGGTATCTGCCAGTAAACTGTGAATAGTTGGAGTTGCATAAAGCAGGCATAGAGGCAGATTTTTAAGAGATTAAGTAATGATTTAATTAATCAATTTCAGAGTGAAGAATGCAGTTTGCAAACAATACACTTTCTTGGGAAGGAGACATTGTCTGTTGCAGTAAAGGCAGAGATTTTATACATAAATAATAAGAAGGGAAAGAGAAAGTTGATTATAATGCAGTAATTTTCATTCTGAGTAGTTTCCAAGAAAAGTCCAGTAGTACAAGAAAATATGGATCTTCTCAAGTCCTGTGGGAATAGTTCCTGACCAATTCCAAAAGATTTGTAATGGAGAGAGCATCTACATCCAGAAAGAGGACTGTGAAAATTAAGTATGGATCACCACATGGTATTTTCATCTTTTTTATATTGTTTGCATGCTTTTTGTTGTCTTTCTAATATTTTCCCTTTTGATCTCATTTTTCTTGTGCAGCATGATAATTGTGAAAATATGTATAGAAGAATTGATCATGCTTAACATATATTGAATTACTTGCTGCCTAGCAAGTAATAGTAGTAGAGGAAAGAAAAGAGTAAAAAATTTGGAACACGAGGTTTTGCAAGAGTAAATGTTGAAAACTATCTTTGCATGTATTTTGAAAATGTAAAGCTATTTTTAAAAAGAGTAGTCCCTGAAGTGATTGCTTCAAATCTATGTGGTTGTTACTTGGTTAGGAACAGGACCAGAGTTATATGATAGGAACGAGTTCTGAATTATTTGATTCATTCCTTTTAATTTACACACAGGAGAGTATTAATAGGAATTGATTAATTATTTCAAGCTGCATTTTGACTGACTCCCAAATCAGAATCTTCTGGGAAAACGGTTGGTCTGAAAAGTTTAAATTATTATTATTCATTAAACATATTCATTAAGTCTATAATATTGGTTAATATGAAAATAATTTCCTTCATATTTCCTCTTTTTGGTCAAAGATCAGAAAGACTGAAGATCAATGAGGAATATTCACTTGAAATACTATTTAGTTTTTATATAAGAATAAATGAGTTACAAGGCAAACTCCAAGGAAGTGGATCAAATCAAAATCAAAGGAAGATGAGAAGAACTATTTCAGAATGTTTTGGCCCCTCTTCTATAAATATTCTGCTTGCTTGTTTGGCCATTAAGGCTTCCAATGATTTTATCAATTAATGTGGTTTGGAGGCTAATGACAAGCTACCCTGCATGCTCCAAGTCCATTGCTAGATCTTTTTAGAGGTTCCCAACTGATGGGTACAGGATACCAAAGGTAGCTGTAGTACCAGGAAGGGATCCAAAAGGATCCACCTTTAGGGCCACAATGAGCAGAAAAGTAAGCCTCTACTACTAGTAGAAGGACAACTTTAACCAAAGTGGAACTTTAGTGGAATGGGAAATAGGGACAATTTGGGCATAGTGTATATACAAAAGAACAAATGACTTCCCAGAAGGAAGGAGACTGTCTTATAGTTTAAAGGTAGAAAGAAGAAAATAAAAAAAATAAATAAATAAAAACTGCTACTACAGTGAATACTGTGATTGGTACTGAAAGGACAGTAGCAAATAGAGAGGAAAGATATTGTTTATACTGTCAGCCAACATCTGGTTTCTTGGAAACAGCTATCTATATCTGCTGTCATTTGTTTCTCAGCCTGGGGATCTTGGGAACAGTTGTCTACCTCAGATGTCAGCTGTTTCAGACCCTGTTTGATTTTCAAGGTCAGGTCACCTGTAGGTTCTACAATCCATGTGATACCACACTGTTCTTTTGAGATATGATTAGATACAGCACTTTATTTCCCATAATTTGGCAGCAGTTGGGCTAGTGAAGAAGCCTTCAAAGGGAACTTTCTATTATAACTTCAAGGAGGATTTGCAGAGATTACATTTTCAGTAGACTCAGTGATTAGATTGGATTAGGGACTGAGTCTCAGTTGAAATTTCTAAAGAATCAGACAATGAGACCAGTGGCTAAGTTTGTTATTTTCTGAGTGAGTATTGTAGGAGGAATACAGTATTGTGGGAGGAAACCTTTGGCTGCTATGATTTACAGTCATGAATATAATGGCAATGGGCATCCTGCTACTATTTCATAAGGATTGGATTTGGGAAATCATATGTTCTTAATCAAAGGTTTAACAGGGCTAAAGAAAAGGCTATTGGCTGGGAGTATGTAGCACCTCAGAGAATTTAGCAAAAGAGGTTTTAAGTTTCCCATTAATTCTTTCAACCATTCCTGGTTACTGGGGATGATGAGCACAGCAGAGGTGCTGAGTAAGTGGCCAGTATGAAAATGGTTTAGTAAATAAAATAGTACTTGTATTGTTATTTATCTCTTTAGGATCAATCCTCTTCTTCATCCTCTAATAATGTAATGACTTTTTTCTAAGAGGATTTTTATTACCCCAGAGACTGTGGCAGGGGTACACTCCCACTCACTGGGGAAAAAAATACAGACCATACCCAGTGAATATTTGTTTAATACTAGTAGGAGGCAGTTGAATAAAGTTGTTCCATCAAGTTTTAAAGGGTGTATCAGAAATTTGGATGCATTGCCTGGGCAGATGGAACATACTTCATAGAAAGTGACATCAGCGCTGTGAAAACTTTCTCATCAATATTTTTGGTATAGTTCCAATAGGTGCTCAAAAACTGAATGAACATGTTCTGTCATGTGACACATAAGTTTTTGTTTTGTTTTGTTTTGTTTTGTTTTGTTTTTATTGTTGTAGTTGTTTTCTTTTGTTTTTGAGAGATAAGTTCTGAGCAGGTGAGGAAACCCTGATAGTTCCATAGCATTCACAAGTCATACTCTATCAGAGTGGGAGTTCCTGAACTGAGTCCAAGGACCACCAGTGAAATCTCCAGAAGGCACCTGACCAAGGATTCTGTACAGGAGAGACTCTCATGAACATGGTTGGAGGACATTGAAGTAACATATTTTAGGATGAAGAAATTTTTAATATTAATTCTGATAGTTTCTTTAATGTGAAATTAGGACCGTATATTCTATATTCTATGTGAGTTTTAATTGGTTGTATTGAATCATCTTAAAGCTATTTCCATTGTTTAGGGGAATTCTGATAACAGTGATTTATGTGTTTGTCTCTCTGAACATTGTTAATAACTGAACATGTTTTCCTATAGATTGGTTATTGAATATCTTTAAGTAGTATGATTTGTGTAATGTTGAATTTAAAACCATCTACTTAGATATAAGGATAAGCTTTGAACTTTCTAATATGAATCTCTTACTGTTAGCAATGTAAGATTATAGTCAATACTTACTTAAGATATATAATCCTTGAGAGCTAAATTCACCTGAAGCTTTAATTAATAAGATATGCTATTTGAGATGAAATCTCTTGGGACTATAACTGATATTATTTGGAGTTTTGAATTCAGGAATGATTGTCTGATAGATCATCAACTCAATAACCTACCATCTGAAAAATGCCACAAGTTACTCAGAGGAATGTTATCCTGAATTGTTACAGATGGAGGTTGGTATCTGGATAAGACTTTGGAGGACAATTTTGTCCTCCACTTAAGATGGGATCCTTCTAACTCAGTTTCCCCATTGTGTTCCTTTGAATAAGAACCTATTGATTATTTCTGAGTCTTGCTGTAAGGTGAAATTTTTAATGCATACAATTAGTTAAAGATGTTTATACTGTCATGCATATGCTCTCAGAGTGAGGCCTGAAGGACTAGTTTTGATGCTATTATATCATGTCTCTGCTTTTTTCCTCTTATATGAAATTTCTATAATCATTGCAAATGGCTAGTAGAAATTATAGGCACAATTCAAATATGTAAGAACTTGCAGTTTTTGATCTGAAAATATGTGTCATTATATCCTAAGTAAGTAGTTTAGTGAGCATTTGTCTTAGTCATCTATCTGTTGCTAGATGTATATATCTGTCTGTTCCTATTAATATTTCTATTGTTGCTTATTTTCATAATAGACATCTTTATTTGTAAAAGATTACCTTCTCCAATGACAGGGATGCAAATGATTGGGGTGATGGATGGTCCCAGATGGGAGTTGGGGTGCAGATCCCCCATTTATATGCTAAATAAGCTCATTAGGTTCCAGGCCACTTTCAAAATAATTAAGGCACAGGATTTGTTGGCAGACTAGACCCAGAGGGATTGGAGATTGAGGATAAGATGATTGAAGAAATGTATCAAGAAGGATATGAGAGGACTTCAAAGATTAATAAATAAGAGGAGGGATTGTGAATAGGATTTAATAAGTGAAGACTATTCATAAGAATCTGGTTTCAACCTATACTCTAATTATAATTTGAAATTTTGCAATAACAAGTTGTGTTATAGACCAATTTGATTATCTTAGATAAACATACATTTACCTGCTGTCCCCCCACCCACACTTTTTCATTAGCATTATTTATAATATAGTAAAGAGTATGTCATTGGCTATTCTTTGTCCTTAGATAGATTTAAGTGTAAGTCCAGATTCCCAGTCAATGGGAAGAATGAGGGGGGAGTGGGGAGCCTTCTACTAGGGTCCGTATAATCCTGGGTTTTGAAGCTTGTACTTTGCACTCCTAAACTGATGATACCTTCTCTGTTGGGAGTTGACATTTCTGGCAAGATCGTAATAAATCCTTTTTTCATTTTACCTTGAGAGCCTCTGATTTTAATTTGGGTAAGAGTGGCTGTCCCACACAGTTCACCAATTGTATTCCTTCCTTTCTCAAAGATAAATACATCAAATGGGGAAAATAGTTGGAGAGGCCTGAAGTTGTTGAATGTTGGAGGACTAATTTCAGAAAATCAAAGGAGTTTTGAGTTTCAGAGGAGAGAAGCAAAGGCTCGGGTAGAGATTCCTTTAGGAGGTAATAAAGGGGTTCGGAGAATACCAGAAAAGTAAGGAATCTAAAGAGAATAGCCTGCTAGACCAAAGAAAGCATGACACCCGGTGCAGAGTACAGGAAACTGAAGGACAGCTTTAAGATGGGATGAGTCCAGACAAAGGCTGGGAGCAGAAAGATAATGTCCAAGGGACGTAAAAGATCAGTTTGTCTCTAGATAACTTATGGCCTTTTGCTGTTAATGCATTAAGGAAGTACATAGAATATTAAACAGAAATGTCCTGGGAACAAAGAAATAAGTCATCAACATCCTGGAGCCTTCAAAATCTAATGAAGACAAACCTTGTTTTAATAACTGGGAGAAATAGGTCAGTGATTCAGTGAATTCCTATGGAAGGACAGTTCAGGTGTATTGTCATTCCTTCCAGGTAAAAGCAAATATGAAATGCCTTTCAGGAGCAACTGGGATTGAAAAGATGATAACTGCAAAGGTCAGCCACCATGAAATGAGTGGCTCAGAGTGGTACAAGATTAAGTAGAGTGCGGGGGGGTTGGGAAAACATGCTCTGGGTAAAACATACACACACTAGGTTAATGGGGCTGGAAAGATAAGCATATTCACAGGGGAAGTACAAGGGACAATAAGACCTTTAGATAGATAGACATTAATAAGGGATCAAACACTCAATGGTTCCAATGCTGAATAGATAGTCACCTGTGGAATGTAAGGTTTTCAATGAGTCTAGCTATACCACAAAGTGGGACACTCTTAACTGATCTGATGTCTGGCATTTGAAATCTCCAAATGGAGGGAACTTGGTTAAGAGCTAGATGATTAAAAGGCATTAAGGAAAACAAACTTCTTGTTGTTGTTGTTTTTATTTTCAAAATATGTACAGGAATCATTTTCAACATTCACCCTTACAAAACCTTGTGTTCTAATTTTTTTTTCCTGTTTTTCCTCCACTCCCTCCCACAGATGGCAATTGATTCAATATATGTTGAAAATGTGCAATTTTTCTTTACATATTTCTGCAATTATCATGAGGAACAAGAAAAAAATCATATCAAAAAGGGAAAAAAATGAGAAAGAAAACAAAATGAAAGCAAACAACAAAAAGAGTGAAAATGTTATGTTGTGCTCCACACAGTCCCCACAGTCCTCTCTGTCTGGGTGTAGATGGCTCTCTTCATCACAAGATCATTGGGACTAGCCTGAATAACCCCATTATTGAAAAGAGCCATATCCATCAGAATTGATAATTTTATAATCTTGTTGTTGATGTGTACTGTATTCAAGGAAAAAAAAAAAAAAACTTAAATGAGTGGGGACACTTTCAGATGTGGAGGGTGCCAGGGATAAAAAAACACAAGGAAGTGCTTCCTCCTGAGTCACATGAAATAGTGGCCTGTAATTTATAGGTAAAATCACATCCTAGTAGGTGACTATAAGTCTCAGGGACTAGGATAAAAGAGTGAAAGATGCTGATTTCTCCAATAAAAGAGAGAATGGCTCTGAGATAAGGGCCAAGATGATCTTATTAGCAATTCCTATAATTGAGATAGAATCTTGATGCCAGGAGAGGGGAGTGGGGAAGGCAGAGGGATATAAACAGATAGTATGTCACAGGGATCAACTCAAGTGGACCCATATTTCCCCTACATGAGTAAGCATGTATCTCAACAGGAGTCATGGGGATAACTGGCATAAACTGAATACCCACTGCTGTGACACCCATTCTGCCAGCCCTCCTTAGTGCTGTCACATTGAGTGAGCGAGATTATATGGAGGTTGCTCAAAGTTTTCTAGGATGCTTTATCTTTTTTTTTTCTCTTCAGCTTCTATCCCAGCCCCCATTTTACATTCTCAAATCTTGTGGCCAGATTTTCTGTTGGTAAAATAAATTACTGGCCTGATTGATTTTGATGGTAAGGGATAGGCTACTGTGGATATGAAGGATGAGCTGGGGATAGTAAGGAATGGATTGCTGCAGCAGCAAAAGGGTTGCAAGGAAAAGTTTCCTTTTTGCTTCCTTAAGGTCTTTTTTTTTTTTTTTTTTTTTTTTTTTTTTTTTTTTTTTTACTGTTTTCATCGTCCTCTGTCAGAATACACTGATACACTGTTAGCCATGCTGCTATCTCAAGGAGATCTCCAATATTGGAGAGGTGCCAATCAAAAATAGGTTAATAATTAATAGATTATTAATAAAATGGAGAAGAAAGTGAACTTGTCCCACTGCACTATTGTGTTTGAGACCAGAAGTGAAATCAAAAGCTTGGGCAAGTCTGTCCTAAAACTGAACCTGTGATTTAGTATCTCAGACCTTTGTTAAATCAGTGAGTCAAAGGAAAGCAAGAGGTATGGCTTCAAAAAATGTTTTACCCAAAACATGTTCTTTACCTGTGCTGGCCAAATGCAAATCTAAGTGAAGATCTTCCTCCAGTTCTTCCCAATCAAATTTTTTTTTTTTTGCATGAATTGTTAGTTTTGTCTTCCCAACAAGGACAGCCATGAGTTTTTACAGATCCAGATGCCAGGGTCCATATGAAAAAGGTTGAGGTCACAACAGCTCAGCAAAGCCTATGAGATCCTCCCTGCAGCTAGGATTGTCCTTGGTAAAAACCTAGAGTTTTCCCTACTGACAGGATTTAAAACCATAGATCCTGATCAAAGTACTGTCTTTAGGAATTTTTCCTAAGTACATTTTGACTTGGACCTTCCTTGAAAAAGAAACACTGGAAAATGAGGGGGTCTTTTGGTAAATGTAAATACAGTTTAGAGAATTGGATAGTTTGGAGCTATTAAGGATATTTCCAAATGATTTAATCCTTTCTTTGATTAATTCTAATTCAGATTTTGTAACATGCCCTCCTGGCAGTTACAATTACTTGTCTGTCCTAGGCCCAACAGAGTACCTTTGACCTTTGCAGTATCAACTCTACCCGGCTCGCCTCCTCTGAGGCCTTCAAAGGTCTCTGGCCACAATTTCTTGAATCTGTAGTTTAATAACTGGTAGCGCACTCAAGAATAGCCACATGTAATCTAAAAAGCCTTTATTATACCTACTCACATAATGCCCTGACTTGATGCCCTGACTTGTTGGTTCCCTAGTTCACTACCAAACTCCTTACCTCTCGGCTATCCATCAGCTTGGCTTGGCTACCCCAGGCTAGGAAGCCAGGTTAAAGAGAGCAACTGCTGTCTGCAGTGGGCTTATAAAGGTCCTGTGAGGTCACACACACAGCCAAGCAGCGAGAGAGTCATCACCCATTATGAAGCTATCTCAATATGGCCAGGATCCCACCCACAGGACAGTCCTATGTCCATAGAGATTACTTCTGGGCCACTCAAATCTCCTGTTGCTCTGTGGCGCCGCCCATTTACAGGGCCCTTACAAGATATATCTTCTCTTCCCTTTAACCTCTGAATGCCATTTATTACAGCTGTCCCATTGAAGAAACTGAAATTTCTTATTCATCAATTCCTGCCTTAAATACTTAAATAAATCGGGTCTTATCATAGCTTCCCCAATGGGATCAGCAAAGTTTGGAATTATCACTAATCAAATCCATTCAATCCTGTCAATAAGGTGGAAAATCAGAGCTAAATGTTTTATACATTTAAAATGTTTATGTTCATTCAGGAGGGAGAGTTGATAGGAACTACCTTGACTTGCTCACACTTTTCTATCACATTTTACAGGTACGCACTCACAGATAATAACATCATTTAACTACATAGATACAATAAATATACAAATACAAGTTCATTGTAAAGGGATATGAGAAGACAAATATAAGTAATCTGCAATTTGCTAGCAATGCACTAGCCAGTTAAATGCCAATTTCAACCAGTTTCAAAAACACACAAAATCAACCACAATTTCTTTGCAGATAAAATTTATGCATGCAAAAATAAAAAAATACAGTCCATACATTTATAAAAGAGAAAAGATATACATATAAATGCCAATGTGTACAAAACAGACCTTACGAAAGTGATCTGGATCAAGAAAAGGGTCTTTGGAACATTCTTCCCAATAAAAAGCAATATCAGCAAAAGGCAGGACCTGATATTGGAATAAGAGACAGAGTTTAAAACATGCCAGATAAGGAAAGTTCGGTGGCACCTATCCCTTCTCTCAAGTACTGAAGAGCTCAAGGTTCCACTTCTATATGCACCCCTTAAAACCACTGCCACCTATTAATGTCAATGTAATTTTACTCTATCACTTTGGTTAGAATTGTAGTTTCAAAGTGAATAATGTAATTTGCAAACTAGAAGATTTCCTGAGAATGAGAAATTACCTGTTACAGTACAAGTAAAGATTTTATACACAAATCATAAATGGGAAGGGAGAGAAAAGATAGATTACATAGGTCATGACCACCACCTCACTTCCCAGAGTACAGAACCAGAGATTTGTAATCAAAACAGTTTATACAGTCCTCAATTCCTTTTACTTATTGTATATCAGTGTAGTACAGAACAAAAATATAGCCATTATCAGAATAATTGATATTTTTAAGCTTCATTGTAAGTTTCTGACTCGCAAGTCAGAAAAGTCAGCATGGAAAAATGTAAAGTAATTAGTATATTCACTATACAAATCCTATCAATTAATATGAAAATCATATTTTCCTTCACAATTCCAAGCCCTCTGATACTTTAGTGTAGAAGCTGCTAAATCTTCTGTTACCCTGCTAAGGTTCCATTATTCTCTCTAGCTGTTTTCAATCTTTTCTTCTTGATCTGGAAGCTCTGAAATGTGGCTATAACATTCTTGAAAATTTTCATTTTTGATTACAGAGTGAAGTGACCCATAGATTATTTCTATTTTCATTTTACTCTCAGGTTCTAGAATTATCTAGTTATCTAGTAGTATCAAGATAATTATTGAAAAATGATGTCTAGACTCTTTATTTGATCATGATGATCAAATATTCTTATGTGTGTATGCATATATATGCATATACATATATATATATGCATATACATATATATGTATATATATATATATATATATATATATATATATATATATATATATATATATATATATATATATATATATATATATATATACACACATAAATAAAATCTCTTCTGGATCTATTTTCCATATAAGTTGTTTTTTCAATGAGATATTTCATATTCACATTTTTTTTTCATTCTTTTCTTGGTATTTATTTCTTGCTTTTCATAAAATCACTAACTTTCATTTGTTTTGTTCTAATTTTTAATGGGTAATTTTTCCATTCGGCAATTTTACTTTTTAAGTATTTTATTTCCTCAGTGAATTTTTGTACCTCTTTCCATTTGGTCAGTTCTGATTTTTTAAGGTTTTCTTCTCCTTATTGGCTTTTTATTCTTCCTTTACTATTTGACTTAGTCTGTTTTTAAGGTGTTTTTTTAGTATTTTTTCAATCATCTTTATCAAACTATTGACTTGTTGTTTTTTATTGTTATTAATTTCTCTCTAATATCTCTTCCCAATTTTTCCTCTACATCTCTTAATTGAATTTTAAAATCCTGTTTTGATCTCTTCCATGGCCTGAAACCAATTCACTTTTTATTGGAAGCTTTGAATATAGGAGCTTTGACTTTGTTATCTTCTTATAAGTATGTGGTTTATCTTCCTTGTCATGATAGTAACTTTCTATGGTCAGAATTATTTTATGCTATTTGATCATTTCCCTAGACTATTACCTGACTTTTAATTCAATTAAAGTGGGCCTCTACTTCAAGGTCCCGAGTTTCAGAGGTTTTATGTAACTGTTTTCAGACATACTTCTAGGACCCTGTAAGTTTTTAGTTCCTCCAGGAAACAGAAAAATAGGGTGAAGGAGGGAAGACAGGAAAAAGGTACCCAGTAGCAGTGCATGATGGAAGGATTTGTAAAAAGTCTTTAAACAATATAGCTGATGGGAAATGAGTAGAAAAACACTTTTATATAGAAAAGGAAACTTTCTCAGAAAGTCAGAAGGTACTTATGGGATATAAGCAATAGCAGGTTGAAACTTGCAGAATAACAAGATTTCCGAATGTTGACTTTCCTGGAGAAGAAAAGCATTATGAAAAACTTAAAAGAAGTCCAAAACAGTTAAGCTGGTGCAAAATGGGTACAGATAATCAGTTCCATTTTGAAGATGTTAAGTTTGTGAGTCATATGGGATGTTTAACAAAGAGTTAAATATATAGAGGGGTAGACACACACATACACACACCCTTGTATAATTATATATAGATAATAATAATTCCTATAACTGATGAGAGTATTAACAGGACAGGATGCTTTTGTTTCAATCTTTTTAATTTAATCTATATAAACAAAGAATTATCAATTTCAAAAATTCCCACCACCAATGTAGATCAGCTATTTCTCTCCAAGTTTAGATGACTTATTCAGTATTTCACAAGTAATGAATATCAGAATAAAAGGCTTAAATTGACATCTTCCTCAGTCCAAACTACACATTCATTACATAATTACTCTGACAGGACACAATCATATTAAATCAAACACATAGAGAAAACACATTTATACATACCTTTTTCTTGCTTTATGTTTGTCAAGTCTACTTTTCTTCTTTGTAACCTGAACTTCCTTACCTTCTCATCATTGTTTTATTTTCTTTCTACCTCCTTTTTCTCCTAAAATTTCAGATAGTATCCTAGCTTTAATTTAGTCAGAGATGAAACAATTAAGTTGATATCCCTTTCCCCTTTTATTATGGTTCCTTGAAGCCAACTGAACAGTACCTGTATTCATTATGCCAAATTAATGGAAGATTTGAAAAGATGAGTCTTTTATCACAGAACTTACCAATAATCCTCTTTCTGCAGATATAAGGCCCTTGACTTCTATACCTAAAACCTTTTTCTTATCTATGTATAAGCTGTATGCTTTTCTCAAACAGCATTTATAGCATCTCTTCAGCTGTTTACTGCTTTGACTATAGTTCTTAATCACTGCTCAAAAGCTTTCAGTTATTCTCTCTTCTCCTTTACAACAATTCTATTTTACACATGTTCATAAGTCACTTTATCCCTCCCAAGTTCACTTTTCAGAAGACCTCTTATAGACGCCATCTTATCATATTAACCAAGTCACAGTCTCCTTTATCCATAATTTTAGTCCTCAAGATAACAAGCAAATTTTCAGTATTGTTTCTTTGCCTTCTTATGCACTCCCCCAAATAAGTCCAGTTTTTCTGTTGAATGACTTTCATAATAAACAAATCCTCTTCTGGGGATTTAAATTTTTTTTTTGCGAATATGCACCATAGATTCATTCTTATTGCATCAACTTTTCTCTTTGTAAAAAGTAAATCTTGTCAATTCACATCCCTTTATTTAAAAAGACTGCAAAGCTTTCTTTCCTTTTTTCCCTCCTTTTTTCATCTTGAAATTCTTATAGGAGAAAAAAACTAAGAAAAAAGAAATGGCCCTCTCCTTTCTTGTCTTTCTTTCTGCCCCTGTTTTCATTGAGGCTTCCCCTCTCACTATTCTAAACCAATTTCACCTTCTTCCAATTGTCCATCATTGTACCCATTTGTGGAAATGTTCTGTTATTTATTTGGTCCACAGCAGTGATTTCATTTTTTTATTAATACAAAAAAAATCTGAATAGTAATAAAATCCCTTCTATAAAGGTAAATCATAAATTGTTCTGCAATTAAGAATTTTAGATTGGGAATTTAAGCAACTTGCCCAAGATCACAAAAAACTCTCTTTAGATTTCTTTCCTAAGCTACTTTTCTATGAAGCATCTTGTCAGTTGTCCACTGAAGTCACTTTAAGGAACACATTTTACCATCTGTTTTACTGAACCCTAAAGACTACAGGGAATTACCATTAGTTTTTCAGATGAAACCTCCTCTATGAGTTGTCTCCTTATGGATTCTAACCTTGCGTCCCTAGGCAGATTTCAGGGAATCTATTAACTTGCTTAAAGAAAAAAATTACATCTTTATTTTCATTAAACTCCAACTGAAATATTTTTCATTTGAGATTCTCAAGATATTAGGAGATACCACATTTTCCAAAGCTATGATGCAATAAGCAAACTGTGCCCTGAACTTGGCTTAACAACTGTCCTTTGTACTCACCCTCTGGATGATCTCACTGTCTGGCAAAATGCCATAATTATTATATTGCTTTGGCCAGCATCAATCGTACTCTGAGATTAGACACCCTTCTGTTGCATCCATGTTCTGTCCATGAAGCCTGGCGATACATCAAGCTTTCACATTGTTTCTGATATCCCCCATTGTCAGTTCTACAGCTTACTGTACAGTTTTTGGTATAAATACTGATTTGTCCCCGCCCTGCCTGAGGTCCCACTATTAGGGATGGGGCTCCACCATATTTGTCCTTGCTTGCAAACAATTTCCCTCATTTTGAAATTAAACTTCTCTTTTATTCCTGACTCTCCCGTCTCTAGCTCAATCTGTTTGGCTCCCCCATCTACAGGCGAGATGTTGGCTCAATTTGGTTGACAGTGAAAACAAAGTTGTGATTTATTTGCACATCCAAGTTAATAATCTCCTTGAAATGCAACTATCTATTTATCTATCTACCTATCTATCCATCTATCAATCTGTCCATCCATCTATCCATATATCTCTTTATCTATGTAATATTAGTCTGATAATGGGTCCCTAAACTTCACCAGTCTACCATGACGTAAAAACACTTAAGAACTCCTACTCTAGAACAATTAAAGTTTTAGAACATAGAATGTTTTAAAGGTGTTTCATGCTTACACATGTCAACAGGACCAGAACAGGATTCTAACCTGTAAATGGCTGAAATCAAACAAAGTAGCTCAGAGACAGGAGAGTCAGGGATCAATCATAAATTTAATTAATTTGAGTAAAGAAAATGCTTACAAATCTCCCTCCCTCCATATACACATACTTTGGATAAGGAGAACTTAACATGCTGGGGCAAAGACAGGGTTTATATACATTTTTTTTAAATGTGGGCTGTACAAAGACGATAACTTTTAGTTCTTCCATAGTATTTCTCAAGGTTGGCAGTTTTTGGGACAATACAGACAGTCTTGGGTGCTAAGAGAATAGTCTTTAAGTTGTATAAAGACTGTTGAGCCTGTGATCATTAAGCAGGGTAAAACATTTGAGTTAGAGTGATAGAAACAGTACCTGGTTTGGTTCACTTGACAGTTACAAGAAAGAGATTATGAGCTTGTCAAGAGATATAATAAATGGCTCTCAGGTCCCTGGGAAATAGGGAAAGCTCCAACAAGTCCAAATAATATGAATATAATAAATCTCTCAGTGAACATCTCATACTGATCAGAGCAATACACTTTGGCAGAGGGTATGATCATATAGGGCACAAAAGCTATCAGGGTACAGTATGCTTTTTGGGCTTTAGTTCTGGAGAAAATGTCTCCAAATATCTTTACATTTTTCCCTTTTGACCAAAGGGAGAGACTCTGAAAGAACCCTTGACCGTTATAGTTAGTAGAAGAGAAGCAGATAAAAGCTAGGATGCCACAAGAAGTGCATTGGGCCAGAATGAGAGGTTGCCTAGAGGGTTAGTTCTTTAAGGGGTCCTACTGGGGATGAGTGTCCTAGGTATCATTTCCAGCCATTGGTTGTTTGAAAACAGAAAAGAGGGGAAGTAGAAGGAGAAAATGCCAGCACACACTTGAATCAGAATGTTAGTTATTGGGTACATAACTACATATCAAGAAGTTTGAAAGTTGTGGGAGTAATCAGAAGATCCTGTAAGAGCCGTTAAAAACAAAACAATCATTGATTGACAATTTTCAGATAACACATATGGTTTGCTTGAAAAGTACAGTTATGAGAAAACATCAATCTTTGGTTTTAATCAAGATTTTTAAAAAAGTTCTTAGTTAAGAGCCTAATATATAGAGATGATTTGCCAGCCACACAGAACAAGGTTCAAACAATATAATAAAGTTATGCATATAATTCCATATATCACATAATTACATTGCCAGGCACAGATCAAACTTGTTCCGAGAAGGCAAATTTATATGTTACTAAGGTAACCAAGAGAATTTAAACATCAATATCTATTCCCATCTGACAGAGCCACGGAGCTAACTAAACATTCTCTTAACCTGAAGGGTGTAAGATGAAAGGGAGCAAAGCTAGAACAGGTAACAGTCTCCCAATCTGTAGAGGCCAGAGCCAACAGGTAGGAACAGCTGATTAGGGGAACAGGGTGTGTAGAAAGGATCATCCTAGATATTTCATGTAGCCATCTGATCTCTAGATATCTTTTCTTGAACAATATGCTTTATTCTCAGTATAATTCTAAAAGGGGGCTCTATTTCTCTGCTTTCAAATTTGAAAGTTAGTACAACTACTCAAATTTGGTTTTCAAATTTTTAAATTTCAGAGAATTTCAGTTAATATATCATCTATTATTTCTATCCTTACCTACCTAAATCCTGTATCTGATACGAGAATTTTATAAATTTATGAGGGTCTACCTGTAACATCAACTCTTTTGCCTTTTAAAAATATCAGTCAGATACTTTTAGAAAGAGAAAAACATTTCATTTTATTTAACATTATCAATAAAATTTATTTATAAAATCCAATTATTCTTAAAAGATTCTTAATCCAGTTTTGAGAAATTATTACTAAAACATATGCAAAGCCTGATTTTTCATGATTAATTAATTTTGGAAAACAGCAATATACATGTGTACATAGTTTTTTTTTTTTTTTTTTAAAGAAAATAGTCTAAACCTGTTGCTTTTCTTAAAATTTACTATTCCATTTATTTGGAAAACATTCACATAATATCTTTGTCTTACTATCTTATCTAATTATCTCTCTATTATGATTTCACACACATAATTGATTAAATAAGTTGTGGTACATGAAGAGATTGTAATATTATTGTGCTATAAGAAATGACTAGCAGAAGGATAACAGCACAACTTGGAATTCACATGAGCTGTTGCTGAGTGAATTGAGCAGAATCAGAATATTGTGTGCAGTAACAGCAACATTGTGCAATGATCTACTTTGGTAGACTTAGCTCTTCTCAGAAATACAATGATTTAAGACAATTCCAAAGAACTCATGATAAAAAATGCTATCCACATACACAGAAAGAACTATGGGGTCAGAATGAATATTGAAACATACAATCTTCACTATTTTTGTTTGGTTTTGCTTTTTCCTTTGTTGTGGTTTTCCCATTTTGTTCCAATTCTTCTATCACAACATGACTAATGTGGAAATATGTTTTACATGATTATATATGTAAAACCTATATCAAATTGCTCTTTGTCTTTGAAAAGGAGAAAAAATAGAACTCAAAATCATATAAAATAATTGTTGAAAATTCCCTTTATATGTAATGGTTGGAGGGAATACCAATAAGTGGAAAAAAGAGATCATTATGTCAAATTTCTTCATTTTGTAAATTAGAATTATATTTCTCAGAGAGCTTATAAATTGTTCATAACAGCTATAGTTTGAGTCCCTCTTCAAATGTGAGATTTATGAAAACTAATCCATACATTATACTATATTTTACAATCTTAAAATCTCTAGTGGAGTTGTTATCTCAGGTAATCAATTAGTTAAAAAATAATGTCCCCTTCTATGTCAGGAATTATACAAAAGGCAATTTGTTATAGTGGTTAGAGAGTTGGCCATAGATTCAGTACCAACTTATCTCCTACTCTCTCTGTCACTCTCTGTGTCACAGCAAGTCCTTTTAAGACCTGAAGTTGGAACTCTTGCTGCTCCTTGGGTTTGGTGGAGGTGGTAGTCTGGGAGCAGGGGAATCTCCTCATTGATACAAATATACATATGAATTAATTTAATCAGTTTAATTTCTATTTTATTTAATTATTTTTATTGCTTATAACACAGATCCACATAAATGTACACAGATACTAAGCCAGGCACCAAGAAAAAAAAATACAACCAAACTGATCATATATGTAAAGGATCCAATTTGTTTTGAAATAATAGATCTTTTGGAAGGCATTATGAATGAACATTGGAAAATCAATTAATGACAGAACTGAGGAACTGAAGTAAGAAAACTTTAACTCTCTCTTCTACCAGAGACATTATAGAAATCTTCCTTTTCAGGCCTCCCCTCATTTGTATATTTGTTAAGAATACAAACAATTTGGTATAAGTCATACATGTCTAATGTGAAAGAAAACAAGCAGAATAAAACCTCAAAAACACAGAAAGTTTTAAAAATATTCTTCAATCTGTTTTCAGACACTATCACGTCTTTCTCTGGGTCTGAGAGCATTTTCCATCATAAATTCCTCAGATTTTTCTTTGATCATTATATTGCTGAGAATAATTATATCATTAACAACCAATCATAATACAATATTGCTGTTACCTTATACACTATACATTTCACTTTGCATCAATTCATGAAAGTATAGGTTCTTCTGAGAGCATCCTGGTCATCATTTCTTATAGCACAATAGTATTCCATCACAATGCCATCATAAAATTCCACAATTTATACAGTCATTCCCCAATTAATGGGCAACATAATAATTTCCAACTCTTTGTCCTCAGAAAAGAGTTGCAAAAACTGTTTGTGTATATATAGGCCTATTTTCCTTTTTGGTTTTTTATCTATTTTTGGGATACAGACCTAGTAGTGTTATTCTTAGGCCAAAGTGTATGCAAGGTTTTATAGCTCTTTGAGTTTAATTCCAAATTGTTTTACAAAATGGTTGAATCAACTCACAACTCCATGCAGAGTGCACTCATGTTTCATTTTTTCCATATTCCTTTCAACATTTATATTTTCCCTTTTCTGTTATATTAGTCAATCTAATATATGGGGGAGTACATCAAAAATGTTTAATTTGCATTTCTTTAGCAATGAGATCATTTTTTTCTTATAATATGGATAGCTATAATTATGACTTTAAAATTCATAACTTTTGATCATTTAATAAATTTGGGAATGGCTCTTATTTTTATAAATTTGAATAGATTTTTTCTAATGAAATATAAGATCACATTCTGTTTTTTTATTCCTTGTCATCCTATTTACTTATATTGATATTACAGTCCAATACCAAGAACAATCATAACTGTAAACAAACTTAAGTCTGGGTACATTTCCATTCAATAGTTTGTTAACATCGATGTAAAGTTATTCTAATTTTATCACATAGACAGCAATGGAGAAGGGCATAGTTGGCAGAGGTGATCTGTATTTAGTTGAATGGACCAAAAGATCCAATTTTTAGTGTGAACATTTATGCCTCAAAAATCAGCAAAGGCAACAAATCGCAATCGTTGCCTATCTTTACTTGTTTTGTTTTGTTAATTGATTTATGCTTTGTTGACTTTTTAGATTTAAGTAACCATAGAGAAATATTAATAATACAGATTAAACAAAAATAAATGCATTGTGAATACATCCCCCATCCCAGAAAGCTGGTTAATAAACCAGTGACCTCATGGTTATATTATGACAAGGAATGACAGTTGGACAGCTTGGGCATTCCACTGATGTCCTTGTTATGCCAAGAGAAAGTAAAAAATGTCTCTAATATGTTTAAGATTTTCATTGGGGAAAGTGTTATGGAAGACATGGACAAGTGATCAACTGAATGGGTCAGCATGAATGTCTTTTGATATTAATATTTTCATGAAACATCCATGTTAAAAAGATCACAGATTCACCTGTGCATTTTCATTTTCATAAAATGGAAAATTAAAGGCCTGACAAGTTTTACTTTCAAATTAATAGTTGATAAAACTGAAATTAATAATATCACTGTTCTAGGCTGCCAGAGAATTGGGCTGCAAAGTTGAATCTGCCACTTAGCATAGAACTTTGGACAATGTTAATATTCACAATGTTAATATTCATCTTTGGATCTAAGTCCATAACTGATAGAAAACATTAACATGGACAGCAAAACAAATTAAAAAAATAACTTGATCTCTAAAATGTAAAGTTTTAAGTTATTATAAAAGGAAACTTTGATTTGCTTTATCATAGCTTTTGTAAGAATATACCTAAAGCATGATGCCAAACTAGATAGGGAGATCTCTTCCTAAGATTTTAGTAGAGAACGTAAAGCACAATTTCCTTGAAATTTAACATGGCTCTTGCATCTCTGACACATGGATAGATATTCTCTTTCTTGACATTTAAAATTTTTGATTTCACAAAGTAAACAAAAACTTTAGGACAAATCGTTATATAAATTACTCTATTCTCCCATGCAATCCATAGTATTTTCATATGGAGTGGATTGTACTTGTAGGGAATATGGTGGTTAAGGAAGGATTAAAACCTAATGAAAGTTAATCAAAGCAAAAACTTCCTTCAGGCTGGCATGCATGTCTGTAGTTTGTCTGTCATTTATAATGCTGAAGCTGCTGGTTCATAGTCAAGCTGTAATTCTGCCAGTTAATGTATCCAATTAACCCCACTAATGAGCTAATCAACAGTGTAAAATCTGTGTAAAATCACTGAGGGTGTATGATGAATGGGAAATGCACTGAACTCTCCAAATATAAAAAGGGTTTTATTGCACTTGTTAAAGTGGCACTGTCGGCTTCCTCTCTGAAGGGTAATTTATCACTAGGGTCCGTAACAGTGCCATGCCCTGAGAAGGCAGAGGTGGCAATAAACCCATCAGAAAATGATTACTCAGGAATGTAGAGCAATTAAAATGTCTCTGTGCATCAGAGTCATAAGCTGGAGAGCAAATGTGGTATTCTGTTGATGCTGGGTTCAAGTCAAAGAGCAGCAGTCACTTGAAGGTGATGCACAATCCCGGAAGCTGTGGCACTTGCATGGTTACTTATCAGCATGGGTATTTATCTCTTGTTCTCCTCTATTATCTGACAAGAGTATTTCAAGTTTCACAAACTAACTCTATCATACTATTCAATTGATAAGACTGACATTATGGGACTGACAATGTTCTCTCCAGGGACTCCTGTAGTATAAAAGATACTGTAAGGCACAGAGGTAAGTGACAAAGAAGGATCCATTCATTTTCCCCCAAGAAATTTGAGGATCAGTC
This sequence comes from Sminthopsis crassicaudata, assembly GCF_048593235.1. NCBI lineage: Eukaryota > Metazoa > Chordata > Mammalia > Dasyuromorphia > Dasyuridae > Sminthopsis > Sminthopsis crassicaudata. The sequence goes on from NC_133622.1 coordinate 144,556,424, forward strand.
TTGGATATATTTCCACAGGAAGAATAGTCCACTGCTAAACCCCCCAAGCTTAAAATATAGGCCCTTAGAGAGCAATATCACAGTGATGAAGTAGTACAACCAAAGAAGCAGTTACATGACAACACAGGATGGTGGAACAGAGGGAACGGGCAATCATTACAGAGAGGAAGCTTGCTCCATTCCACTCTCCCCCCTCCCCACCATTGTCAGTTTACTGAAACCAGAAACTGTCTCATCATGCTAGTTATTACATCAGATAAATACCTCATTGCTTCCTATCCTAGTGGGGAAATCACGGTATGTTTAGATAGAAAGTGACAAAATATGTTTAGATAGAAAGTGACAAAAAGAAAAAAAAAAGAATTCTAAAAGAATTAGGTAACTACAGTACTCCAGACTAGAAATTCAATGAAATGCAGGCCTTTTTTGAGGTTAAGACTATATATAGTGAATACAAAAACATTTACAGGTTTAAAATAGGGAGATTTGCTGGAGTCTGACAATTCTCAGAAGGTGAAAAATCCCCATTGATTTTTTTTTGTTTGATTGTGTATATTATGTTTTCAGAAAAAGTTCACTCTATGTTGCTGACTTTTTTTTTTTTAATCAAATTCTCAAAGTGGGTCAGAGTCAAAAAAATTGACTTGTCATTAAAAGGGAGTTCCAGAATGATGTTATCTTCCTACTAGATATTTTTCATTTCCATCTTGCAGCCAACATGTTTTCATAAGTGATCTTATTATTAGTATTTTTAGTATTTTTATTCAGTGGAAATAAAGATGGTCTCTGTTCTTCCGAAAGTGATTGTGACCGATTTATGTATTTTTATTTCTTTCTTCTTAAAGGAGACTTCTGCCAGATAGCTGTTTGTTTGCAGTTTCTCTCCTGTGGTTATGTTGACACAGTCAAAGACAGAGTGAACTAACTGTAGGTTTCTTTACAATTAAAATAAAAAAGAGACAGATTCCAGGATTGGTAAACAGAAAAAAGAAGAGATATGTCTGGAGTCCAATAGCAAAGTTGTAGCTTGGGTAAAGGTGTGCAATATTCTTAATACTGTGTCTATCTGTCTCCTGTGACTTGAAAACAAAAGCTTATGGATAGGAAACTAGCTTCAGTAAAATAATGATCTTTTTCTTCTAGATCTCTACAGTTTTCATTTTACATAATTTGGAATTGATAAATATTCAGTATAGAAAAATCAATTAAATATTGTTCTTAGAAATCCTTTCAAAATTATTCAAATAAAATGACTAAAATGTCTATACTCTTTGACCTAGAGATTCTGCTTCCCCTTCTTTCTCTCCTCATCTCTGTCTGTCTCTGTTGTTCTCTCTATCTGTATCTTTCTGCCTCTCATTTTTGTCAATAGCATCCTTGTAGGATATAATTAGCAGTGGCAACATTTTTTATCTTAGAACTATGGAAGTTGAGTCCATCAACTGAGACTGGTGAAACAAATCATGGTATTATTCTGAACAATTATAATATATAAATATAAAGAAGCCTAGGAAGACATGCATAATTAAAAATGGGCTAACTAGAAAAAGAAAACAGTACACACACACACACATATATATATAGTATATAAACACATACACTATTGGAAATGGAAACATCACAAAAGCAGAGTTTTCTCATTAATGAGGAGGGACTGTTTTTACTTTTCTTTGTCTTCCTAGCACCCAGTAAATTTCCTTTCATAACAGTAAGTGCTTATTGATTAATTGGCTGATTTAAAGTATTTTTAAAAATAAAAGGATTCAACTAGCCCCTGAAAATAGTTTTGCCTTTATTCATGAAATTAGTTTCTCTAATATGGAGATGAGTATCTTGGCCTTTTATGCACACTTCAGCTTGTCTCTGCCACCATGATCTTCTACCTTGAGCCTAGCATTTTTCAACATAGCATAAATCTTCTTGGTAGTATAGAGGAAAAAAAGAAAAGTACACAATGGCAACCAACCTACTTTTGTCCCTTCTTCCTGTCTGAAAATTACCAAAACTGCACTAAGGCAAAGTCTATAGGTCCTCATTGCCCCTTCTTTCTGCATACCACTCTGACTGCTCTAATTATATAATCATAAATTAAGACTTGAGAAAACCATCTAGCAAATATCCTCTCTCCCTAAAAAGAGGAAACTGAAGTAAAGTTTAAAGACTTACCCAAAACCAGACAAAAATAAACATCAGAGAAGGGATTATGACTTCTCAACTTAAAATCTACATTTAATATGGTCTTTTATCATTTTCATTTGAATTCATGTGAAGTGGGAGAAATACCATGCTTTACCTGAGGTTCTGAAACTTGCAGGGCTGATCCTGTTCTCCATGCTCCCTAAGGATAGCCTTCCCCTTGATAAAGTGAGCAAATTTGCAGGAAATTAAAAGTTGGCCATAGGCCATTTAAGTTTCCACATATCCCCTCCCACACCTTCCATTCTAAACCATTTCATTTCTTTCCCCATTTCTTGTTTTCTTTCTTTTCTTCCTTTCTTCCATACTTCAAACAACAAGGCTTTTAGTTGGAAGAAATGGGATAGCAAATCATAGATTTGAAATAGATAAAAAATTGCTCTCTTTTTATCCCACCATTCCCCTCTGCACTCTTTAGATATAACTAGACAATTAATTTCAGTCTTATGATTTCATATCTTAATGTCAGTGTCTTTGACCATTGAATGTATTTTAGTGGCCAAGAATCAAAAATATAAGAATTACAATGATAATTTTAACACACAATGTTAGTCTATATTACTGTAGAATCATTTGCTAAAAACACTTCCTTCTTAGAAATAGGGTTCAGCAGTATTTTTTTTAAAGATACTACTTAATTATTTATGACTGATACAGTATTTGAGGAGTTGTAGAAAGAACAAGGATTTCTGGATAATATAAATCTAAAATAATAACACTTGAAGTGAAATGATATTAGAACAGTGAATCATTCAGACTATAGCAGGTTAATAACATTTTTCATACTGTGATTCATACTGAAGATTTGCTTTCGATTTGAACAGAGAGTACTGACCTTTTTACTTATAGCTTCTATGATTACGGTGCTTACTCAATCATTCCATGCTCAAGCCATTCACTTCTTAAAATCTGGCACCTGATCTTACTACTCAACTGAAATGGCCTTTGCAAAGGTTACCAGTGATCTTTGAATAGCTAAATTTGACAGTCTTTTCTCAGTCCTTGTCCTCCAGTGAAGAAATCTATTCATGATGCTTCAGGAAACACACACACACACACACACACACACACACACACACACACACACACGTGTGCTCGATGATTTTTTTTCGAACTTAGCCATATCAACAAAAGGCCAAGATTCATCCAAATGTAGTACAACATTGTGAATTCTCTTAATGGAACCAGTTCTCCAGAAAATAATAAAGCAAAAATTTAAGTAAATGTAGGAAAATCATAGTTTCCTCCAAAATTAGAAAAGTAAATGTATCATTTAATGAACTGTTTCTGAATGTATGATTATGAAGAAGTCTCTAGGTATGGAGGAAATCTCTCCTCTACAGTGCTAACTTATTTCTCTGCCTGTCTGATCCTTCATCTTGAACCTCCCTAGCTATCATTTGTCACCCTCTCCATGAGAATACCTCTGAAGATTGCTCTTATCTCTCTAAGCAACTTCTTTCCCAGTTCAGCCATCACAAAGAGGCAAATGAATAGCTAATATTCCTATTGAGCTAACTTGTGCTTCTGAGATATAGGTCTATATCTTCAACTGCTTTCTAGAATCTCCAAACAAGATGCTGACATCCCGTGTCCAAAACTGAGAGCATTATCTTCTTCACTGAACCCTTTTCTCCAGATAACCTTATTTCTATTCCTAGTCCAAATCTACACCCTCAGAATCACCCTAGTTTCTTCCCTTGCCCTGACCTTCAAACCAATCAATTCCAATGAACACCTCATATTTGGCCTTTCTCTTTTCTCAGTCACAACTTTACAAATTCTATGCAAATTCAGAGAAAGGCCTGAGGCATTCTGGATACATGTCACAGAAAATATCAAACTTCAACTCATCACCATTCAAGTAGAAAATGTTAACAGCTCATTCATATCTTTTCTTTAGTCTCTCCTTTATAGTCTCTTAAGGGACTCTGAGGAGGCTTCAGAAAGTAGTAGGTGCTAGACAAGTCAAATAACTTCTGCAAATACCTTGACCACCATTTCTCCAGCACCTATTAGTCCAGGAACCTGAAACAAGAACTTTAGAAATAGTAGTGTCTGCCATATTGCCAAATATGCTTCCACAGAAATAGTAGTGTCTGCCATATTGCCAAATATGCTTCCTCATACACTCCTATAAGGGTCTTGGAAGGGAAAAAATCATTTAAGAGTAAAGGTAAATTTTCCCATCATCACCAATGATAATGGCCATTCAAATAAAACTAATAGGCAGCAAGAGCCAAGTGAGTGGTGACATCTCCTCCCCCAGACCAGTGATTGTTATGAAGTCATCTTTACAGGTATCGGCTGAGGAGGCACATTTAATGTTTAGTTATTTATCTCATATCTTTTGCTGTTTCTTTCTTTCACCTTCAATCTTTCCTAGCATCAAGGTGTGTGCATATGTATTTTTTTCCAAAAAGTCCCATCTTCTCATTATGTGGGAGGTAAGAGTGATTCAAATCTGGCCTCAACATTTACTAGACACTACAGTGACCCTGGACAAGTCACTTAACCCTATTTGCCTCAGTTTTCTCATCTATAAAATGAGCTGGAGAGAAAATGAGAAACGACTCTTTTCCAAGAAAACTCCAAATGAAGTCACGAAGAGTGAGATATGACTGAAACAACTCAACAATATATCAATAAATCGTTAAACTAGCAAAAAAGAGATCATAATGCACATAATTACATAATAATTAGTATTACCTATCTGAATTTTTCATCAGAGCTTTCTTTCCAAACAAAGGAGCTAGTTGCTTTGATGGTATTTAATATTCATACTATAGTAATTTTAACATTAAGATTGAGATTAAGAAAAGACTGATTATTCCTTGGATAATAAAGAAATTTTAGATTAAGAAACTCCCTCTAAAAATTCAAAGTCAGCATTTTCTCCACCACTTTCTACCTTAGAAAGTTATCTACAAGGTTGAGACATTGAATGATATGACAAATCAAACACCTGGGAACACCAGGGAAAATTCTCTTCTTACATATACTTATTGATTGCATAGTGGTGCAGGCAAAATGTAATTATGTGTCTTTTCTAGAAGTATATATACTTTAAATAATCAAAAATTTATTAAGCACTCACTATTTGTAGGAATTAACACTTTCTCTATTTGATAAACTTATATTTAATATGATCAAGGTTAAAAAATTTAAAAATAATAATCCATGTTGAAATAATTTATATTTTTCTTTCCAATTTTGGGCATTATTTGTATACACACATACATATATACATAATAATTTTTGTATCCATGTATTTCTATAATAGACAAGTTCCATGGGGTCATTTGCTATGACATCCAAATATTCTACCTGCCCCAGAGTCTAAAACCATTTCCCATACACAATAGGTGTTTGTAATAAATATTCAATTATATTGAAGAAATCAAGAACATGGATGACTGCCACATCTTTAAAAAGTAAGGCCTATAATATAATGATTCAGGTGTGAGTCTCAGGTCACATATTATTCACTGATTCCTAACTTAATTGTACCTTTTCCATTTGATTGTAATATGAGTATCTCTTTGTATTTTGTCTTTGATCTGTCTTATTAATCTGGGCCCTGAATTCTTCACTCTGTCTTTGGTGGCTGAGCCACTTGGATGATAGGTTCTGACTTTGACATCACCTCTGCCCATATCATTGTATCTGGCCAAAGTTCTTGCTTCCTGTTATAGATAATTACATGACAATTTTGTGTTGACTGTACATAATTTTCAAGCCTTGTACTTTTATTAAAATAACATATTCAATTGGCTAATTATATTTCACTTAGTGTTGACTAAATTATTTGAAATGTTTAGAGAATTCCATATTTAATATTTCTCAGAAAGTTTTAATAATAGGAAAATATTTTCAAGCCAAAAAATAAGTGACATTTCAAATGATTACTGAAAAGTCAGGGAGATAAATGGGCAAGAAATTGACAGCCAATGTCTTTGTGAGCCAATCTTATCAGCTATTACTGATTCTTGTCATCTGCTATGTTCAGCAGCATGTACATGTAATAATTGTGTCTTTTCTTTGTGGAAGTTCTCACCAGAGGTAGGGTTGGAATGATTGTCAGTTGGCTGGTTGTTTTGTAATCATTTAATATCAAACATCAAGAACACTACAATCTGGATTCCATTTGGCAGAAGGTGCCCTGGTTCAATGTTTGTAGCAATCCAGTTTCTTTAATATTTATCTTCCATTGTTATTGCTTTTCTTGAGGAGAGAACATTGAGATTTCTCTCTATGCTTGCCTAGTACATTCTATTTGACTTTGAAGCATCTTTAGATGTCTACTCATAAAATATTGACTTGTAAATCATTAAAGAATTTAGAAATTTGAAGTGACTACAGAAGCTATTTAGCCCACTGTATGTATAGACGAAAGGGATCTCTACTAAAGTGACCACATATGTAATGATTCAATCTCTTCTTGAAGACCTCTTCAAGGGGAGGAATTTGATGATGAGAAATCACAATGCATGCATGCATGCACATAATCACTCATTTGGAAATTACTCCTGATTTTAAGAATCAATACATTCAACTTTCATTCATAGTTCCTGATTCTGTTCTAATAAATGCCTGTCTTAAAAACAGAACAAAACACACAAAAATCCTAGTATTTTCTTGATTCTTTTCTTCCTAGGTTGAGTACTCCCAGTTAATTCAGTGTTTATATGACTTGGACTCCTTAAAGTATTTTTCACTTATCAGTTGGGGAATGGATTTTTTTTTATAAATCTGACTGAGATCCTATGTATTTAAGAAATAAGAACTTTATAAAGTTTCCTTAATCCTGCTCTTCTTCTTTCAATTTTGCCTCCATTGTTTCTGTTTATGCAAAAGCATTTTTAATGTAATTAGAATTATTCAGTTTAATATCCTATGGCTCTATATCTTTTTATGAGCTTTTCTTTTAACCATATTTCTGGAAGGAAATTTTTCTGACCCCTTCATTTTCTTATTTTTAGATACTTTTTGTCTAAATCATGTCTCCAATTTGAGTTTCTCTTGGCGTATGTATTTAATACAATAAACTAATCTATGGCAATGTATTAAGTAATTAATATATAGTTTATTCCACTTGAGTGACAGAAATATCTCATTGAAAAAACAACTGACTTAGAAAATAGATTTAGGAAAGACAAATTCAAAAATTTTGGTCTACCTTAAAGGAATGATCAAAACAAGAGCCTAGACATTATCTTTCAAGAAATTATTAAGGAAATTTGTCATAATATTCTAGAACTAGAAGGTAAAATAGAAACTGAAAGAATCTATCAATCACCTCATAAAATTGAGATCCCAAAATGAAAACTCTCAGGAATATTATAGTCAAATTCCAGAACTCCCCAGACAAAGAGAAAATATTGTAAGCAGCAAGAAACAATTCAAGTATTGTGAAATCACAGTTAGAATAACAAAAGATTTAGTAGCTTCTACATAAAGGTAGAAAAGGTTTGAAAATATGGTATTTCAGAGGATAAAAGAACTAGAGATAGAACTAAGAATCTCAGGGTTTTTGTTAGTTTGTTTTTACTGAATATGGAGTGAGAGAGAATGGATATTCAATGAAATAAAGGACTTTTAAGCATTCTTGATGAAAAGACCAGAGATGGATGGATAATCTGAAATACCAATCTCTGGAGAAGAATAAAAAAAGAAAATAGGAAAGGGAAATCATAAGGGACTTAGGGACTTAATGAGGTTGGATTATTTGGATTCCTTTGTGGGAAGGTATTTGCAATTCATAAGAACTTTTTTCATCATTATATGGCAGTTAAAGGGACCTTGTATGTGTGTGTGTGTGTGTGTGTGTGTGTGTGTGTGTGTGTGTGTGTATAATGTAATAGAAGGCACAATGTTTGTTGAATGTGAAGCAATGATATCTAAAAAGGTGAAATTAAGGAGTGAGGGTAATGTACAGGGAGCGTGAGAAAAGGAGAGGCAAAAAGGAGAAAATTATCACGATCACAAGGAAAAAATCTTTTATAGTGGAAAGAAGGAATGGGAAGGTAAATGCAAACCTTACTTTCATTGGAATAAGCTCAAAGAAAGAATAACATAAAGACTCAATTGGGTATAGGAATCTATCTTACAAAACAGGAAAGTAGGAAGGAAAGGGAATGGGGAGGAGAGTGGTAGAAGGGAGGGAAGATTTGGGGAAGAAGTCATTAGAAGCCAAACACTTTAAAAGAGAAAGAGGTTGAAAAGAGAGAGTGCAATAAACATGGGGTGGGATGGGGAATACAGTTACTAAAAGTAATTGTGGGGAAAAAAAAAAAAAAACTGAAGAAAGTTTCTCCCCCCCCCCAATAAAGGCCTCATTTCTCAAACATAAAGAGATTTGAGTCAAATTTATTAACATAAGAGCAATTATCTTTTAGATAATTATAAGTGATCAAAAGATATGAACAGTTTTCAGATAAGGCAATCATAGCAATCTGCAATCATACTAAAAAAAATGCCCTAACTCACTATTGATTGGAAAAATTCAAGTTAGAACAGTTCTGAAATACTATCATATAAATATTAGATTGGCTAATTAGACAGAAAAGGAAAATGACAAATGTGGAAGGGATGTGAGAAAAATGAGACATTAAGGCACAATTGGAGAAGTTGTGAACTAATTCAACTATGCTATAGAGCAATTTGTAACTATACCCAATGGACTATAAAACCCTTTGACTTAGCAATACCAATACTAGATTTACGTCCCAAAAGGGATAAAAAATGAAAAGGAAAAAAGACTTCTAAGTACAAAAATATTTACAGCTGGGGTCAAAGAATTGAAAATCGAAGGGATGTCCATCAGTTGGGGAATTACTGAATAAATTTTGGTATGTGATTATGATGGAATACTATTGTGCGATGAGAAATGGTGAACAGGATCCTTTCAGAAGAACCTGTAAAGACATTTATGAACTGAAGCAAAGTAAAATGTACTGTGCACAAAGTAACAACAATTTTGGAAGATTATCAACTGTGAATAACCTAACTCTTCTCAATAATACAGTGATCCAAGACAAATATCAGGAAAAATAGCTGATGATGTCAATACAGATAGAATCATACTTTTTTTAAACTTTCTTAAAAAAATGTTTGACATCAGATTTTAATTTAGGCCTTACTGACTCCAAGGCAGTGTAGGTGACAGAAAAGCAATTTAGGTGATGGAAAAGATAGAGCAACAGGTCTGGAATCAATAAGATCTGAGTTCCAATCTTGTCTTAAACACTTATTATCTGTGTGAGCTTGAGCAAGTCAGTTAACCCTGTTTGTCATAGGTCCTCAAATCACTTCCATATCTTTGCCAAGATAGATCAATTGCAGTTGTGAAGAAAAACAACAATAACTTGTTGACTTTCCACTATACAAACCACTGAGTTGCAGATAAGAGGAAGTATGGTGTACTGGAGAAGACCTTCTTTCAGCTACAAAAAATATCATATATTACACTGCATTGTAGAGTTTGAACAGGACTTGACACATTCCATTCTCTAATACATATAGCCTATTTGATCGAGGGTAAATCATTTAATGCCTCAGGGCCCCAGGCAGCTCTTTAGAACTATAAGCTTCAGAACAATTCCTATTCTTCATAAAGAGAGGGAATTTCTTTCCCAAGAGTTCCCTACATGAATTTGCAGGTCTGATGCAAATTGATAAGACAAAAGAAGGAAACTAAATTGTAAAAAAATAAAATGTTGCCCACAGTTGTGAAATTGGTCTAATTATGGTATATAATTCCCCTGCTGTGCATTATTTGCTCTAAGCTATTGCTTAAAATTTATCCACATTTTATGTAACATACAGTGAAATTATAATTAAATGTTTCTGATGAATTTTAACAAAAGAGGATGCAGTAATGCCAATATGTCACCTGGGATCTTTTAAAGGGGTATGTGATTACATTATGGTATTGCCTTGAGTTGATTTATTTGTTAGTTTATTATAAAAGGTTTTTAATTTTCAAAACACGCACATAGATAATTTTCAGCATTCACTCTTGCAAAATCTTGGGTTCCAAATTTTTCCCTCCTTTCCCCTAACCCCCTCTTCTAAATGGCAAGAAATTCAATATATGTTAAACATGTCCAGTTCTTCTATACATATTTCCACGTTTATCATGCTGCCCAAGAAAAATCAGATCTAAAAAGAAAAAAAATGAGAAAGAAAAGCATATCTATATCTATATCTATCTATCTATCTATCTATCTATCTATCTATCTATCTAGACATACATATAAGTGGGTACACACACATACACATGCACATATGCACAAGCATATTTTGTTTTCCCTGATGGAATATCAGCTCCCTGAGGATAATGCATGTTTTTCTGTCTTAGATTCCATAGTTCATAACACAATGCCTAATTAAATTGTAAGCACTAAATAGACGCTTGTTGATTATTTGACATTGTTTGAAATTAAAGGAAAACAGCATGGTATCCTAGAAAGAATTAGTCAAGGGACTCAGGTTCAAGTTCCTTGCACTTTTCAGTCAGGTGTCATAGTGAATATAATACAGGTTTGAATACATATTCTACATTAGACACATACTAGTAATGAGACAATGGTTAGATTATCTGCAAAATGAGCAAAGTCACTTAATGATCTCGAAGTTCTCTTCAGGCTCTAACTCTATTAAATCTTAGATTTATTATTATTACTTTTGCCCAATAGAAAGTAAAATAATTGCTTTGTTCATATTCAAGTATTTTACAAACCTAATATTTAATTTAATATGCAATTCAAAATATCTGTTTTTGATATACTCTCAGTGAAACCAGTTTTTTGTTCATTTTATATAACAACAGGAATTTTTTAAATGCGAATCATTAAAAGAATAGCAAGCATGCTAGGATGTTATTTAATATTACAACTATCTATCTAAATTAGCTTTAGTACTATACACCTGAATCCAGATAGGTTTGCTTCCTCAGGGAGTTTGTTGGGGTAACTTCATTTCCTGATACTTCAGTGTTCTAAGTATCCCCTGATACTCCACACGCAGAAATCTCCTCAAAGGATTTTTAGCATAAATTATTTCAATTTCATATAAGAATTCTGGTACCTTATATACTTGAGCTAATACATTTATAGTTGGTCCCAGAAATCACATGTGTATCAGTTCCATTAACATTTTGAAACCTATTAAGTCATTTCTATATTCCATTTCAATCTGTTCATCTCCTGTTTTATTCAATGATCTTATAAATATTACATTCCCATAAAATAAAACATTTTATATTTAAAATATACTTTACAATGAAAAATGGAATCTATATGGAGTTTTTTTTTTTTTTTTGAATTTTTGGACTAGAACTGTGCATTCATTGGGGGATTTCTGGTAAAGAAATGTCCTGTACCAATTGAAGATAATGTAGTTCAAAGGAGTTCTCTAAAGGAATGTCTCAGGATTGTGTTCCATTTAATGTTTTTATTAATGACTTGTATGTTAGCAAATCAATTTTATAGGTGATCACTGGAGAAAGATTCCACTTAATTCTTGGATTCTGAGAGTTTATACATTTATCATGGTAACAGACCATGTAGCATCCAAAGAATATGAAGCTCAAATGCCAGTCTAGTGTAGTGAGTAATGAGTAGAAAAGGAAAATACACATCTATAACAAGTGTCTGGCAAATTCCCTTCTCGACCTTTCACTAAAACAAAGGTCATAATGTATCAGTATGATCAACCCTTCATGCCTGGATTGTTGCCACATCTACTATAGCTGGGCGCCATTGTTTCTGTTTGGTTTGTCTCCTGCCTCCATTTATCATCCATTCAGTTGTCAAAGTGATCATTCTAAAGTTCAGGGTAACCATGATCAAGAGATTAACAGGACAATTTGCACAGATTATTTCAATGTCTATCTAAGAATTTGGCCCTTACTCACATTAGCTGACAGTTTATAGTTATGTAGAAATTACATTTCTCAATCCCATTACCATTTTTAAAAAGGAAACCATACTATGTTATTCTTATATTCCATTTCAATCTGTTCATCTTCATCTTGTATTTTATCCAATGACCTTGTAAATATTATATTCATATAAAATAAAATATTATACATTTATTTAGTAATCCTTCATAATTTAAAATTGAGAGAAGTACAGAATGGTCATAATGAATTTACTTCAGGCTTCTTAATCACCTGTAAGAACAAATATAAAATCTTTTGTTTGTTCTTCATAACTCTCCACCCTCACTTCCAAACCATTCCAGTTTTCTAAAGTCTTATCATCCCTACATCCTCTGTTAGCCATTAATACTCCTTAATGTTTTTTGAACAATACATACCATTTCCAGATCCTGGGACATTTCTACTCATGACATGTGACATATGAGAATCCTTCATACATGGAATGCTTTGACTCCTCATCTCCATCTCTTAGAATGCTCATTTTAAGTTCTAACTCAAATTTCACCTTCTCTAAGAAGCCTTTCCCAGATTCCCTCAGTTCTAATACCTTCTCTCTGTTCCTTATGTCCTATTTATCCTACATATAGTTGTTCATATATCTTAATATGTTCTCTCATTCATTAATTTGGGAGTTTTAACTTCCTTTGTATCCCCAGTGTTTTTTATCTGACATGTAAAAAGAGCTTGACTAAATCACTGACTTATTTAAAGTAATAATATACTGGGATTTCTAAGAGAATGAAAGAAGTGATTACTAGATCTGTGCAAGACAGCATCAAATCCAAGCTCTCCCACTGGAAATTAAGTAGGACAAAGTCCTGATGCAGTGATTCAAGAGAAAAGAAGGCAAAGAGTATTGAGAAAATGAGGCATTCAATAAGAAAGGATTCTTGGAGGACTTTGAAGAAAAAGATAAATTCCTAAGAGGAAGAGTTGCAGATTTAGCTGGGTAAACTATCTTCACCAAGTTTGAAATATCCACACCTAAAAATGCAAATTCCTAAAAAGTTTGTCACAACTTCACTGGAAAATGAAATCATTCTCTGCTAGAACATGTAGAAAGTGAGATTGAATGAATAAGCTAGTTAACTATGGGAAGAAGATGTGGCATTTGGCAAGAAAAAACTGAGGTAGACTGAGAGCCATTGATATGGATAAGGTTACCTGCTGAATCCTTAAAGACTATTCCCCTTTCTTCTTTAAACAATTAGTTATTCTCTTATAATAATTAGGCAACAATGACATAAAATATGAACTATTTCATTCATAAATGGAGGGGGTAAATTATTCAGGAAAAAAAAAATAACAAACCTGTGTTTGTCAGCAATCCAAATCAGGTAAGATATATTAGAAGTTAAAATTCAGTGTCTGGGGGAGGTAAGGGGACTGAAGAGAAGTGTATATTATGCATTTATTTTAAAATACTTTGTTCTATTTATATTTCAAAAGTTCATATATTATAGTTTTAAAAAGATTAAATCCTAATTTTACATGCTTTCTATTTAACTGATTGGAGATAGAATCAAAATTTTGGTTTCTTGAAAGCTGACACTTGCCCTTCATTTTTTTTTCCTTCAGCAACTCATTCCCACCACTCCTTTTTGGAATGTTCTGTTTCAGTAATGTTTTACAGAGAAAAATGTCATATTGAAAAAAATTGGTGAGTCATTCTCTTTTTTCTTTTGACAGGCTTGGTAGTGGGGAAAATCTGGGTTCCACAATGTAATATCTTCTAAATAATGCTAAAGAGATGAGTCTAATTCTATCCTACCAGTATAATTACCATAGTCAAACTATAAAGATGTGAAGACTTACCCTCCAATCATGTCATTTAATATCCAAATAGCACTTTATAATGAAGCTTAATAAATTTTAAACTAGAATATATATGTCAAAAGAAGTCAAAAACATTTTTGGAACATGACAGTTTTTCTTCCTTTCTTATTTTTCCTTCATAAAAAGGTGTATTTCACCACACAAGCCTGGTCTAATTATTACAAAGTGAAGAAGGAAAAGAAACAGAGAGAAGGGGTTGTGAATGAGAGACAGAGATAGAGACACAGAGAGATGAGAGAGACATAGACACACACACACACACACACACACACACACACACACACACACACACACACACACATTGAAAGAGACAGAGCAGAAAGAGACCAGTCATACATCTATAAAAGACAGGTTTTGAGTAGACTGAAAACTAATTATTATATGGCAGTTAAGAAAGCCAAATCTACCTTAGGTCACATTTAAAAAGACATAGTGTTCGGGGTAAGGGAGGCAACAATCCAGTTGGATTCTGCTTTCATCAGACTACATCTAAAGTACTTTATTCACTTCTAGGCTGACCATATTTATAGTGTATTGTTTTTAATTTGTACAATAGGAATAATAACAACACCTGTCTCACAGGATTGTTGTGAGGATCAAATAAATTCACATTTACAATGTGTCTGGTACAATGCTTGACACATCGTAAGTAGTTAATAAACTTTTTTCCCCCTTTCCTTTCTACCTACCATACTCATTAAACTGTAGAATATCATGAAGAAGATAAGCAAGATTTTGAAGAATTTGTTATTCTTGTCATGTAAGGATTAGGGTTAGGGCATTTAGGAAGCAGGGCATGGTAAATATTCTCATGTTTACAAAGGTTATCACTGTCAAGAAGAATTAGATATTAGAAACAGACTTAATTTGAGACATTAGAAGCAAATAACAAATATTTGAAAATAAACTTGACTATAAGCACACATTTCTGAACAATTAGAACAAAACAAAAATAAAATGCCCCAAAATAGGAAAAGCTGAAAATCCAAGACTTCTTTTGTAAACACGGGTGGAGTTTGAGAGCCCTGCAATTCTTACTCACTGAAATTTTTCAGTTCTTTGCCACTTCTGCAAATAACTTAGCGAGGATTTTCAGAGATTTGTTTAGTTTGTTTTTGTCAATTAGAGGAACTTCTTGATGAGAAACTCCTACCAATACACAGTGATGCCTATAGGGAAAGTCTCTATCTTATAGTTGAGGTTAAGTGACATAGGCCAGTTTGTAAGGACATACATAGACAATATCTAAGTGGGATTTAGACTTTCAGCATCCAATTGTGGAATATCAGAAAGAATAATTTGTCAGAAACACTAGAAAATCTTTTAATTTTGTCTTGTTTCTTGTCCTTCTAGTCTCATCTAAAGTCTTATACTGTAAATCAAAGAATTGAATGCATTGATTTAAACAATCAGTGTTGCAATTTTTTACATATTTACAAAACTTTTAAAATGCTATCTTTCCTCCTGTGCCAATCACCTTTTTAAAAATAAATTATTTGGCATTGAATTCATATAATAATAAGAGTAACTAACCTTTATATTACATTTATGTCTCAGTGTGCTAAATGCTTTACAATTATTATTTCCTCTCATCTCCACAACAACCCTAGGAGATAGATATTGTTATTTCTTTTTAACAAATGAAGAAATTATGGCCTCCACTGATCCTTTTGCTCATCTCTGTGACTTTTTTTTCCATGAGCACCCACAAGGTCATCTTTCTGACTCTCTTCTAGTATGATTAAAATAGTAATGCAGTTCTTAAGCTATTATTACTTTCCCTTCCTATATGATCTGCTTATGGTTTTTTTGTGCTCAGAAAGTTCCTAATTTTATCATTTTTTCTAACATATTCATTTATAACTTTCTCTACATCCATAATCAATGGAGGGAAACACACAGATCAAGGAGGCCATCGATCCAATTAAGGATTTCAATTACATTTATATGAGTTATTGATAATAAACAATTTTTGTATGAATGGCATTTTATGGTTTACAAAATATTTTGTATTTATAACAATTCATACCACTACTCAGAACAAAGAACAGCGATGCTGGATCCTTTCCTTTGACATTGCCCCTCTACTTTGAGTGGGCTCAAATATTTAGAGATCAGACTGGGCCTAATTTTAGGGAATCCTGACTATTTATATTTAAGGTTAAGCTTTTATACTCTGGGCTTATTATGAACCTTCCCCATCATGCCAATGGGGAGAAATTTTTTAATCTATCTTATTCCTAAGGCCTCCCTAAAAGGAGGGTAGTGAGGGGCATACTATGTAAAATGCAAGTTAAGATATGGAACAGCTATTTGTTCTATACAAGACATGCCAAACACAAAGTGCATTGACAGAAAAACTTCAGCAAGTATTGATATTAACTCTGCTAAATTTTCCCAAGAGATTTAAATTTTAATCATGAGAATATAAATTATTTTGAATCTTTTTTTTTTTCTTTTCCCTGAGGCTGGGGTTAAGTGACTTGCCCAGGGTCACACAGCTAGGAAGTGTTAAGTGTCTGAGACCAGATTTGAACTCAGGTCCTCCTGAATTCAAGGCTGATGCGCTATCCACTGCACCATCTAGCTGCCCCAAATATAAAGTATTTTGAAAGATAGTAAATAGTTATTCATGTTACTCTTTACTATCCCCTCCAAATGCTCTGATGTATGTTCTTTCTGACAAACCAAGTCTTTGTTAAGGCTCATCCTTATCAAAAATCCTCCTTCCCAAGATTCCTACTGGTAGAGCCAGTTTCCCCAATTTTTTCTCTGACTTATGAGGTTACCTCCCAGACAGGACACATGAGTCTCATGATTCTATTAGGTTATTTACATCAACAAAGAAATAGAGAAAGATATACATGCAAGGAGAAAATGAGGGCAGATGATGAAGTGAGAGGAAGGAGTAGGGCCCATCCCTACCACCCCAACACTAGAATACATACAAGTACTGAGTAGGAAATTCAAGGGTAAAAAATCATTATATATTTATCTTTTGTTTTGATTTTCCCCCAGCCCAGATGAATGTATAGAGAAAGATAACTGTCTGTGGACACTGAGTGTCTATGAAGATATTTCCAGAATTTGAACCAAACTAGGTCCTACAGCTGAGCATATAAATCCTGAATCCACAAAACCTAAATTCAAGTTTTATTCCTCAGGAAAAAATAGGAGGCAATCAGCATTCTGCCTCTGTTTACCTAGCTAGGTCTCAGATATAGCACAAAATAAGGAAGATAGCTGTCCCAGAAAACTGTAATTATGTAATTATGTCAGGCAAGCACTGATCAGGGTCTGAAAGCTGTATACCAGGCAAGGAAGAGAAACAGAAGGAAAAAGTGATGAGCTTTTCATTTGAAGGCAGGGGAAGGGTGATGCATTTGATCCCTATTCTTATGTGAGACTTACAACCAAGTTACAAGGACTAGGAACTCAAACAAAAGGGAAGTCTGAAATTCTGTTGCTGTGAACTTGCAGACTTTAATTGACTTTCTGTTGATGAGTGTGAAAGGGCAGTAGAATTCTACAGCAACTTCAACCAGAGGCAACCCTGTAGTTGTGCAACACAGACCAGAGTTAGGATCTTTTAAAAATTCAAAGATTTTACTAATGAAACTTCACCCCAGAACAGACAACAGTCTATTTATTGCAGATATCTGTCATGGGTCACCTAGGAAAACAACACAATATAAGATGGAGTCAAGATGAGAGAAAATTAGAAATTTGTCCAGCTTTCTTTCACATTTCTTTCCTAAGAATCTAGAATATGTACCATATCAAATTCTAATCAGGCAATTCAAGAAAAGTCAGTTATTTTCCTGGTCCAGAGTATCTTAAGAAATAGAAACTCTACAGAAACTAGATTGGGAATACACTGAGAAGCAGCAGAGGCAACTTGGAAACAGTGGGTCACATTCTAATAGCCAGTTTATAAAATGCATGCCATCTACATTTCTATATATTTCCTATAAAACTCAAATAAAAGAGATAGAAAAAATAAGTTTGAAGCAGTTACAGAATGCATAAAATACTTGAGAACTTTTCTGCTAAGACATGCAGTGGAAGTCTGAATAAAATTCTTTACATAAGTAAAGACGGATTAAATTATTGAAAAAAATATAAATTGTTCATGTTTTTGGTTGAGCTAATAAAATTAAAATTAAAATGCTACATTAATTAATTTTATTCAGTGTCATTCTAATCTTGTTAGATTATAGAGTTAGTAATTAAAAATAATGATAGTATTTATAGAAACAGAATCAAGAAAGAAAAAGGAGGAGAGAAAGAAGGCCAAATAAGACTGGATCTCCATGTATAATGAAAAACAATTGGCATCAATATAATATGGTAAAACTTAAATAGTTCTATCAGTGGAACTGATAAGGCACATAACAGGAAAAATAAAATAAAATGCTTGCCCAATGTTTTCTAAACCCAAAAACCTTAGCTCCTAGGTTAAGAATTCACTATTTGAAAAGAAAAAAAAAAAAAACTTTGGGAAAAACTGGACCACAAACTGGCAAAAACTAAGTGTAGTCTTATATCTTATTATCCTTGAATAGATATATGACTTAGACATTTTTAAATGGGAATTTTCCATTGACGTTTTGTTTTGTTTTGTTTTGTTTTGACTAGGCAATTGGGGTTAAGTGACTTGCACAGGGTCACATAGCTAGGACTGCATTTATTGTCTGAGGCCAAATTTGAGCTTAGGTCCTCCTGACATCAAAGCTGGTGCTCTATTCACTGTGCCATCTAGCTGCCCCATAACTTATTATATTAAGGGTTTAACCCTAAATCAGTTAGAGAAGAAAGGAAGACATGACCTATCTGTTTATTAGGGAAGAGTTAATGAGCAAACAAGATATATCTAGATAGATGGATAGATAGACATGATCACAAATGATAAGATGGACAACGTTGATGATATAAAATTGTACAAATAAAATAATAAATGTAAAATTAATACAGAGATAAGTTTCTGGAACTGGAACTTTGTAGCAAATTTCTCTATTAAGGATTTCATCTCAAAACATAGACTCTTTCAGATTTATAAGCATAAGAACTATTGTTGTTTGTATCCTTATTTCTTCCTTTCTTGTATTTTTCCCCTCCTGACCTGTTTTGTTTTGTTTTTGCACAGCATGATGAATATGGAAATATGTTTAGAAGAACTGAACATGTTTAATCTATATTGGATTGCTTGCTGTCTTTGGAGGGAGAGGTAGAAAAATTGTGGGGTTTTTGGTGTTTTTTGGTAAGATACTTGTGGACTCACCCAAGTCACACAGGTAGCAAGTGTTAAGTCTGATTTCAGGGTCAGGGCTCTAACACTGCACCATCTAGCTACCTCACAAGAAAAATTTGGAACATAAGATTTTGCAAAGATTAATGTTGAAAGTTATCTTTGCATATATTTTGAAAAATAAAATGCCATTAAAAAAGAACTATATATAACTTAGAACATGGTCAAAAGACATAAATAGGCAATCATTGAGAGACGATATTCAAGCTCTCTGTAGTCATATGAAAATGTAAACCAAAACAACTCTAAGATTTAATTTCATACCCATCACATTGAGAAAGTTTATAAAAAGACCTAGATGAATAATGGAAAAGATTAATGAATTGTGAGGAAAGCTGAAAATTCTTCCAAAAAATTTTCAAAAATAGTTTTGAACTATATCCAAAATGTTACTAAAATTATCAAAAAAAACCCAAAAAAAACCCCACAAAGCTTATCATTATCATTACTTGGTATCTTTTCTCAATGAAATGAAATGGACCTTTATGAACAAAAATATTATTTATAGCATCTTTTTTTTGTAGTTGCAAATAACTAAGGACACGCCTATTAATAGAGAAATAGCTAAATGGCACAATTGATAGAGCACTGGTTCTGGAGTCAGGAGAACCTGAATTCAAAATTGGACTCAGATACTTAATGTTTAGGAACTGTGTGATACTATTCAAGTCATTTAATCCTAATTGCCTTGGAAAAAATGTGCATATGAATGTTTTGGAATAATGTAATGATATAAGAAATAATGGAAGGAATGATTTGAGATAAATCTGGACATTCTTATGTAAAGTAACGCAGAGAGATGTGAACCAAATTGGGGAAACAATTCATGTAATAACAACAACTTTATAAATATAAGTTAGAAAGATTTAAGAACTCTGAACAGCTCAAACACTAGGAAAAATAAATCATAGCAGTGATCATGTGCCAAAAGTGTATGTCTCAATCAATACTCCAACTGGGATTTCTTTTTCTTAATTATGAATATTTATTATAAGCCCTGTTACACTCCAGGAGAAGGGTCAGAGAATGGAGAGAAAAAAATTGATTTTTATTTATTAAAAATAAAAATTTAATTAAAATTTAGGAAGGAGCAGCCAATGTGTAAGGTTCAAATATACTGCCTTACGTCAACATACTCTAGTTTCCATGTAGAAGTCGTGTTGCTTCTCATAGAAAAGTCTTGTATTGTCTTGACATGGTATGCAGCTAGAAGGAAAACAGTCCTGACATTATCTAATTGGTAACCGAGGGAAAGTTGTTCTCTTTTGAAAGTCCACTGAATCAATAAGGCATTGCTTTATCATCTCAAAGCACAAATTCTTTAATTCTTTCCCACAGGTCTTTGGAGGATTCCAGAGAAGCTCTGAAACCTATGTTATGTGGGTCTTTAAAGAACCATTTCTCTACATACTCCCCCTGATGCAACCTCCAATTCAACTACCATTACCTACTCATCATCTTATTTGTTCTACATAATAACCATTTGAGATCAGTTCAATAATTGTCATTTTAGAGGAATGGGGGGCGGAGCCAAGATGGCTGAGAAGAAACACACGACTCTGTGAACGTCCTCACTCCTCACAACCAATTAGATAAATCAGCCTCAGAAATAGCCCTGGACTGATAGATACCACAAGGACTGGAAGCACGACTTACCAGCTGAAGAGAATCTGGAGTTTCAAGAGAAAAGGTCAGTACCCAGGGAAGGAAGAAGAGAGGCCAGCACAGACGGCTGGGTGCTAGCATACTGCGCCAATTGCACTGGGAAGGGCTCTGGGATCAGAGAAGCCACTGAGATAAAGGAATCTGGCACAGGCTGTTAGCTCTTCTCTGCTTATAATATAGCAGTTCAGAAGGGAAATCTAAACACTTTAAAAATTCAGATTGATTAGATTTTCCCCGGATCCTGGAGGTGACTCACCAGATCTCAGCACCAGGGGGTGTGGCATCAGCTCCCACCTAAGACTAGTTAAGAGATTGACAAGGGCAGATACGGCCCAAGGCAACACACACTGCCTAGCTCAGCTGAAGGGTGTGGAACTCAGCTCCAGGAAGTCCCAGAGAAGCGGGCCCTTTGAACTAGGGGCCACGGTTTCCGGCAGACACTTCCAGTTTGAGTGCAGGGGCTTTTCACGTCACCTGCTGCAGACATCCACGCCCCACCGGGACGCATAGGCTGGGTATGTGCCATCTTTACTTCAATCTCAAACATCAGGGAAGCCACTAGAACACAGCGCCCTCAAGGCACAGCAGTGCTAGTCACCTCTGAGGCACTTCCAGGGAGGGGGTGGGGAACTCTCTCCCAGAGCTCTATCTTAGCTCAGGCCCAAGAACCGATGCATCCATCCTGTCTGGGAGGAAGCTGGTAAAGAAGTAAATAAATAATTTCCTACCCCAGGGACAGACCCCAAAAGATTTTTTAAATATGAACAAAAAAGCCAGAAAAACTATAGATTCCTTCTACACAGAGAAAGAGCTGGTATCCAACGCCGAGGAAGTTAACAGCAGAGAGTCAGCAGATTACAACCTAAAGGGGAATGATTCCTGCCCCCCATCACATAACTCTCTCCTCGAAGAGACTATTAAAACGTTAAGGGAGTTTGAAGAAAAATGGGGAAAGGAAAGGAAAGCTATGATAGAGAATAACAACGTCCTGAAATTGGAGTTGGAAAAAATAAAGAATTCACAGGAGATGCAGGGAAACAAAATTTATGAATTAGAAAAGGTTAAAAAAATCACAGGAAAGTAGGATCTCTGAATTGGAAAAGATAAAAAAGTCTCAAGAAAATAGAATTTCTGAATTGGAAAAAGAAAATAATTCTCAAAAAAAAAATTAGGGAAATGGAAAAAAATTCAATAGAGCAAAATAATTCATTTAAAAACGAAATTGGGCATTTACAAAAAGAACTAAAAACTGTGAAAGAAGAAAATAACTCCTTAAAAGTCAGGATGGAACAAATAGAAATGAATGATTCACAGAGAACCCAAGAATCAGTCAAACAAAACAAAAAAAAAAAAAAAAAAAAAAAAAAAAAAAAAAGAGAAGCTGGAGAACAACGTCAAATACTTACTGGGAAAAATCTATAGACGTGGAAAATAGATCTAGGAGAGATAATCTGCGGATCATTGGACTTCCAGAAAACTATGACCAAAAAAAGAGCCTAGATTCTATTTTACAGGAAATTTTCAAAGAGAACTGTCCAGAGATAATAGAAACAGAAGGGAAAGTAGATGTGGAAAGAATTCATCGAACTCCTTCTGAAATAGACCCTAAAAAAAGAACACCACGGAATATAGTGGCTAAGCTGCAGAATTACCACACAAAGGAGAAAATCCTGCAAGCAGCTAGAAAAAAAACAATTAAAATACCAAGGTGCCACAATAAGGGTCACCCAAGATCTGGCTGCCTCCACATTAAAAGACAGAAGGGCCTGCAACCTGATATTCCGTAAGGCAAAAGATCAAGGACTGCAGCCAAGATTGAACTACCCAGCTAAGTTTAGCATCTTTTTCCATGGAAGAAGATGGTCATTCAATGAAATAGAGGAATTCTATATGTTTCTAAGAAAAAAACCAGACTTAAACAAAAAATTTGATCTACATCCACAAGACTGAAGAGAAACAGAAAAAGGTACACAGAACCCTTGAAAACTGTAACTCTGTAGTGGGTATATAAAAAGTACTCAAGGATAATTTGATTTTACTGATATAAAAGAAAAAAAAGGGGGGTGTAGTAAAGGGAAGGAGGTCGTTTCAGAAAAAGGGGAAGGAATGATAAAAAGAGGGAAACTACATCCCAGGAAGAGGCATAGAAAATACACCATATCTGAGGGAATTTAGTAAGGGGGAGAATCATTGTGTGAATCTTACTCTCATCAGGAGAGGCTCAAAGAGTAAATAATTAACATATTTGTTTTTCAGAGAATTTTCTCTCACCTCATTAAAAGGGGGGAGAGAAAAAGGGAAAAGGAAAAGGAGAATAAGTGAAGGGACTTGGAGGGAGGGGGGAGGGATACTAAAAAAAAAGGGAGGGTTGCGCGTCACAAGGGGGTCTGTAAATTAAATATCGGGGAGGGGGATCAGGGGGGTCAAGGGAAAAAGCATAATCTGGGGATAATATGATGGCAGGAAATACAGAATTAGTAATTTTAACTGTAAATGTGAATGGGATGAACGATGCCATCAAACGGAGACGGATAGCAGATTGGATCAAATATCAGAACCCTACAATATGTTGTCTGCTGAAAACACACTTAAAGCAGGGAGATACATACAGAGTAAAGGTAAAAGATTGGAACAGAATCTATTATGCTTCAGGTAAAGCCAAAAAAGCAGGGGTAGCTATCCTTATCTCAGATCAAGCAAAAGCAGAAGTTGATCTAATTAAAAGAGATAAGGAAGGAAACTATATACTGCTAAAAGGTAGCATAAATAATGAAGCCATATCGTTACTAAACATATATGCACTAAGTGGTATAGCATCTAACTTTCTAAAGGAAAAGTTAAGAGAGTTGCAAGAAGAAATAGACAGTAAAACTATAATAGTGGGAGATCTCAAACTTGCACTCTCAGATTTAGACAAATCAAACTACAAAACAAAAAAGAAAGAAATTAAAAAAGTAAATAGAACATTAGAAAAACTAGGTATGATAGACCTTTGGAGAAAACTGAATGGCAATAGAAAGGAATATACTTTCTTCTCAGCAGTTCATGGATCCTATACAAAAATTGACCATATATTAGGAAATAAAGATCTCAAAATTAAATGTAGGAAGGCAGAAATAATAAATGCCTTCTTCTCAGACCACAATGCAATAAAAGCTACATTCAGTAAAAAGTTAGGGATAAATAGACCAAAAAGTAATTGGAAACTGAATAATCTCATCTTAAAGAATGACTGGGTGAAAGAGCAAATTATAGAAACAATTAATAATTTCACCGAAGATAATGACAATGATGAGACATCATACCAAAATCTGTGGGATGCAGCTAAAGTGGTAATAAGGGGAAATTTTATATCTTTAGAGGCTTATTTGAAGAAAATAGAGAAAGAGAAGATTAACGAATTGGGCTTGCAACTTAAAAGGCTAGAAAAAGACCAAATTAAAAACCTCCAACCAAATACTAAACTTGAAATACAAAAATTAAAAGGAGAAATCAATAATATTGAAAGTAAAAAAACTATTGAATTAATAAATAAAACCAAGAGTTGGTTTTATGAAAAAGCCAATAAAATAGATAAACCTTTGGTAAATCTGATCAGAAAAAAGAAAGAGGAAAATCAAATTCTTAGTCTCACAAATGAAAAGGGGAATCTTTCCACCAATGAAGAGGAAATTAGAGAAATAATAAGGAGTTACTTTGCCCAACTTTATGCCAATAAATTTGATAACTTAAGTGAAATGGATGACTTCCTCCAAAAATATAGGCTCCCTAGATTAACAGAGGAGGAAATAAATTGCTTAAATAGTCCCATTTCAGAAAAAGAAATAGAACAAGCAATTAATCAACTCCCCAGGAAAAAATCCCCAGGACCAGATGGATTCACATGTGAATTCTACCAAACATTTAAAGAACAATTAGCCCCAATGTTATATAAATTATGTGAAAAAATAGGGGATGAAGGAGTCCTACCAAACTCCTTTTATGACACAGACATGGTTCTGATACCTAAACCAGGTAGAGCGAAAACTGAGAAAGAATATTATAGACCAATTTCCTTAATGAATATTGATGCTAAAACCTTAAATAAGATATTAGCAAAAAGACTTCAGAAAATCATCTCCAGGATAATACACTATGATCAAGTAGGATTTATTCCAGGAATGCAGGGCTGGTTTAATATTAGGAAAACTATTAATATAATTGACCATATTAATAATCAAATTAATAAGAACCATATGATCATCTCAATAGATGCAGAAAAAGCATTTGACAAAATCCAACATCCATTCCTACTAAAAACTCTTGACAGTATAGGAATAAATGGACTATTCCTTAGAATAATCAGGAGCATATATTTAAGACCGTCAGTAAGCATAATATGCAATAGAAATAAACTACAACCTTTCCCAGTAAGATCAGGAGTGAAACAAGGTTGCCCACTATCACCATTACTATTCAATATAGTATTAGAAAGGCTAGCCTCGGCAATAAGAGCCGAGAAAGAGATTCAAGGAATTAGAGTAGGAAATGAGGAAATTAAACTGTCACTTTTTGCAGATGACATGATGGTAAACTTAGAGAACCCCAAAGACTCTGCTAAAAAGCTACTAGAAATAATTCAAAATTTCAGCAAAGTGGCAGGATACAAAATAAATCCACATAAATCCTCAGCATTTTTATATATCACTAACAAAATGCAACAGCAAGAGATACAAAGAGAAATTCCATTCCAAACAAATGTTGAGAGTATAAAGTATTTGGGAATCCATCTACCAAAGAAAAGCCAGGAATTATATGAGAAAAATTACAAAACACTTGCCACAAAAATAAAGTCAGATTTAAATAATTGGAAAGACATTCAGTGCTCTTGGATAGGCCGAGCGAATATAATAAAGATGACAATACTCCCCAAACTAATCTATTTATTTAGTGTTATACCAATCAGACTCCCAAGAAACTATTTCAATGACCTAGAAAAAATAACAACAAAATTCATATGGAAGAATAAAAGGTCGAGAATTGCAAGGGATCTAATGAAAAAAAACTCAGAGGAAGGTGGTCTAAGTGTACCTGATCTAAAGCTATATTATATAGCAGCAGTCACCAAAACCATTTGGTATTGGCTAAGAAATATACAGGTAGATCAGTGGAACAGATTAGATACAAAGGACAAAAAAGGGTACATCTATAGCAATCTAATCTTTGACAAACCCAAAGATACCAACATTAGGGATAAAAATTCATTATTCGGAAAAAACTGTTGGGAAAACTGGAAATTAATATGGCAAAAATTAGATATGGATCCACACTTAACACCATATACCAAGATAAGATCAAAATGCGTCCATGATTTAGGCATAAAAAATGAGATCATAAATAGATTAGAGGAACAGAGAATAGTCTACCTCTCAGACCTGTGGAGGAGGAAGGAATTTATGACCAGAGGAGAACTAGAGATCATTATTGATCACAAAATGGAAGATTTCGATTACATCAAACTAAAAAGTTTCTGTACAAATAATACTAATCCAAACAAGATTAGAAAGGAAGTAACAAATTGGGAAAATATTTTTAAAAGCAAAGGTTCTGACAAAGGTCTCATTTCCAAAATATATAGAGAACTGACCCTAATTTATAAGAAACCGAACCATTCTCCAATTGATAAATAGTCAAAGGATATGAACAGACAATTCTCAGAGGAAGAAATTGAAACTATATCCACTCACATGAAAGAGTGTTCCAAATCACTACTGATCAGAGAAATGCAAATTAAGACAACTCTGAGATACCACTACACACCTGTCAGATTGGCTAAGATGACAGGAACAAATAATGATGAATGTTGGAGAGGATGTGGGAAAATGGGACACTAATACATTGTTGGTGGAGTTGTGAAAGAATCCAGCCATTCTGGAGAGCAATTTGGAACTATGCCCAAAAAGTTATCAAACTGTGCATACCCTTTGACCCAGCAGTGCTACTACTGGGCTTATATCCCAAAGAAATACTAAAGAGCGGAAAGAGACATATTTGTGCCAAAATGTTTGTGGCAGCTCTTTTTGTTGTAGCTAGAAACTGGAAGATGAATGGATGTCCATCAGTTGGAGAATGGTTGGGTAAATTATGGTATATGAAGGTTATGGAATATTATTGCTCTGTAAGAAATGACCAGCAGGAGGAATACAGAGAGGCTTGGAGAGACTTACATCAACTGTTGCTGAGTGAAATGAGCAGAACCAGAAGATCACTGTACACTTCAACAACAACACTGTATGAGGATGTATTCTGATGGAAGTGGAAATCTTCAACATAAAGAAGAGCCAACTCACTTCCAGTTGATCAATGATGGACAGAGGTAGCTACACCCAGAGAAGAAACACTGGGAAATGAATGTAAATTGTTAGCACTAATATCTGTCTGCCCAGGTTACATGTACCTTAGGAATCTAATGCTTATTGTGCAACAAGAAAATGGTATTTACACACATGTATTGTATCTAGGTTATATTGTAACACAAGTAAAATGTATGGGATTGCCTGTCATCGGGGGGAGGGAGTTGAGGGAGGGGGGGATAATTTGGAAAAATGAATACAAGGGATAATATTATAAAAAATATATAATAAAAATTATTAAAATAAAAAAATAATAATTGTCATTTTACAGATGTCAGAGAGGACAACTTGTTCACTTGGACTCTCACAGCTAACAAGTGATTAAGACAGAATTGAACTCAACTCTTTCTAATTCTAAATTCAATCTATGCAGGACTCCATGCTTTATATTCTTTTTTTTAGTCTTTTTGAAACAATCCTAGAAAGTAAAAAGTCAGGTACTATGATCCTGATCTTACAGTTAAATGAAGAAATGAAGGATTGCAGATATTAAATGACAAATTTATTGAGAGATCTGGGACCAGAATCTGGTCTTCTCATTTATGTTACAGGCCTCAGGCATTAAACCCAATGCTGTGATTTCTAATTTTCCAACAGTTTCTCTACTATCTGTATTCATTGTCTCAATAGAGTCTTTTATTCTAATTGACAGAGTATAGTCATGTTAAATGAAGCTGAATGCCATCATTAGATGTAGGTCAATTGCTCTTGGGATTCTGCTTTCATGATTTCTCTAGGAGCTTGCTATGAAAAGACAATATGGTAGAATAGAAAAATAGCTTGATTTTGGAATCCAAAGACCTGGATTCTACTGCCTCTGAAAATGTCCCCAGGTCTTCGTTTATCCGTTTGTAAAATGAGCAGGTTGAATCAGACAGATTTTATGGTTTCTTCATCTCGATAACTATTATCCTTCAACAAGGATGTCATATTTTTATAAAAGCTCTGCTTAGCATTGTGCTAGCTTGATTGACTGATATGAAATGTTCTTGGAAAAAAATTCCTATGCTAGGCAAAAGGCTAAATTAATAGGAATTTCAATTGAGGATTAATCATTAATTTTAGTGTGAAAAATTTTTCACACTGTGACATGACCCCAGTAGGCAATTTTTTTTTTTCTGGCTTCTCATGGTACAAGTATATTATTCAATAAAATAGTTTCTTGGAAAATCATTCGAGAAACTTTTGAAAAAAGATCAAAAGTATTCTATTTTGAATATAGTGCCTCATAAGAAAATAATTTCATTTCATTTCAATTTCATGTTGTTTAGGAATTCAAACTCTTGCTTTTTTTGTATGTTTCTCTATGGTGTGTATATGTGTGTTTCTCTATGGTGTACGGTTTGATCTGGGTTAGCAGGGAAGGAAAGAGAAGAATTTTTCCCACCTCAAAGACAAAAAAAGTTTGTTATACATGAGATTTTGGGGGACTTTTAAAGTAAAAGAGAAAAACAGGTGCATAGTATAGTGTCTTTTAGATATGAAAAATAGCATGAGAGAACATATAACCAAAAATAGAAACTTATTGAAAATTTAAGATGTCTTTTTAAACTAGCATAATTTACTATTATTACTTACTATTAATTATATTACTATATATTACTATTTATATTATTATTATATGCTATACTTATATTATATACTATATATCACTATTAATTATATTACTAATTAACTAGTCCATTCCCCTGAACACAATTTACACACACACACACACACACACACACACACACGCAGAATCTCTTAAATGTTTAATTAGAGCAAGTTATTTCCTACTGTAGAGGAAAGTCTGTTCTACTTGAGACTCTGAGACAAAGGTAAATCATCCTTTCCTAAAGAAAAATAAGAGAAGGATTTCTGCACTAGAAATCTACCCACATATGCTTCCATCCCCAGTCGAA
Source organism: Sminthopsis crassicaudata (assembly GCF_048593235.1). Classification (NCBI taxonomy): domain Eukaryota; kingdom Metazoa; phylum Chordata; class Mammalia; order Dasyuromorphia; family Dasyuridae; genus Sminthopsis; species Sminthopsis crassicaudata. The sequence goes on from NC_133622.1 coordinate 144,585,668, forward strand.
TGAATAATTATGTTAAAGTTTATGCAGTAGGGGAAGATTTAGAACATGAAATTTGTGATTTATGAGATCAGTGGATCATGAAAGAGCCCCTTTCTACAAGGAAAAGAAAGCTTATAAGCTAAGAATTCCAGCTAAAGGCCAAAATATAGAATCAGCATTGAGCAACAGCCATCAAGTCTTATAGGAAGCAATATCCTATTGTTGCTACTTTTTTGAAAATGTGTTGCTACTTTTTCAGCAGAGATCTTAAACAAGAAAAACAAGGGAATGAGAAGAATCCTTAGAAGATATTGGTGGATTCTTAGATTCCTTCTCCATAATACCCTCCAATCACGCAAGTTCTCTATATGTGTATCCCTCCATATGTGTTCATTGGGGATATTATATTCTATGTATGAATTGAGCCTCAAAACTGAGACTGTTTTCTATCCTAATGATATCTGTTAGAAAGAAAAGTGTGACTCAGTTTTATGAGAAATGTTTTATTACCATATTCTTAATATATTTTCATTAAATGCTTTTTTCTTGAAACTTTGTTCTCTAAGAAAAAGTAAAAACACTAGTGGGTGTTTGTGAGGAAAAACAAACTTAGCTAGTTTGAACATCTAAAGAAAATAACCCAGAAAGCAGTCTAGCATAGCTGGGAAATAAAAAGAAAGGATAAAAATCCTTTGAATTGAATCCTTAAAGTACTAAGACTACCAACAATTTAGCATTTAAATCATAGCCTTCCCAAATCAGAAATTTATTTTGAGTGAACATGTACTGTATCCTGAGGTGGTCTTGTCTAATAATAAAATCATAAGCTTCCAGAATACCTTAAAAGGGTGAGAGATGTTCACACTCACAATTCCTGAAATCACAAGTTAGAAATCCATACAAAGAAAGAAACAAATATTTTTGAAGTATCCATTGTGTACCAAGTACTTTGATGAGTGCTTTATAAATACTATTTCATTTGATACTCACAGAAGTCCTGGGAGCCTTTATTATTCTTATTTTACAGTGGTGGAGACTGAATCAGAGAGGATCACATAGCTAGTAAGTGTCAGATTTGAACTCAATTCTTCTTGCTTTCAGGCCCTAGAAAAAAACTAGAGAAGAAATTTGATGGGGATGAGAGACCACATAAAGACCATACTAAATTTCTCACTACTGCTCTAAAATAAGGAGAAGAGGCACTCTGATTTAATGATGTTTTTAGATAGTCTACTACAGAGGACTGAAGAGAAAAAGAGGAGAAAAAGAGCAGTAATTTATAACCTGGTTCATGAACTACCTTCAAGATACATAGATAAGTCTTATCTGACCCATATTTTGAATCTGTCCAGCTTGGGAATGATGAGATTAGATTCAGGGTATCAAAATGAGATTAGGGCTCCTGGTAGTCAGGGAGTTAAATTATGAGGTTAGTGGCAAGTTTGGAGTTCAGGGAACCAAATGAAGAGGTTTGGCTCCCCCAAGCTCCCTTAGGATTGGCTCAAGGTAGGGAATTTTGGGAACCCCTCCTTCTAGAGGCACAGAGGTTCTGTTGATGAGGATAAACTGAGGCTCTAAGCCGTGATGGATCAGCTCTTTTTCTGGTTGCCTAATTACCTCTCTCTCCTTCCCCAAAGTAACCAAGGCCAGGTCTGGATAGCAAATGAATTCACTACTCAAAGCTGTATTAAAACAAAGTCTTTATTGATAGTAAAGGGATGGAGAGGTATTTGGCCTCTAGAAAGGCCAAACTGCCTGGCAAGGGGAAGCCAGTTGGCAGGCACAAGGCAAGGATAAACCGTGTGCGAGGAATACATTTTTAGAAATTCATTTTATACATAACCAGGGCCATAAAACAAAGTTTGCACAGAGATGTTATCCAAGAGGTTCCAGAGAGATTTGTAAATAAGACAGATATATTAAAATTAAATTAAAATTAAATTAAATTAATTTTTTAAAAAAATTTGAATTAAAATTTTAAAAAAATAAATTAAATTAAATTAAAATTAAAATATATATATTAAAAATAATCATTTGTGTCTCAAGTTATCTCCTTTAACCTCTCCTCAGACAAGAATTTCTTGTTAATTATTTTTATCTTGGGCTATCTCTTTTTGACCTTATCATTTTGTAAAGGAATTTATGAACCCAAAAAGCTAGACTGATAAAAAGAAGTTTATTATTGGCATTGGAAAGTCAGCCTTTGTTATGCATGAATACAACTGCTGAATTCCTTAGTGGAAAGGTCTGACAGAGAAGTAAAGTTTCTAGTAGAGAAATCCCGCCAGAGAGATATAAAGTCTCATTAGGGAAATAGGTGAGTATAAAAAAAGGGTAACACTGGAAGAGAATATCATTCCAACCAGCAAAGGCATGCTATGCCAGGAAGAGAGATTCCTTGACATATTAGGTTCTCTGCAAGGAGAAGGTTTAAGATTGGCTCTTTTATAATAGAAGCTTTTGGCTACAAGCTGTGGTCAGTTCTTGATAGGGCTGGATACTGCTTGAGCTGAATTTGAATATTGAATCAGTAGGAATAAGTAGGAAGCTTAATCTGTAGTGAGTGTTAGCAATGTGGGTAGTGCCTATCTCTCAGAATCTTTTATGGAGGCCAGAATTCAAGGAGAATCTGTCCTTCAAGGAGTTTTAGAGAGTTTTGGGGCCCCCTTCAGGAGGAGCTGCAACAGTTTCAGCTCTTCTTGAGAACTCATCAAGTAATCATCAAGCTAAAGTAAAACCTTGGAACAAGACTCAGGGAAGAAATAAAAAATATAATCATATTATTAGTTAAGTTCTATTTAAATATCAGCAAAAGAAGTATAGTTTAAAGAAAATATGGCAAGACCTCAAGTTATAGGTAAAAGATCTCTGACTTTTAGTCAATTGCCAATGGACTAAGTCATTATTATTGTCCATTCCTCATTTTCAAAAAGGAGCAATGACATTAGGAGAGTGATGCCTTGACTTCCAAGTGACTTAGACTTGAATAAGGCAGGGTTGTATAAGTCATGAATCTCACCTTCTTCTCCAAAGTCATAGGCAAGATATAGGTCGGGATGACTAGTGATGGCCCCAAATGCAGTGGAACATCTTGGCCTTTTTTAAGATAGGTCTTTCCCAGAAGACAGTTTGTCTGAGACAACATCCACTCTTGACTGAATCAATAGTATGATATGGAGGTGAAAAAAGCTAATACGATATTACACTTCTAAGAAAGATATATACAAGACAAGATTATGTAAACATTGGAGAAGGAAGAGTATGGAAAAAGGGGGATGAAACAGGAGAATACATATTTTCCTAGGTTCAAAATACATATTCAAGTTCATGGAGAATGTGGAGAATAAAAATGTAAATGATTAGAACTTCTGATTTGAATAGTGTTCAAATGCCTTGGGGAATTCAACATCTGAGGTATTTCTCTCTCAGATAATTACATATGGAAAGAAGAAATGACAGTGGTTATTTGTCTAACTTGTACAGAGAAGCTCAAAGATTGGGAAATTAGTTAGTAGGCATATTGGTAGTTGGTAGGTTCAAAATACATAGCAAAAACGATATTTAAAATAATTGATCTGCCCAGACATGACATTAAGGATAAAATTACTTTTTTTGTCCTTGCTTTCCTCGATCCATTTTCATGGCAAGAGTAATGAGGTTTATAATTGGGGTACCTAAATGAAATTAGGTTTAATTTAGAGCTAATGGCAGGTTCAGGGTACAGGGAGTCAAATAGAGCTCCCCTGCAGCCCCTTTGGATTCGGCAAAAGGATACAGAATTAAATGAAATCTAGTAGCAGTGCAAGATCTCCTGTAAAGGAATTTACAGACCTGAAAACCTAGATTGATAAAAGAGGTTTATTACGGGATTTGGAAGTAAAGTCTAGTTAGTAAAATTGAAGGTAGAGATAAAAGGAACCAGAGTTCCAGTGGGCAGAAATCCTTTGACATGCCAGGTGTAAGGCTGCCATGTTTGGGACCTCTGCAAAGAGAGGACTCCAGCTTGGTTCTTTTATAATAGGAGGCTTTGGCTACAAGTTGAAGGGGGCTTGTGGGTGGAGTCCCAGATTGGCTTCAGACTGGGTATCAGCCAGGGTTAGAATTTGAATTGAATTCAGTGGGTTTCAGGACTGAGCCAGATAACAAAGATGAAACTGTGTGTGCTGAGGGTGGAGTCCCCTCCCTGAGGCAGAGTCCAAGGATATTTTCTCCTTTAAGGATTTTTCAGAGTTTGGAGGCTTTCTTGTCATTCCCTCCCTTAAGCAGTTAAAACTTAAATTCCTGTAAAGGAAAAAGACTTGGAGCAGTGTCCCTTATTGAGGCAGGGTTGAAGATTTTCTCCAAGGATCTTTAGAATAGCTGGGTCCTCTCTTCAACAACAAGAGGAAGGAAATAAGAAAGGGAGACAGTGAAAGAGAGGGAGAGAGGAAGGGAGGAAGACAGAAACAGACATGAAGATAAATAGAAAGATAGAGAGATAGAAAAGTAAGATAGAGCCCACTTTTTTGTGAGGAAGAGATAACACCTCAACTGAGAATTACAACTAATTTATAGTAAATAGTAGCAGTAAAAATATACCAGTATTGAGAAAATTATAAAAGAAATATTATGTATTACCCAGTAGAAAGCAAAAGAGATATAATTCTGACAGGGAACATATCAAATAAAAATTTTGCTAATACTACTAGAAGACATTGGAGATATCACAATATTCACAAGTTGAAGCTCCAAGCATATATCTTGCTAGATAGTTTTCTTACATATATCATATCTATGTATATATTTCCCTATATATCCACTCTTCCCTAGTGATATTGTTTATTTCTGTGAGAGACTATTCCTCAGGTTTATAGATCTGGATCGTTCTACTATTACTTTTCTTACTCTGCCATTTCATTAAATGCCTTTGCTTTGTCCTAATTGTGTCTTCTGGCTGTCTAATCAGTAAGGGTACATTAGATATAGTATTGAACTATTCACAGATTCACAGAGTATCTTGAATCTGGAGGAGGCCTAGGTCTTTGTAATGACTAAACAAATATTATCACGAAATAAACTCTAATTGAAATTATTTTGCGATATATTTTATATACTGCCTTCAATATTTGTGCTTCTTGATAGCATGGAAATATCAGATACTCAAAGATTCTATAAACAGAATACAAGAAGGCAGAATTTTTCAACCTGTAAAATCTTATAGCACAGGGCCACTTCCCATCTACATGTCTATTATCCAAAGATCCAAAGATCTATCTATATTGTTTATTACCAGAAGTCTGGGCTCAGCCATTCCTCTTCCTCCTTGTACAATTCATATAGACTGAAAAATCATACTTGGGGTGAAATCTGCATCAGCAGAGAAATATTTGCACTGATAAAATCATGGATTTGTATGGCATTGACTATTTTAAATACTTTTAAATCACTAGTAAGTATATTTTGATCAATTATTAATTTAACTTCTAATTTCTCATTCATAACTTAGTTTGTAATATTCAGAAAACCTGAGAGTAATAAACAATATTTAACTTGTAAATTTATCTGTAGTTCTGCCTTTTACCTAGGTTAAATGTGACTTTTGTCCCCTAACACTGAGCATTTTTTTATTAAGAAATTTTTTTTATTAATTTTAAAATTATAACTTTTTTTGACAGTCATAAGCATAGGTAATTTTTTTTATAACATTATCCCTTGTACTCCCTTCTGTTCCGAATTTTTCCCCTCCTTCCCTCCACCCCCTCCCCTAGATGGCAGGCATTCCCATACATATTAAATATCTCATAGTATATCCTAGGTACAATATATATGTGCAGAACCGAATTTTGTTGTTGTTGTTGTTGCAAAGGAAGAATTGTATTCAGAAGGTAAAAATAATCTGGGAAGACAATCAAAAAAAAAATGCTCACAGTTTATACACATTTCCCAGTGTTCCTTTTCTGGGTGTAGCTGATTCTGTCCATCATTGATCAACTGGAATTGGATTAGCTCTTCTCTATGTTGAAGATATCCACTTCCATCAGAATACATCCTCATACAGTATCATTGTGGAAGTGTATAATGATCTTCTGGTTCTGCTCGTTTCACTCAGCATCAGTTGATGTAAGTCTCTCCAAGCCTCTCTGTATTCCTCCTGTTGGTCATTTCTTATAGAACAATAATATTCCATAACATTCATATACCATAATTTACCCCACCATTCTCCAATTGATGGACATCCATTCATCTTCCAGTTTCTAGCCACTACAAAAAGGGCTGCCACAAACATTTTGGCACATACAAGTCCCTTTCCCTTCTTTAGTATTTCCTTGGGATATAAGCCCGGTAGTAGCACTGCTGGGTCAAAGGGTATGCACATTTCGATAATTTTTTGGGCATAGTTCCAAATTGCTCTCCAGAATGGCTGGATTCTTTCACAACTCCACCAACAATGCATCAGTGTCCCAGTTTTCCCACAGCCCCTCCAACATTCATCATTATTTGTTCCTGTCATCTTAGTGAATCTGGCAGAGTTGTCTTAATTTGCATTTCTCTGATCAATAGTGATTTGGAACATCCTTTCATATGAGTAGAAATAGTTTTAATTTCATCATCTGAAAATTGTCTGTTCATATCCTTTGACCATTTATCAATTGGAGAATGGCTTGATTTCTTATAAAGTCAATTCTCTGTATATTTTGGAGATGAGGCCTTTATCAGAACCTTTAACTGTAAAAATGTTTTCCCAATTTGTTACTTCCCTTCTAATCTTAACACTGAGCATTTTAATCTTGATAAATCTTGACAGGCTATTTAGCTTATCTATGGTCCTATCTTAGAAAGACCTTATGAGTATTACAAATTTTGGGTTCAATCCAATTGTTTGGGGATTTATTTAAATTCAAAGAAAAGTTCACCCTGAAAAACAAAACAAAACAAAACAAAAACACCAAAAGCCAAATAAATCAAATCCATTAATTATACATAATTCTACATTTGTATCCTATGATTTCAAAGAAAACCCACTATATAGCAAAGTCATTACCAGTCTTTAACAAACTAACTTATTAACAAACTAACTAAAATAAGTGAACCTATTACTATTTCTTTAATTCCTTATTATGTGATGAAAAGAATGGGTAGGGGGAATCAGGTAAGAGGAGCCCCCACCTCTTATCCCAGGTGTTTGTGAATAGATGAGGAAGAGGAGGAAAAAGGCAGCAATCCTAATAAAAAAATCTATGTAGCATGATGGAGCTATTTAGTATAATTTCCCAGTTATTATGCTGCCAAGATATTTGCCTGCCTTAATTCATTTAGGTTTCCTGCTGAACAGGACCAAAATAAGTTATTTACAAGTTACTTAGGATAACAGTGTAAGAGATAGTCCCCCTCAAAATATAACAATTACTATGTCTATATTTTATCACTAGAAAGTTTTGTTTTAGTCACCCAGTCTCACAATTTTGAAATTATTCTTAATTTCTTGCTCTTCCTTGCTCTACATGGCCAATAAGGTGCTAAATAAGAATAGGCAGCAGCTATATTGCATTTTATTGTTAGCAGTGATATCACTTATCCAGAGTCACATAGCTAGTTGTGTCTGCCACAAAATTTGAATTCATCTTTCTTTGAATGACCTCTGCTCTATCCACTGAATGATCTAAACATTCCATTAGAAATCTTGTCATTTCTAAAGCCACAACATCTCTCACACTCACTTCTTCTCTTTACTTATATGACTAACTGCCTAGTTCAGGCCCTCATTACATTGTTATCTAGATTCCTGAAATAGCTTCCTGTTCATCTCCCCATCTTTAGTCTCTCCCCTCTCCAATCCAACTGTCCCAGGATGCAAAAGTAATTTTCCTAAAGCTCAGGTATGTCTAAGTTAACTGTATATTTCATGGACTACACACTCTCTATTTTCTCTGCAAATAAATATAAAGGCTTTTGAAGCCCTTCAAAATCTACCCTTCAAAATTAATTAAATATTATGTGTCTTCCTTCAGTTTATGGTACAACAAATTGGTCTTGGTATTCTTCACATGTGACACTTCATATGCCATCTCTGCCTTTGTTCTTATTGCCCCTCCTGCCTACATTATACTCCATCTTCATCCTAGGAATTCCCATTTCTTTCGATATTCAGCTTTTCTACGCAATTGATCTTTCCAGATTTCTATTTCTGTTCACCAACCAAATGACTTGGCACTTATTTTGTATAAGTGCATGTACTTACAAATGCACTGTTATCTCTTTTAATCGACCCTAAGACCCTTAAAGTTTGTTGTCTCTGTAAGCCCCATACCTAGACAAGTACATAGCACATAACAGGTGTTTAAGAAATGTTGATTGGTTAATAATTGACTGGCTGACCGCTTTAAAAAGCTTAGCTAATATTTTTCATTAACTATAAGAATTTTAGAGCAGGGACAGAATTTGTAATTATAGCAGTTTCTTCTCATTCTTCTCTCTGAGGATAGGTCTCTTATATTTACATTTTCCCTCTTCTCCAAGGTTCTGGTAAATATTTAATTAAAATGCATAGGGTATCACATTGGCATTTTTATAATGTAGCTTATATGCTCTATTCACTAATATATAAGTACATATATCTCTACAAAGACACACACTGAATTTTTAATTTCATCTTCAAAGGAAGTTCAAGTCTCAAATTTTAACAGCATGTTCCCTTTTCTAACTTTTCCAAGTTTTGTACATTTTCACATACACACACATGTACACACACACACACACACAGAGACATCTATATATCTATATGTCTATCTTTCTATCTATCTATCTGTATATATATATATATGTATGCATACATATACACATATATGTATATAATTTATTTACATTTACAATTTATATTTTTGTACAAAACTGTACAATTTACAAATGTAAACATAATTAAAATGTAAATATATATATGTGTATATATATAATTTATATATTTATATGTGTGTATTTAGTCTGAAAGATATTTCTGAACTAGATTGGTTTACCACACATTAGGCAACCTGGTGGATTGCTATTACAAGAACTGAACATATTGGTGCCAGACAGCACAGATATCCCAGAGGCTTTAACCTTATTGTAGTTAGAAACTCCTTAACTCAAGTGATCCATCATATTCAGCTTCCCCAGAAGCAGGGACCACAGCCATGTGGCACCAAAATGCTCTACTAAGGAAACCCCATATATTGGGACTGTGTTGTATCTTCTCTATGTCATTGTACTTTCAGAAAATAGATCTGTTGAATTGACAAGTACAGCAGCCTTATATATTTAATGCATTTTTTTTTAATTTCTCCCTTCTCTATGCTACCAAATTTACCCTGGCCTTAAAGTGCAGACTTCTTTCTGACTCAGATGATTTGTAGTACATGGGACCCAGAGACCTTGCTATAGCTATAACTAAATTATTAGAGTAGGCAAAAAAATTACTAATTTTTTGGTGTAAAACTAGCTAGACTCCCCAAACTAATTTAATTCAATCTCATATCTGTGTATGCATATGCAATATACTGTGTGTTTTCACAAATATATACATATGTCTAAATGCACATACACAGATACATATACACATGATATTCATATCATGTTACATATACACATGTGTATGAGAATATGTATTTAAATGTATAAATACATATATGCTCCAAGAATAATGTACATCTACTTTCCAAATCTGATGACATTATCCAGATGTAGTTCATGTCATCAAAAAGTTTTTCCTTGTATTTATAAATAAAAATATGTATATGGTGCAGTGGATATAATGTTGGGCCTAGAGTTAGAAAGATTTAACCTTGTGAGTACAAAATTGGCCTCAAACATATAATGGCAAGTCACTTAACCCTGTTTTTCTCAGTTTCCTTATCTGTAAAATGAACTGAAGATGGAAATGGAAAGCCACTCCTACATCATTTGCCAAGAAAATCCCAAATAGCATCACAAAGAGTCAGACATAACTGGAACAACAAATATACTTTTACAAGCATATATGTATTATGTGCATTTCAGGTGCTTCATAAATGTTTAATGACTATTTAAATTCTTAGGATTATTGACAATTCTCTGAGCTATAAGAGGCAGAGAAGATGCTGATACTTAGTTTTTGAGGGTGTTTCTTCCTTGGGCAATTTCCATTATGAGTGAAATCAGAAGTTCAGTTTCAATTATTGTCTATGTGTAGACAGAGAGACAGAGACAGAGAAAGGAAGAGGAGGAGTGAGGAAATTATTTTGACGGTGGGAAAACACAAGAACCAACCAAACAAACAAACAAAAAAACACATTTTATTTTCCATAGCTTTCCTGAGATGCTTGTAAACATATTTTGTGATTCATAAAAGCTTAGGAATTTGTTGATCATTAGTCCCTACCCCTTTAAGTCAAGCTGCTATCGTTATGTATACATGTTTGAGAAATCTGTGTAAGCAGGGTTAAATGGAGTAGACAGTTGTGCCCTCTTCTAATTCCACTGAGAGATCAGGTCTAGTAGTTCACTACCCCCCTATGGTTTGCATTACTCTTTTATGTGTTATTGTTTTTTATGGAGTGCTAAATGGCTTAATTAAATTTTACTGGTTTATTCTGCTTGCTCACTCATATCCTACTTAATCCAGTCTTGCAACATTTTCTTCACTACAATGAACATATTAAATCTTAGTTTGTACTTTTTTGAAGTGCATTTAGGTTGTGGAGATGTAAAATGTGGCTTAATGGGCTGTTTGTGGAAAAATATGTCTACTGTAAGTATTCAAGTAATCAACAAAATGAAAATGTCACTCTTAACTAAGCTTTTGGAGAAGCAAAAACAAGATTAAGTGACTGCTTTTATTAGGTGCTATTATGTCATTTTGCAGTTTGGGTTCAGTTTTTATATTTAGAAAATACGTAATTACTAAAGGATGTATTTTGTAGAAAAATATTTCTGGTACATTCCTCTTAGGTAATGATTTAAAAAGATAAACTATCTTTTCATTATACCTCTATTGTTATGTTCCTGGAACTGATAATTAAGAGATATCAAAAAGGATCTTACAGTATTTTCAATTGGTAGATTAAAAAAATTCTTTTGCAATCCTCTTTATACATTCTTTCTTCTATCTTGAGGGGGAAAACAAAATCAGAAACTTTCTGTCATCATATTTGCCTGTAAGCTTGCTTATTTAAATATATATATATATATATGTATGCATATATATGTACATATATGTATATATATGCATACATATATATATAAAATGCATCTTTATTATTGATAACTGTTTTCAAAATCAATTTTCTTTTAAAAAAAGATGTTATATGATATAATTGCCAACAGTAACTTTAAACTTCCACACAGCTACCAAAACCATAAAATGATGCTTGAACTGTATTTTGAAAAAGGCAGGTTCTGTTAGATGAAGCTGAACATAAATTGTATTCTAGGGATGTATAGGTAAAAAAATGAAAAGAAATGACAACTGATTGAAATATGTGGAGGGAAAGAGAGTAAGGGATTTAGCACAGTACTGAAATGGAGCCTGGAAAATTTAGAAATTGACAGTACTTTTGATAAAAATAAGACAATTTGGAAGAGGAGTTATTTTTTGAAGGAAAGGTAATTAATTGACTTGAAACTAAGATGGCGACCTAAATAAGAAGCAACCTGTCAGAATTCTAGATTTCTATTTTAGAAAGACCCTACACAAAAGACTGGCTATTAATTGAGAAAACTAACGAGAAAACTCTTCCATTTTTGAAACCATGAGATTAGCCAGAAACCTTAGAACAATGGAAAAAGGGGATACCAACAAAACCATGCAGCTTCCAGAATGTCTACAGACACATGCAGCCTTCAAATTATGTGAATAAGGCAGGAAAAGCAGAGGGCTCCCAAAAAATAGTCCCAGGATAGTAAGAAAGTTCTAGAGTTGGGACATTAGTAGTGCTGGGGATTGTCAATAATCAGTAGCCAGTGCAGTGCCTCATTACTCAGCTCTGAGATTCTGAGTTCACTAACACTCTATGGAGATGTCAGAAAGGGTCCTTAAAATACATTTCTCTGAAACAGAAATATTCACTGGGTAAGGAGGTAATCAGGGACAGGGGGATGACTAACCCCAGATGACAGAGATGAGGACAGGCAGGTAACATAGAACAAGATCAAGTACAGCTTGAGTCCAGCCAAAAATGAAGAAAGATAAAAAAAAAAAAAAAAAAATCTAGGCCTATCATAAAACCTCAGGTCCATGATTAAAGCTGGAAAGATGAGCAATTCAAAAAAAAAAAAATAATAATAATCAACTAGCAGCAATACTTGGTAAAGACTTAGAGATTTCATAGCCGTAAGAACTTAAAGAAAAAAAAATATATTTTCTGCAAAAATTAAATTAAAATGAGGTTTAAAAAATAAAATCTCTGCAGGAAAGAATAAGAGAATAAATATTTTGGAAGATTAAATACTAAATCTTGTCCAAGTAACAAGTTCCCTGAAGGCAAGAATAGTATGAAAATATACTGAAAAGTCCATGAAACAACAAGAAATATTACTACAAAATGTTTATAAAACCTAAAAAAAAAAAAAAAAAAAAAAAAGTACTGACAATGAATATAGATCAAGGAAAAAAAAACTAATCATTGCATTCCATTTTTAAAAGCTCAATATTATTTCAAGAAATCACAAGTGAAACTTTTCAAACTATTCCAGTAATCATTCCAGAAACAGAGAACAGTATAATAATGGGGAAAAAAATCCTCCACTCATCTCCTGAAAGAAATGCCAAAAGGGAATAACCAAATGGCCAAAAGGGAGAGTTTTCACATCAAGTAAAGAATACTTCTATCTATGGAAAGAAGGAACCATAGTCAACTCACAAATAAACTGGCAACTTCTAACATAAACTAGATGAGATATTGGCATATAACACTCCAAAAGGCAAAGGTACAGAGGTTTATAATTGAGAATAACTTGAGTAAAATTGTGTGGGGGAAGGGAAATAGATATTTAATGGAATAAAGCACTTTCAAATATTTCTGATTAAAAGACCAGAATTAAACACAAGAACCTAGAGAAAACATGGAATTTGAGAAATTGTGAAGACATGCATATATGATGATGTATTAGCATTCTAATGTGAGAGGGAACAATCATCCTGTCGTAATTTTTATATCCTAAATGCATAACGTGAGTTTACATGAAAAAAAAACCACAAGTTTATTTTTGTTGTTGGTGGTGGTGGTGGGTTTTTTTTGGGGGGGTTATATTGTGTTTTGTTTTTTTTTTTTTCCTGAGGGTGAGAAGAGTTGAAATGAAGAGGAATATAAAAATGAGTTAGAACTTGCTATTTTTCATGTTGGGATTCATAAGAAAAAAAAAACAAATTTACAAGAAGTGACAGAAAAGTGAAAATCATTTAAACTTCACTTATTTAAAATGCACAAAGGAAAGATGAATAAAACCATACATGTACATAAAAAGTTTGAAACAGAAATATGTAAAACAATACCCCTGAAAGTGGGGATAAGGGAAAGAGAGTTTAGAGGGGAAAAATAATGGTTAACAGAATAACATCAAGCAAAACAGTCATTCTGATCTTGAAGTGGGAAAAAAGGAAAGACAATCAAAGAATTAAGGCAGTACCATGGCTCACCTCTTAGAAAACAATTGAACAAATTACAGCATATAGCTATAATAAGACATTATTGAGTCATAAGAAATGATGAAAGTGATTATTTGAGACAACACTAGAAAGTTTGGACTGATGAAAAATCAAATTATCATAACTTGAACAATTTATAGAAAGATACCAACATTTCATTGTTGTCCCATTCTAGCTAATAGGATGGCCAATCTTGTGCCTTGAAGACCTGTGATGAAGCACTTTCTCCACTTCCTGAGAGAGAAATTATAAATAATTCTGGACATGGTCATGGATAGAGAGATAGATAGATAGATAGATAGATAGATAGATAGATAGATAGATAGATTCATTTTGCTTAAGTATGCCTAGTGAATTTACAATTCTTGTGCTATATGCTCAACTTCTTAAATTGCAATTTACAACCACATATAAGATCTTGTAAATAAATGTGGGAGTTGCAAAATTATGATTCATTATCAGTAAATGTTTGATTTTTATACCTATTTATATACCTCTTTACCTACAGTAACATAAAAATTTCTCAGGTGAAAAGGGGTTGCAAATGGAAAAATTTTTAAGAAGCCCTGCTATAATTTAATTTATTATATTATTATTTTTAAGTAAGCAATATGAAATGGAATTCACAGTTTTATAGAGAATCACTTGTATTCTGTTTCTGGAAATCCTCTTATTTTCACAAAACAATATTCTATGAAGGAAAATGAGTTTTGTTCTGAACATATTGAGCATGTGATCCCTGGGCTATCCAGTTTGAAGCATCTAATAGATGGTGATATAACATTAAAGCAAGGGTTAGAAACTGAACATAATATAGGTGGCACAGGGGGTGGGCAACTAGAGCACATAGTAGTAGCAGTCAATTCCTGTATTTGAATCTGCCCACAGATATTTATTGGCTGTGTGATTCTAGGCAAGTCACATAACTGTATTGCCTCACTCGTTCACCCATAAAGTGAGCTGGGAAAGAAAATGGCAAACCATTCCAGCATTTGTTTTAGCTAGTTATAGATATAAATAGATGTTGTTAAGTCATTTAGTCATGTCTAGTTTCTCATGACCCCATTTGGAATTTTCTTGATAAAGATTATGGAGTGGTCTGCTATTTCTCCAGCTCATTTTACAGATGAAGAAACTGAGGAAAATAGAATTAAGTGACTTGCCCAGGGTTACACAGCTAATAAGTATCTGAGACTGAATTTAAATTCAGGGAAGTGTTTTGACTCTAGGCTCAGGGCTCAATCCATTGTATCACCTAGCTGTATATGCATTTATGTATATGTATATACATACATAGATATACAAATATATATATATATATGTGTGTGTGTGTGTGTGTGTGTGCGCGTGTGTGTGTGCATGTATATGTGGGTGAGTTTATATTCCTAAATACATGTATTTGTCTTGAAAAGGGACCTAAATAGAGTCTGTGTATATTGTTTTCCCCAGATAGAATTTAAATTCCTTAAGGGCTATGGTTATTTTATTTTTGTAATGTTATCCCCACTTCCTAACAGGAACAGAGTAGGTGCTAATAAATATTTGTTCATTGATTGATATAAGATACAACATGATATTTAAACTAAAAATAGATGCATAACCTTATCTTAGTAAAGGATTCATATTTTATTAAATATTTTAGAGTACTAGCCAGCATTTTTGTTTGTTTGTTTGTTTCTGTCCTCAGGGATACCAAACTATATCCAGGGAAACAATAAAAACAGCTGTTTTGATGAGACATCCACATAAGCCACTGATGGGAGGGATTTGGGAGAAATGTTGCTGGGACAAGGTAGGGGTGGAGTTAGCTAGAACAAGATTTTTGCTGGAATATAGACAAAATGAAGAAACAAGCTGTCTAGTAGCTAAATATTATATAATTTATTATTCTTACTGTTAACTCTCATTTCTTCGCTGCTTTTACAAAGCCTTGCAAATGCTTTCTTTTTCATTTAAATTTGAGTCTCAGAGCAAAACCCAACTGAATTTGTTTTGGGGGGCAGCTAGGTGGCATAGTGGTTAGATACCAGCCTTGAAGACAGGAGGAACTGAATTCAAATGTGGTCTCAGATACTTTAACTAGTTGTGTGATTCTAGGCAAGTCACTTAACCCCAATTGCCTCAGGGGAAAAATGCATATATGCTTTGATTAGAAATTCAATTACCCCCTCGCCCGAATCTAAGAAGAAAATCTCTGGAAATCTTTTATTAGAAAGTTTTTTTGTTTTTGTTTTTGTTTTTTTTGGTAGATACATTCAAAATGTAAAGTAATGTAGTTCCTGCTTTTTGTAGATACATTAAAAGTCTTAAGATGTCATTTAGAGTATTTTAATTTTATCATTTAAAAATCTAATTATTTTCCTTTTTTAAATTTGTAGGCTTTTTAAATGAAAGATTTTCTGTTTACAAGATAATCGTAGGTAAAAGAAATGTTTTCAAATATACTAACATCAAAGTGTTCAAGGAATGTTTAGTAATTGAGGGACAGGCTGGAATTTTAGGCATCCTGCTCAATGACAAGAACATTATATACTCTTCTATGTAATGAAGATTAACAGAGAGGCTGTGACAAGGTATAGAAAGATAACAGGATTTCAATAATCAAATACTAGAAATAAAACTCTTGAGCTTGAGGGAGATTTTTAGTAGCAGTGGATTATTATTAGCATGTTTATGCACATATATGTATATATACATATATATATATAGAAAGACTTTTGTGAACTTTTGCTAATCTTTATTATAACAAAAGTATTGATAAATTATTGATAAAATGGAATGGAATAAAAATAGTTTTCTTCCTTTCTTAATGGATTGTGTTAAGGTTTCAAAGAGTAGATATGAGTGAAATCAAGGTTAATCATGCAAAATATCAAACAAAATTAATGATATAGTGAGAATGTTATAAGCAATACATTAATTGTATCTTTTTTATTTTAATTCATTAATTGAATAGGAGAAAAAGAGGAAGTGAGACAAATGGAAAACTGATATGCTTTAAAAGAAAGCACAAAAGGAGAAATAAGAATAAAAAAAAAGGATTATAGATTACATGACTTTTTGTTTCAGTCTTCAGTTGGTGGTTTCAGAACAAATTTTATATAATGAATCTCATCATGATTATCCCATAATGTTGAAAATGATGCCTTTGGCAAGCAATATATAACAGTCAAAATTTTCTTCTGAAAATTAGTTTTGTGCTATTTAAGGATTATTTTCTTTGCAATTAGCAAATTCATTTTGAACCAATTTTTTTTCTTTCTAAAACTCTTCTTAAGTCATCTTCTACTTTTATGCTGAGGATGTCAGTTTAAAGCAATAAAATGGATTTTATCAGCAATCTCTTTTTATACAGATCTTTATCGTTTCCTAAAACTAAATTATATAGGATACCTACTGCCACCAACAAAGTTGCGTTTTTTTAGGCTTCAGTCCCTGAATATTTATTTTCCCCATTCAGAGAATATAAGTTTTAAATAGTATATACATATATACACAATACTATTTATGTATTACATATATACCATTTATATTATATGTGTTATTTTATATATGTGTGTATGTGTATGTATATATACATACTGTTTCATTCTTGTGTTCTGAATAAGTAAGGAAAACACATATTTATACATACATAAGCATATATATCAGTATGTATGTGTATTTATATATATGCATATATATACACTACTCTATGTATGTGTATATGTGTATGTATATGTATGCATATGCATGTATTATACACCTGTACTATTTAATTCTTGTGTACTGAATAAGTGAGGAAAATATATATTTATATATATATAATATACAAATATGTATATATGCATCAGTTCATATGAGTATTTATATATGTGTATGTATATATATATACACATATATACACTATTCTCTCTATATATATATGCACACACACACACACATACACACACACACACACACACACACACACACACACACATATATATATATATATATATATATATATATATATATATATATATATATATATGTTACTTCAATTTTATTTTCCTGGATAAAGAAGTTTTTTTGTGTTTTTTTTTTTTAATATGTATGTTATAATACCATTTATGTGTTTACGTGTGTACTGATTCATACATAACCTCAGTGCTTTTTGTTTTTTTTTCTTTTCCAAAACCAAGGAATAGGAATACATTTTTCCCTATATATTCATTATTACACTGGGTTTTTCCTTTTAAATATTTTTGTTTTGTGTTTTATTTAGGACTTCTCACTCAAATCATACTTTGTTAGTTCATCATATAGAGAAGAAACTGGGGCCTTAAAGGCTACACTAGAAGTGTCCATGCACTGGAGTGTTTTTTTTTTTTTTGAACTGGAAGGAATTTGCAAAGAGTCCAGAACCAGATTATAAATCTGAAGGTTAGAGAACAATCTCTCAAAATGCATAGAAGCTCATCCCCTAGTGAGCACCCTCCTATTAAATTAAGGCTCCAAGAATTAAGTGTAGGACAGGCACAGTAGATAGATAATGAACTGAGTTCACCAATGTATGCATGTGTGTGTGTGTGTGTGTGTGTGTGTGTGTGTGTGTGTGTGTGTGTGTGTGTCTTCATGGCTATGTACTTGGGGAGATAATGCTAAGACATCTTTTAAAAAACAGTATTTTCAATGAAAACTTCTCACTGAGGCAGATAAAAGGCCATGACTTTAGCACTACTACAATCCTTGTGATACTATCTAACTATAAAACCTAGAATTACAGATTGATTCTTCATTGGAACTGTGATCTCATTAATGTGAGTACTCTTATCTGAAAGTCCAGATTATAAATTAGCCTCTCCTTATCCTCTCATCATGCAAAATCTTAGCCCATTTTAAACTATCAATGCTCCACATTAGGGTTCACTCAAAAGGATAGAGTCCCTCATCTCTTAATGTTGCATGAATAATAATACAGATTATCCATTAGCATGAACTTTCTTTCACTATATAAATGAGCCAATATCTACCTTTTAGCTACCAATTTGATTACCCCAAAAGGACAGATTTGGTTCTATCATATACAGATCCCAAATAAACAGATAGATAGATACATACATACATACATGCATACATATATAAATTCATAGACAGACAGATGGATAGATAGATAGATAGATAGATAGATAGATAGATAGATAGATAGATAGATAGATGATAGAGAGACAGAAGATAAATAGGTAGGTAGATTTAAAAAAATAAAAAACTTCAGTGGCTCCCATTAAACTCCAAAATCAAATATAATCTCTTTTATTTGTTTTTCAGAACTCTTTATAACAATGACCCTGTCATCTATTCTACTCTTCTTATACTTTATTCTTCTTTACATAGACACAATTGCATATCCTAATTCACCAGTATCTATGGGGTGTTAAGGGAGTAATACCACTTTGGTTTGAGAGTTTGCCAAATCCTATTCAAAAACACTCATCCATCTTTGGTGTTCATACTTACTCAACTCATAACTTGTGACTTCAAGATAATACAACAGCATCTACACTCCAGGAAACCATTTGGGCAGATGGGCAAAACCAAGGTAAGGGTAACCAACAGGTAGGTCCCAGACCTATTAGTGAATTATTTCTAGGAAACCCTTTGGGCAGATGAGCAAAACCAAGTTAAGGGTAATCAACAGGTTGGTCCCAGACCTATTAGTGAATTATTTCCCCACACATGTGAAGATTTTTCTGAGTGAAATAGAAGAGAAGAATTTGTTCAGGTGGCCAAAGCAGGTGCTGTGGAGCATCAAAAACACCAAGGACATCCACTTTATCCAGGGCCAATGGCAGTCTACCTAACTTTTGTCTTGCCACTGTACTTCAATGACTGGAAAAGAGAGTGTGGTGATTTCCTGAAACTTTGTCTCACAAATCTGATTCATGTGCTAGTCAAGACATTAAACAGTGATGTCATTTGTCCACTTTGAAAATGAGATTAAAAGGTAGAACCAATATGACAGATTAAAGAATTCACTCAACCTCCCCCTGAAATTTCTCCAAAATTCCTTAAAATAATGAATCTAAATAAATTTTAGAGCATCAGCCAAAGCAACTTAGAAGCTCAGCAGAAAAGGTGAGAATCCGTATGCAGCCCTGGCTCAGTCCCTGCCTCAGCAGCAACTGATATTGGGGGCTTCCAGATCTCTCAGGCCAAAGACTCCAAAGAGGAACTGGAAGGACAGATCAGCAGGAAAGATCTGTAGAACAGAGTGAGAGCTTACAGGGCAATACCAGCACAGGGTCAGTCCCCGGGATTGAACATCTGAATCACAGCCATCCTGTAGGCTTCTGAACCTCTCAGCCCAGGTACACTAGAGAGGACTCAGGAGGTCACTGGAGATGGTCTTTGGCAATAAGGTAGAAGTCTGATGTGAATTCTCAGCACAGACCCCTGCCAGCGTACTAGATCTTACAGATTCGTGGGACATAACACATCTTACGGCTGCAGGGGAAAAAAAAAGTGCTTGTGGTCATATTTCTAGAAAGATTTATAAAAATAGCTGCACAAACCCCCTGAAGCTTGGAACAGTGCACCCTCCACCCTGGAAATAGAGCTCTACTTTAACAAAGAGTTAAAAGCAGAGTAATAGGCAAGTAAAATGAGCAGACAACAAAGTTTCTGACCATTGAAAGTTATTATGGTGACAAGAAAGATCAAAACATACATTCAGAAGATCATAACAAAGTCATATCTCCTATATCCAAAGCCTCCAAGAAAAATAAGAATTGAGCTCATACCATAGAAGAGCTCAAAAGAGGCTTTGAAAATCAAGTAAGAGAAATAGAGGAAAAATTAGGGGGAAAATTGAGAAAATTAATGAGGAGAACACCACCTTTTTTTAAAAAGCAAAAGTGTTCAATTGGGAAAGGAGGTACAAAAGCTGACCGAGGAAAATAATAACTTTAAAAATAGAATTGAGTAAATAGAAGCTAATGTCTTTATGAAAAATTAAGAAATAATAAAACAAAACTAAAACATGAAAAAGGAAAATATGTGAAATAATTCATTGGGGAAACAACTGACCTGGAAAATAAGTCCAGGAGAGATAATTTAAAAATTATTGGTCTACCTGAAAGTCATGATCAAAAAAAGAGCTGAGACATCATCTTTCAAGAAATTGCCTTAGAAAAGTGTCCTGGTATTTTAGAACCAGAATTGTAAAACAGAAATTAAAAGAAACTGTAGTGAGCTGTCGTCTCTAGAAGCTGCCGGATCGCTCTCTGGGAAGAGATCTGCTGTGTCTACTCAAATCTCTAAGACTTATTCTTCTTCCTGTAGTGAACCGTTGTCTCCAGGCAGTTGCTGTTAACTCTTGTCCTTAGAAGTGACTTCCCTTCCTGCAGAGAGCCCCGTCAGGCCTGATGTAATGCAGAGAGTCTTCTTCTGGAATCCTGGCTCTGAATCTCCTCCAGCTCTTATCCTTCTCCAGGCCGATCTGCTCTTCAGGCACAATATTGTGTCTTTTATCCTCCCAGAGAATGGGCGTGGGATAATGCAAGGGCTTCTGGGAAGAACCACCCCAGCCAATGAGCTTGCCCCCTCTATCAAGTCAACCTGAGTTCTCACCTTGTAATTGTCCAGAAAACCTGAATTCTCACCTTGTCACTATCCAGACAACCTCAGTTCTCACTTAGTAATCCTAACATCTCCCCCTTTCTTTTGATTTAGAACATAGGACAGTCATGACCTTGAAACATAAATCCATCAATATGGGAAGTATTACAGATAATTACATACATTACATAAGCACATAGTAACATAGTAACATAACACATGCTAGAAGTATATAACATAATCATAATCAAATAATCATAAATTGAAAATTTATAAATGTCCATAAGTCCATTGTCCATTAGTCTCATCTTGTGTGAGGAAGTCCAATGATTACTGCTGGTTTTTAAAGTTCTTTAACAGTCTTCTTATTATCCATGCTCTTTCAGTGTCAGATGTTTCTTAGATCTTCTCCTTTATTTTGAGGTTTTTCTCTTTTTCTGTCTCTCTCTGATGGACAAGGCGAATATGACTCGTTGGCACCCATCTGATTCCTTCTCCTGCTGAAGAAATA
Organism: Sminthopsis crassicaudata; assembly: GCF_048593235.1. Taxonomy (NCBI): domain Eukaryota; kingdom Metazoa; phylum Chordata; class Mammalia; order Dasyuromorphia; family Dasyuridae; genus Sminthopsis; species Sminthopsis crassicaudata. The sequence goes on from NC_133622.1 coordinate 144,607,372, forward strand.
CAAGCAAACCCTCTCCCCCAGGCAGTTAACCTATCTGGTCCCTTCCATTCACCACTTTCTGGATCTCTCCACATCACCTGGCGATTATCTAAGGACAGTGGAGATGCTCTCACTGGACACTGCCCTTCTGGTGGGTTATAAAACCTGTCTGCTGGAGCCAGTGCATCTTTGTCAAAAATTAGAAAATTAATGGTATAGAGAACTAAATTTAGAAGTTCCCTAGGGCTACCTGTGGCTCCCCCTTTCTTTTGTTTTTGGAGAAGTGTCTTAATATCTCTGTTTCTTCTCTCTACTATTGCCTGCCCTTGAGGATTAAAGGGTATGCCCGTGGTATGTAAAATCTTATACTGTGCACAAAAGTGTGTAAAATGTTTGGACGTATATGCAGGTCCATTGTCTGTTTTTATTGCTTGTGGCACACCCATAATTGCAAAAGCTTGTATAAGGAATTCAGTGACCACTCGGGCTGTCTCTTTTGCTGCTGGCATTGCAAATGTGAATCCTGAAAAGGTGTCTACCACGACATGAATAAAAGATAGACGACCAAAAGATTTATAATGGGTCACATCCATTTGCCAGATTTCATTGGGTCTCAAACAACGAGGATTCTTCCCTGGAGGGAGTGTAGGAGCATGGAAAGGAAGACAAGCTGTACAGCTTTTTACTATGCTCCTAGCTTCCTCTCTTGTGATTCCAAATTGTAAACGTAAAGCTCGAGCAGCCTGATGATATTTAGAATGAGATTCTTGTGCTTCCTGAAATAAAGGACTACTGGCTAACATGGTTAGAAGGCTATCTGCCTTTGAATTTCCATCAAAAATGGGACCTGGAAGTCCACTATGTGAGTGGACATGCAAGATATAAATCTTGCCTGGATGTTTTCTCACTTGCTCTTGAAGTTCCTTAAAGAGCTGATAAATATTGGAGGCTGCAAATTTTATTTGGGCTGTGGCAATTCTTTGTACTACACCTACTGAATAGGCTGAATCAGTAATTATATTTACGTCTCCTGGGTAATAAGTGAGAGCTAGCATGATAGCAAATAATTCATTCTGTTGAGTGGATTGAAAAGGAGTCCTGATTACTCTCTTTATGGTTAAATCATGAGAGTATATGGCACAAATATTTTCTTTGGAGGCATCTGTAAAGATTGTTGGTCCTTTAAGAGGAACCTTAGAAACCTTTTCTTCAAAAATCCATCGCCAATTATGTAGTAGCCGGGTAATCTTTAATGGAGATCCATGTGCAAAATTTGGAGCGGTGGCCAATAAAATTTGCCATTCTGGGATGGTCTCACAGCATACATTAATTTGTGCGTTAGTATAGAATGTGTATATTTTTTCAGGACTTATTCCAGATAATTGTGTTACTCTCTTAATAGCCTTTAATAAAATCCTAGCCACAAGCACTGGGTAAGGTGTAAGGCTTTGTTCTGGTTGTGCTGGGAGGTTCACCCACTCAATCACTCTGTCTCCTTGATGAAGGACTGCTGTGGGTGCCTCTTTTGTAGCAAAAACTGATATTTCCAAGGGTTTTTGAGTGACTCTTTCAACCACATTGGATAAAGCCAGTTCAACTTCTCTCAAAGCCTTTTGTGCTTCTTTTGTAAGCTGGCGTGGTGAATTTAAAGCACTGTCTCCCCTTAAAATGTCATATAAAGGTTGTAGTTGATTGGTAGTTAAGCCTAACACTGGACGCATCCATTGGATATCTCCTATTAATTTTTGAAAGTCATTTAAGGTGTTCAACTTCTCTGTTCTTAAAGAAAGCTTTTGTACTGTGAGTGTCTTAGGATATACTTCATATCCTAAATATTGAAAAGGAGCATGTCTTTGAATTTTTTCTGTAGCTATATGCAGTTTGTAGTACTTTAATGTTTCCATGGTCCTTTGTAGACATGCCTCTAACATTTGTTCCTCAGGTGCACATCCCAAAATATCATCCATATAATGTAACAATATTACTTTTGGAAAGGCTTTTCTTACTGGAGCAAGAGCAGCTGCAACATACATTTGGCACATAGTAGGGCTGTTTTTCATTCCCTGTGGCAAAACTGTCCATTCATATCTTTTATAAGGCTCGGCCAAATTAACACTAGGCACTGAAAAAGCAAATCTTTTCATATCCTCCTTATCTAGAGGGATAGAATAGAAACAATCCTTAATGTCTATAACCCATAGAGGCCATTCTCTTGGCAACTGAGTAGGAGATGGAAGTCCAGGCTGAAGAGTTCCCATAGTTTCCATCTGTTCATTTACTCTTCTTGGATCAGTTATCATCCTCCATTTTCCAGATTTCTTTTTCACCACAAATACTGGGGAATTCCAAGGACTTAGAGAAGGCCGCAAGTGTCCTTGGTCAAGTTGTTCTTGCACTATGTCTAATAAGGCCTGAATTTTATCACTTCTTAAGGGCCACTGTTCTACCCACACTGGTGAATCAGTCTTCCACTGAATAGGAACTGGTGAAAGTGCAGGTAGGCCTTCAACAGCAGCCCTGCCTAAAAAGCCGAAGTGCTTATTTGTAATCCTATCTGCTGTAAAATGTCTCTTCCCCACAGATTGATGGGGATTTTTTCAACCACAAAAGGAGTAAAAGCTCCTGTTTCTCCTTCAAATACCCATCTCAAAGGCCTAGCACTAACTTCTGCTGCTATTGATCCTCCCACCCCAGACATATAGGTGTCTGCTTTAATCTTTGGCCAGTGACCGGGCCAATTGGCACCTCTAATAACTGTACGATCTGCACCCGTGTCTACCAATCCTTCAAATGGTATTCCGTTTATATAAATAGTAAGCATAGGTCGGTCAGCTGTCACAGCTGCTGTCCAATATATTCCTGGATTTTGTTCATTGGAGTCAAAATCTAGGCGACTATCACTAGGTTGCTTATTAGGGGTCCGTAACAATAAGCCTGATGCTACTACTTCTCCTGGTTGATAAATCACACGTTGTCTGCCTGTGTTAGTGACTGGGATATTAGATACACGTTCTCCAGTCTCCCACATCAGTGTATGGATGGACACTGTTTTGTAGGCACTCTCAGAAGGTGAAATGGTCAAGCCTACTGTGCCTGGAGGCAAAGGATCCATAGGCTCAACAGGAACAGATTTCACTTCTCCAGGGAGTATCTCGGTAGTCTCTACTGCACACAACTCTATTTTTCCTAATTTCAATCCCTTTCTTCCATCTGATTGCCTTTTGGCTGATTGATCGTGTCTTAAAATTCTCTGGATGTAACCTCGGCTGCCATCATGCCCCACTTGGGGGGCTGAAGCTGGGCCCCACCTGTCATTTCCCTGTGTCAATCTACATTCGGAGGCCCAGTGGAGGCCCTTGTGACATTTTGGACATGGAGTTTTAGGTCTTCTCTCACCCTGTCTTCTCACTGTATCTCCATATCTACACTGAGCTCTTAGATGTCCAATTTTTCCACATTGAAAACATCGCCGAGTTTCTCTAGAAGGCCCTTGCCAGGAGGGACCCTGTCTTTCCACATTCATCATTGTCCGGGTGTAAAAAGCATTTGTTCCCACTGTAGCACAGCGTCTTATGATCTCCTCTAAAGGAGCATCTTTGTCTAATCCCCATATAATTCTTTTGCAAATCTCGTTGGCATTTTCCTTAGCCAGATGTCTGGTCATTATTTCTGTAGCTGAATTTTCTCCAATAGTTCTTTTGACAGCAGTTTGCAAACGTCCCACAAAATCTGCAAAAGGTTCATTGGGACCTTGCTGTATTTTAGTGAAAGCCTCTCCACGATCTTTCTGTCCAGGAAGGACACCCCAAGCTTTTATTGCAGCCTTAGCAATTTGTTCATATATTGTCATGGTATAATTAATCTGTTCCGAATTCTCTCCATACTGACCTTCACCAGCTAAGTGCTCAAAAGTGAATTGTGTGTTAACTCCTATTTCCAAATTGCATCTGACTTGAATTTTACATAATTCATGAAATTCCGCAAGCCATAATAAATTTTCTCCAGGTTCCAGACATGTCCTTGCTATGGATTTCCAATCATTCGGGGTTAGGACTTCATAAGACAAACCATCTAGTAACATTTTGACATAAGCTGATGTAGCCCCATAAAGGGTACAACCTTTTTTCAAATCCTTAATTTTATTCAAATCTAAAGGTGCATATCTTCTCCTTTTTTTACCTACAGAGTCAGTATTTTCAATCACAGGATATGCATGTATAAAATCACTTATATCCTGTCCTTCTCTCTTAGCTTTAACCAATGCTTTTTCTAATCTTGTCATAGGCTTAGGCTTCTTCACAGGCAATTCTGTTTGTGTTTCTGCCTCTTCCCCTCTTTCTTCCTCCATCTCTGAAGGTGGGGTTGATGTGGGCCTGTCAATAATCTGTTCTCTAGGCAGGGTTGAAGCTTCTTCAAGAGAATCATACCATAATTCCTCATTTAAATCCTCTTGCTCTAGGGAAAGATCTTGATCTTTCCTTTTTTCCTCACACTTCCTCCTCTGTTCATTTTTAGAACTTTTCCTTCTCCTACAACTTGCTTGATAGTTTAAGGCTAATTGAACTATGTTGTAGATATAAAATACTTCTGCAGAAATTGAACGAGGCCCATTTTTTTGCTTGAAATTCTTTCATTTCATATCCCACTAGCTTCCATTTATCTACATCTATCTTTTCTTCCTCTAAGAACCAAGGGGATGTGCGTCTTAATGCAGCCAAGAGTTTAGCAATCTGTACCCAGGTTACAAGTAAACTCTGCTCCTCAATTATCTTGATTATACTCTCTATAGTACCACTCCTGAATGGAGCTGAGGTTGCGTCTGGGGCTGAGGTTGAGTCAGCTGAGGTCCAGGGATTGAATATAGCTAACATCTGCCCCATTTCAGCTATAAGAGATTCCTGGTTTAGCCCTTAACAAGTTAAGTTCCTTATTTATCTATTAGCACGCTCACTTAATCTTTAACAAAGTTTCCTCGTTACTCACTGTTCTGGGTCAGAGAGACTGAGATCTAGATCGGAAGCTTTTCCACTGGAATCAGGACTGTGTCTGTCCCTGTTCGGGCGCCAAATTGCAAAGGTCTGGTCTAACTCCTCTTGTCAGGATAAGCAAAAGTCCTTGCCCCACGTGTGGACGCCAATTGTAGTGAGCTGTCGTCTCTAGAAGCTGCCGGATCGCTCTCTGGGAAGAGATCTGCTGTGTCTACTCAAATCTCTAAGACTTATTCTTCTTCCTGTAGTGAACCGTTGTCTCCAGGCAGTTGCTGTTAACTCTTGTCCTTAGAAGTGACTTCCCTTCCTGCAGAGAGCCCCGTCAGGCCTGATGTAATGCAGAGAGTCTTCTTCTGGAATCCTGGCTCTGAATCTCCTCCAGCTCTTATCCTTCTCCAGGCCGATCTGCTCTTCAGGCACAATATTGTGTCTTTTATCCTCCCAGAGAATGGGCGTGGGATAATGCAAGGGCTTCTGGGAAGAACCACCCCAGCCAATGAGCTTGCCTCCTCTATCAAGTCAACCTGAGTTCTCACCTTGTAATTGTCCAGAAAACCTGAATTCTCACCTTGTCACTATCCAGACAACCTCAGTTCTCACTTAGTAATCCTAACAAGAAACCACCAATCCCCTTCTGAAAAAGATGACTAAATAAAAATCCTCAGAGATATAGCCAAATTCTGTAACTCTCAGGTCAAGGAGAAAATATTGCAAGCATCCAGAAAGAAACAATTCAAGTATAATGTATCCACAGTCAGGATTACACAAGACTTAGCAACTTCTACATTAAAGAACCTGAGGGCTTAGAATATATTATTTCAAAGCACAATGGAGCTAGGATTGCAAACAAGAATCACACACCCAGCAAAACTGTTATAATCCTTCAAAGTAAAAGGTAGTCATTCAATGAAATAAAGGACTTTCAAGCGTTTATAATGAAAAGACCAGAAGTGAATGGAAATTCTGATTTTCAAATACAAATTTCTGGAGAAGCATAAAGAAGTAATCAGAAAAGTGTTGTTATAAGGTACTTAATAAGGTGTATCTGTTTACATTCCTACATGGGAAGATGATACTTGTCACTCATTAGAACTTTCTCATTATTATGGTAGTTAGAAGGACTATATATAGACAGAGATCATGGATGTGATTTGAATATAAAGTAATAATAGTTTTTTAAAAAAGCTTTTTATTTTCAAAACATATGCACATGTATTTTGAAAAACTAAAAGCTATTATTATTTTTAAATCATTATTTTCTAGCTGTGTGTCCCTGGGCAAGTCCCTTTACCCCAATTGCCTCAGCCAAAACATAAAAATAAAAAAAGCAAAAAAGTCATCAAAAAAAACCAAAACAAAACATATGCACAGATAATTTGACATCATAGATCATAGTTTTATTTCAGATTTTTTCCTCTTTCCCCCTACCTCTTCCCCTAAATGGCAAGCAATTCAATATAGGTTAAATATGTTAAAATATACATTAAATCCAATATAAGTAAATCAACAAGAAAACAAAATGCAAGCGAACAACAACAAAAAAGTGAGGATGTTATGTTGTGATCCACACAGTTCCCACAGTCCTTTCTCTGGGTGTAGATGGCACTCTTCATCAGAAGATCATTGGAACTGGCATATCATAGTTGAAGATATCCATGTCCATCAGAATTGATTGTTGTATAATATTGATGTTGTCATGTATAATGATCTCCTGCTTCTGCTTATTTCACTCAGCATCAGTTCATGTAAGTCTCTCCAGGCCTCTCTGTATTCATCCTGCTGGTCATTTCTTTTTTTTTTTTTAATTTTTTATTATTATATATATATTTTTTATAATATTATCCCTTGTATTCATTTTTCCAAATCATACCCCCCTCCCTCTATTCCCTCCCCCCGATGACAGGCAATCCCATACATTTTACATGTGTTACAATATAGTCTAGGTACAATACATGTGTGCAAATATCATTTTCTTGTTGCACAATAAACATTAGAATCCGAAGGTACATGCAACCTGGGCAGACAAATATTAGTGCTAACAATTTACATTCACTTCCCAGTGTTTCTTCTCTGGGTGTAGCTACCTCTGTCCATCATTGATCAACTGGAAGTGAGTTGGATCTTCTTTATGTTGAAGATTTCCACTTCCATCAGAATACATCCTCATACAGTATTTTTGTTGAAGTGTACAGTGATCTTCTGGTTCTGCTCATTTCACTCAGCATCAGTTGGTTTAAGTCTCTCCAGGCCTCTCTGTATTCCTCCTGCTGGTCATTTCTTACAGAGCAATAATATTCCATAACCTTCATATACCACAATTTACCCAACCATTCTCCAACTGATGGACATCCATTCATCTTCCAGTTTCTAGCTACAACAAAGAGAGCTGCCACAAACATTTTGGCACACATATGTCTCTTTCCACTCTTTAGTATTTCTTTGGGAAATAATCCCAGTAGTAGCGCTGCTGGGTCAAAGGGTATGCACAGTTTGATAACTTTTTGGGCATAGTTCCAAATTGCTCTCCAGAATGGCTGGATTCTTTCACAACTCCACCAGCAATGTATTAGTGTCCCAGTTTCCCCACATCCCCTCCAACATTCATCATTATTTGTTCCTGTCATCTTAGCCAATCTGACAGGTGTGTAGTGGTATCTCAGAGTGGTCTTAATTTGCATTTCTCTGATCAGTAGTGATTTGGAACACTCTTTCATGTGAGTGGATATAGTTTCAATTTCTTCCTCTGAGAATTGTCTGTTCATATCCTTTGACCATTTATCAATTGGAGAATGGTTCGGTTTCTTATAAATTAGAGTCAGTTCTCTATATATTTTGGAAATGAGACCTTTGTCAGAACCTTTGTTTTTAAAAATATTTTCCCAATTTGTTACTTCCCTTCTAATCTTGTTTGCATTAGTATTATTTGTACAGAAACTTTTTAGTTTGATGTAATCAAAATCTTCTATTTTGTGATCAATAATGATCTCTAGTTCTCCTCTGGTCAAAAATTCCTTCCTCCTCCACAAGTCTGAGAGGTAGATTATCCTCTGTTCCTCTAATCTATTTATTATCTCCCTTTTTATGCCTAAATCATGGACCCATTTTGATCTTATCTTGGTATATGGTGTTAAGTGTGGATCCATATCTAATTTCTGCCATACTAATTTCCAGTTTTCCCAACAGTTTTTTCCGAATAATGAATTTTTATCCCTAATGTTGGTATCTTTGGGTTTGTCAAAGATTAGGTTGCTATATATGTATCCTTTTTTGTCCTTTGTATCTACTCTGTTCCACTGATCTACCGGTCTATTTCTTAGCCAATACCAAATGGTTTTGGTGACTGCTGCTATATAATATAGCTTTAGATCAGGTACACTTAGACCACCTTCCTCTGAGTTTTTTTCATTAGTTCCCTTGCAATTCTTGACCTTTTATTCTTCCATATGAATTTTGTTGTTATTTTTTCTAGGTCATTGAATTATTTTCTTGGGAGTCTGATTGGTATAGCACTAAATAAATAGATTAGTTTGGGGAGTATTGTCATCTTCATTATATTCGCTCGGCCTATCCAAGAGCACTGAATGTCTTTCCAATTATTTAAATCTGATTTTATTTTTGTGGCAAGTGTTTTGTAATTTTTCTCATATAATTCCTGACTTTTCTTTGGTAGATGGATTCCCAAATACTTTATACTCTCAACATTTGTTTGGAATGGAATTTCTCTTTGTATCTCTTGCTGTTGCATTTTGTTAGTGATATATAAAAATGCCGAGGATTTATGTGGATTTATTTTGTATCCTGCCACTTTGCTGAAATTTTGAATTATTTCTAGTAGCTTTTTAGCAGAGTCTTTGGGGTTCTCTAAGTATACCATCATGTCATCTGCAAAAAGTGATAGTTTAATTTCCTCATTTCATACTCTAATTCCTTGAATCTCTTTCTCGGCTCTTATTGCCGAGGCTAGCGTTTCTAGTACTATATTGAATAGTAATGGTGATAGTGGGCAACCTTGTTTCACTCCTGATCTTACTGGGAAAGGTTGCAGTTTATTTCTATTGCATATTATGCTTACTGAAGGTCTTAAATATATGCTCCTGATTATTCTAAGGAATAGTCCATTTATTCCTATACTCTCAAGAGTTTTTAGTAGGAATGGATGTTGGATTTTGTCAAATGCTTTTTCTGCATCTATTGAGATGACCATATGGTTCTTATTAATTTGATTATTAATATGGTCAATTATATTAATAGTTTTCCTAATATTAAACCAGCCCTGTATTCCTGGAATAAATCCTACTTGATCATAGTGTATTATCTTGGAGATGATTTTCTGAAGTCTTTTTGCTAATATCTTATTTAAGATTTTAGCATCAATATTCATTAAGGAGATTGGTCTATAATATTCTTTCTCAGTTTTCAATCTACCTGGTTTAGGTATCAGTACCATGTCTGTGTCATAAAAGGAGTTTGGTAGGACTCCTTCATCCCCTATTTTTTCAAATAATTTATATAACATTGGGGCTAATTGTTCTTTAAATGTTTGGTAGAATTCACATGTGAATCCATCTGGTCCTGGGGATTTTTTCCTGGGGAGTTGATTAATAGCTTGTTCTATTTCTTTTTCTGAAATGGGACTATTTAAGCAATTTATTTCCTCCTCTGTTAATCTAGGGAGCCTATATTTTTGGAGGAAGTCATCCATTTCACTTAAATTATCAAATTTATTGGCATAAAGTTGGGCAAAGTAACTCCTTATTATTTCTCTAATTTCCTCTTCATTGGTGGAAAGATCCCCCTTTTCATTTGTAAGACTATCAATTTGATTTTCCTCTTTCTTTTTTTTTGATCAAATTTACCAAAGGTTTATCAATTTTATTGGCTTTTTCATAAAACCAACTCTTGGTTTTATTTATTAATTCAATAGCTTTTTTACTTTCAATATTATTGATTTCTCCTTTTAATTTTTGTATTTCAAGTTTAATTTTTGGTTGGGGGTTTATAATTTGGTCTTTTTCTAGCCTTTTAAGTTGTAAGCCCAATTCATTAATCTTCTCATTCTCTATTTTCTTCAAATAAGCCTCTAAAGATATAAGATTTCCCCTTATTACTGCTTTAGCTGCATCCCAAAGATTTTGATATGATGTCTCATCATTGTCATTATCTTGGGTGAAATTGTTAATTGTTTCTATAATTTGCTCTTTCACCCAGTCATTCTTTAAGATGAGATTATTCAGTTTCCAATTTCTTTTTGTTCCATTTACCCCTAACTTTTTACTGAATGTAGCTTTTATTGCATTGTGATCTGAGAAGAAAGCATTTATTATTTCTGCCTTCCTACATTTAATTTTGAGATCTTTATGTCCTAATATATGGTCTATTTTTGTATAGGATCCATGAACTGCTGAGAAGAAAGTATATTCCTTTCTATTGCCATTCAGTTTTCTCCAAAGGTCTATCATACCTAGTTTTTCTAATGTTCTATTTACTTTTTTAATTTCTTTCTTGTTTGTTTTGTGGTTTGATTTGTCTAAATGTGAGAGTGCAAGGTTGAGATCTCCCACTATTATAGTTTTACTGTCTATTTCTTCTTGCAGTTCTCCTAACTTTTCCTTTAGAAAGTTAGATGCTATACCACTTGGTGCATATATGTTTAGTATTGATATGGCTTCATTATTTATGCTACCTTTCAGCAGGATATAGTTTCCTTCCTTATCTTTTTTAAGGAGATCTACTTCTGCTTTTGCTTGATCTGAGATAAGGATAGCTACCCCTGCTTTTTTGGCTTTACCTGAAGCATAATAGGCTCTGTTCCAACCTTTTACCTTTACTCTGTATGTATCTCCCTGCTTTAAGTGTGTTTCCTGTAGACAACATATTGTAGGGTTCTGCTTTTTGATCCAATCTGCTATCAGTCTCCGTTTGATGGGATCGTTCATCCCATTTACATTTACAGTTTAAAATTACTAATTCTGTATTTCCTGCCATCGTATTATCCCGAGATTATGCTTTTTTCCCTTGCCCCCCCTGATCCCTCTCTCCAATATTTAATTTACAGACCCCCCTTGTGACGCACAACCCTCCCTCTTTTTTTTTTTTTTTTTTAGGATCCCTCCCCCCTCCCTCCAAGTCCCTTCACTTATTCTCCTTTTCCTTTTCCCTTTTCCTCTCCCCCCTTTTAATGAGGTGAGAGAAAATTCTCTGAAAAACAAATATGTTAATTATTTACTCTTTGAGCCTCTCCTGATGAGAGTAAGATTCACACAATGATTCTCCCACTCATTAAGTTCCCTCAGATATGGTGTATTTTCTATGCCTCTTCCTGGGATGTAGTTTCCCTCTTTTTATCATTCCTTCCCTTTTTCTGAAACGACCTCCTTCCCTTTACTACACCCCCCTTTTTTTCTTTTATATCAGTAAAATCAAATTATCCTTGAGTACTTTTTATATAACCACAACAGAGTTACAGTTCTCAAGGGTTCTGTGTACCTTTTTCTGTTTCTCTTCAGTCTTGTGGATGTAGATCAAATTTTTTGTTTAAGTCTGGTTTTTTTCTTAGAAACATATAGAATTCCTCTATTTCATTGAATGACCATCTTCTTCCATGGAAAATGATGCTAAACTTAGCTGGGTAGTTTATTCTTGGTTGCAATCCTTGATCTTTTGCCTTACGGAATATCAGGTTCCAGGCCCTTCTATCTTTTAATGTGGAGGCAGCCAGATCTTGGGTGACCCTTATTGTGGCACCTTGGTATTTAAATTGTTTTTTTCTAGCTGCTTGCAGGATTTTCTCCTTTGTGTGGTAATTCTGCAGCTTAGCCACTATATTCCGTGGTGTTCTTTTTTTAGGGTCTATTTCAGAAGGAGTTCGATGAATTCTTTCCACATCTACTTTCCCTTCTGTTTCTATTATCTCTGGACAGTTCTCTTTGATAATTTCCTGTAAAATAGAATCTAGGCTCTTTTTTTGGTCATAGTTTTCTGGAAGTCCAATGATCCGCAGATTATCTCTCCTAGATCTATTTTCCAGGTCTATAGATTTTCCCAGTAAGTATTTGACGTTGTTCTCCAGCTTCTCATTTTTTTTGTTTTGTTTGACTGATTCTTGGGTTCTCTGTGAATCATTCATTTCTATTTGTTCCATCCTGACTTTTAAGGAGTTATTTTCTTCTTTCACAGTTTTTAGTTCTTTTTGTAAATGCCCAATTTCGTTTTTAAATGAATTATTTTGCTCTATTGAATTTTTTTCCATTTCCCTAATTTTTTTTTTGAGAATTATTTTCTTTTTCCAATTCAGAAATTCTATTTTCTTGAGACTTTTTTATCTTTTCCAATTCAGAAATCCTACTTTCCTGTGTTTTTTTAACCTTTTCTAATTCATAAATTTTGTTTCCCTGCATCTCCTGTGAATTCTTTATTTTTTCCAACTCCAATTTCAGGACTGTTGTGGGTCTGCTTCCCTGCAGCTTCACTGGAAACTGAAAGTTTCTTACTGCGCGCCTCACGCTATCACCAGCCTTCGGACGTCTCCGGCCCCGCTCTGGAGACAGGAGCGGGGAATAAGCAAACAGAGAGCCAACGTGTAGCAGAACTGGTCTTTATTGTCTGCACCCAAAATGTCTCCCCGAGCTGCCGCTGGCTATTCCTCTTATAGAGGATCTCGGACCCTCCCCGAAACCTCCCATCGTGGGCGGGGCCAGCTCCCTTATCAATGCCCAGTCGGGCTTCTCCTTTTATGGCCAGGCGACTCATAGCTCTATGCATCCACAGACACGTAGCTCTATTAATCAACCTGGAGCAATATTCTGGAGTTGACTGACATTAGGGCGGCTCCCTTCCGCACAGAGAAGATCAGTTCTAGGCCCTTTACAATTCCCCCTTTTTGTTTAATAAGAGGGCGGTCTAATACAGCCATCACAACTCGGAAGGACATAAATGGAGGTAGAGCACCAGGAATATCAATTATGAAAAATATCAAAATAGAAAATATCCAGAGCACCAGAAATGGAAATACAAATAGATAATATCGAAATACATATACAACATTAGGCTCATTGATCAGGGGTTGATTACAAATCTCCTTTGGCATTTAAGACATAAGATGCCTTAAGTTCTGTCAGAGACCGACATAGTGCAAAAAGTATGGCTCGAATTATCAAAGGCAAAATACACAACATAAACAGTACAAGGACTAGGGCAACACACCCGAGAATTAACCAGTGAATTACATTGTGATAGTCAAGCCCATTCAACCATGCCATCAACGAGGAGGTCGATTCCTCCCATTTCTTATTGAAATCAATTGTCACATTCTCCAATCCATTTATAATTTTGTCAAGGGCCATTAATTCATTTTGTAAAGACGTTTGCATAGAAGCATTATGTAAAAGACGTTCAGGATATGCATAATCAGAGGAATTATATAACACAGGTAAAATACAAGAGGCACAATATAAAAAGCTACAAGTAAGTTTCACATATCGGGACAACAAAGCTTGTTGTTTCACTAACTCCAAGGAAACATATTGCAGTTGAGTTATTTGAGAAATCAGCATAGAGTCTATGGCCTCCTGGTGTCTCCAGGCCAAGTCATTTTCAGTCATGTACTTCTGCAGCTTCTCCGCCACAATAGTTAATTGTGTATTCAGTTCTCTTATCTGGAATTCCTCTGTGATACTCAGAGCCAAGGCCGCCAGTGATAAAAACATACTGCCACCTTCCCGTTTTCCTCTATGGTGCAGATTTTTCAACAGTCCTTGAAGAACCCCTTCTGCTTTGGTTATCTTATAGTTTGAGTTCAAACATATCAGGAACAATGCATTACCCAGAGTCCACAATTGTCCTTCAAAGCTATAACACAATGTACTATTTGGAAAAACTCCCCCTCTACAAGTGGAATTCTTGTTGCCAAAAACCCGATGCCATTGGGTAAAAGTCAACTCCCTGTCCTGATTATTAGATATATGTAACTGCATTTTTATCCTATTTGTAACTAATCCCACTTTCCACAGATGTGGCTGCAGGACATGATTAGAATAGAATACAGGAGCAATTAGTTGAGAGTGAGAATCGGCATTCCGATCCCAAAACGTCAAGTTCACAGTGCCATCTTGCAAAGATATGCTTTTCCTCATTAGTCCTGTACTGCATTCCCTTAATTGTCCAAAAACTACACCCAACTTTGAGTCTATACAACTCAGCAAATCAGTACATCGCTGTCTCACAGCATTCATTGTATTTTTCCCATGTATTTCCTTCATCTGCACCATCATACTGGTACTTATATTATTTAACTCATCATTACTGTGTAGCAGATGACTTCTATTCAGCCTTTTCATGGTTGCACACCAATCATTCCCTTGTCCCTCAAGAACTATGCACAGTGGCAAGTGGGTTGTCATAAAAGTTAGGCTGTCTTTACTTTGTTTAAACATTTGAGGTTGTCGCTCTGGGTACCCTGGGTGAATGTGTGAGCCTACCAAGAATGAGCCATTACCAGTCAATTTTAAAGGGATACTTTCATGAACCCATGTCATCATTCGTAATTTGGGAAGATTAGGAGTTATAGCCCAATGAGTTGGTGCCTTAGCCGCGTGTAGAGTATACATTGGAATCATACCCTTGCCATCTTGTTTCTTACCCTCCGAAGGAGGGCGTGGGGTGATAGGGGGACTCTTCAATAAAAATATAACCCCGCTGTTAAAGGCTAAGGTCTTTTCCCCAATTTCATTGGTGATAATCGCGTCATAGCAGGATGCCCTCTAGGTATCATTGACTCGCTCAACTGACACTATCAAACATAATAAAAAGGCTGCACCGTCAAATGACTGAACTCTACCTTTAAAAGGGAAGCAAGTCTGCATCTGATTAACCCTAGAGTGTTTAAAGCAGGTAGTATTTTTCCCTAGTAAACTTCCAAACCTTTCTCCAAAATCCTTCTTCCAAACTCTATGCGGCAGCACCAGCAGTTTGGTAGGATGTTCATGTAGAGGACCATTAATTATAACTGAAATATTCGTAATTGCTAGTGTCAGACCTATCTTCCATAGGTGATTCTGAATATGCCCTTCCACTATGGGTGTTGGTGCAACCAGTACCGGTGCCTCATCTGTCTCCCCATTCCAAAAGCTGATATTAACTTCTGGCAAAAAGGGCCCTTTACGAAACACGCCCGTGGAACAACTGATCAAAGGTGAAAATAAAGGCGAGTTCATAACCAGGGTACAAGGGGGAAGGGGACTTTCAACTTTATCTTCTATCTCATGTTCCACGTGGGGAACAGCCATCATTTCAACTATCATCTCGCTAGTCAAGTCATTTAGGTGGCTCGTTTTGAGGGATGATTGCTTAATTCTAAAAGGTTCCAGCATAATGCATGAACTTATCTTTAAGTTATATGTCAGGCATAAAGGGACATCCCGAGTAATGAAAGTGAGCTTCTTAAAATGTTCCTTCCATATTTTTGATTCTTTGTACTCCCCTATCCCTTCCAAAAAGGAAACATTTCCTAATGTGGCTAATGGTATAGGCTGATGACGCCAAGTGACCATTTGAAAACTAGACAAATCTGCAATCATATTTCTCTCCTCACTCTTCACCCCTCCTATCAGGCTACTTAATCCTAACAACATGCATGCAATTTGATTCATTTGCATTTGAGTTTCTCGTCTTCCTTCTCTTCTCTTTGCTCGTTGGGTTCGGTTTTTTCCATTTCTCCTCCTTTCTCCTCTGCCCCGATGGATTCGTCTTCTTTTTCTCATACCAACCTGGTCCTTCTGATCGGGATCCATCTTTTCTCCTTTTCCCCTGTTGAGACACAAACAAATCCTTTGCCTCTCACAATAACTTTGTAAGGGCCTTTCCAAACGTTATTCTCATCTTTATACATTATCTTTTCCAATCTTAATTCTTTGGAATCATTTTCCGATTTTTCTGTCATTGATTTTCTTTCTGGTTTATTACCCATGGTATTTTCAACTGAAGCCTTCATGGCCGGTGTTAATCCCTCATCGTCAAATTTCAAAAAATTGATAGTGAAGAGAGCTTTATCAATATCTTGTTGAGTTATTTTCTTGCATCCCATTCCCCCTTTTTGTTTAATGAGCATAGTTTTTAAGGTTCTGTTCATTCTAGTTAATTTTCTTATCATGTCTATAGACAAAGAAGGATTTTTGCCAAAAATTTATATAAGGGTTTGGCACATACATCTGTGCAGGTGCGGGTTACGGAAGGGCTTCACTAGTTGACTCGTTCCGTATCGTCTGTATCTTGACAGTTCTTTATTAATTGTCTATGCCCAGAGAGGGAGCCACTCTTCTCTGGAGCACAAACATCTCTAGGAATGGCTAGTTCCTAGCATCTAGTGTCAAAAATATACAGAGTTCATGGAACGGTCAAGTTCCCATAATTTGGAAGCTGAGGCCTGTTAGATTTGAGTGAGCTTATAATCCTAATATGAAATTTTAAATTTCTTAATCATTTGGCCTTAAGATCACGAAAATAATAAGAGGACTGAGCTAGTGGGGTGAAATTAGAGTAAATTAATTTCATTTTCCAATACATATGACAATTACACATACATAATTACAGAAAGAACAATAATAATAATATGGGTATGGCTAAACTATTAAAATAAATGGTAGCGCTACCTGATCTAAATAAGAAATCATACCAATGGTGGTTAGTATCCGATGTTACTAAATGAGAGGCCTTGATAAGTTGTCCTGCAGCTATAAGAGTCTGTATTTGATGTTCATTTAATGCGTGCTGATTAGACTCTAATAGTTTCTTCATAACTTAAGATCTGTTTAGGATATCCATATATATTAAGTAAAGCAAAGTAATCAGGTAAGGCAAAAGGTAATACATGAAATTAACACATAACAGCCCATATCTTAACTTGACAATACACAATAGTTCCAGTACACCAAAAAAAAGTACACATAGCATTTTCAGGTCATTGTTTTTCCATGCTTCTGGTAAATTAAACATATAATCCCACATTGCAACAATCTCTGAGCATTTTCTTTTTGTATCTAGGTATACATATTTTGTAAAGAGCATTTGGTCCACTTAAATAATTTACTAATATTTCCAGTAAAACCCAAACTAGTAATAATACTATCATCAAAAATCTGTAGAAATTGGCCTTGATATTATAATGTATTTTGGTGGAGTAGGATCGTCATGGGCAACTATTTGAGCATTTACAGTCAAAGCCTGAGAAACATCTTGTCCAGCACTGCGCAGTCTGCTGGCCAAGATCTCAAGGTCTATTGAATTAACTATACCAAAACCAGTTCCAGCACCACCAAATAAAGTGTCATACCAGGTTCTTTTCTTTCTAACACAATTCATCAGAGGAGGAAAAGTTACATTATTGGTACAAGTTTTAGGAACTCTTATGATTGATGGAGGATGTTTTGTAGGAGGGGGAGGTGTCAGTAATAGATATTTTATCTAATAGTGAGGTTTCAATACCTCTATCAAGATTTTACATGCACAGTTTATCAGTTGCTTTTCAATGTTTGTCTCAGCTTGTTCTCTGCATTCAGTTGGGAAGTCCACACCCTCAGAGTCCACTCTCTTTCCTATGTAGCACTGCTGTATCTGGATCTGGAACAGTCCTTTCCAGCTCAGGGTCAGCTTGTCCTCCTTCCACATCCTAACCAGGACCCCGTCTCCAAGCTAGAACTCATGCACTGTTGAAACCCTAAGGGAGGAGTCTGAGCAATAAGCCTGTTTAGTTGTAAAGTTTTCAGATGTTAAAGTAAAGACATAACATATTTCCTTAAAAACAAATCCTTGGTTTCAAATATTGGATATAAGGAAGAATTTTGAATCCCTTTAAATCAGTTTGCTTTCTTCAACCAGAAACAGCTGCAGCTTCCTATTGCTGCTCTACCCCTGCAAAAATACGTTCCGTCTCACAGTCACCTCTCCGTGACTACCTTTTCCAACAAGTTCCTTCTTTTCCCCACTGATTTCTTCTTGAAATCATTTGCTCCCACTAATAAATCCTTCTTAAATCACCTTTATTCTCCTGTCCCATCTCTCTGTTTCTCTCTTCCCAATGCCTACTTGCTCAAACTTTCTCTGACATACTTTAAACACTTCCAAACCAATAACTCTTCTGACTAGATGCTTCATTTAAACTATTAATTAATTTTGCAAATCAATCTCTCTTGTCCCTTTTCTTTAATCACCTTTTTTTTTAAACTTTAAACTTCAAGATTCATAACCCATAATGATAACAAATTACCCAATGTTTCAGAAGCAAACCAAATAGTTTTTTTTTTTTTTTTCTTCTGCCTGAGTGCTTCAAGGCCACTAGTAAGAAGCTTCCCAGGCGGTATTAAGCAGATAAGATTGTAATGCCATTACTCCCCTTTTAGCTTTGAAAATCTGCTTTTCAGAGAAAACTTTCCCACCAGTTTAAAATAGTCAAGTTTTTTTTTTTCTTTTGTTTTACTTACAAATTGGTACAACAGGTTAAAAAGTTTAAAATCACAAACAATTTTTAAGACCAATACATTTTGAACCACTCTGAAAGAATTACTATTCTGAATGAATTTCAATTTCCACAATTCAGCCTATTATTTTTCTAAGCCTGTAACACAGAGGCTGAATTCTTATCTCTTATGAGCTTGCTAACTTTTAACACAAAACAAAAAATTCAAAGCAGACAAACATACACAGACAGACCAGAGCTCTATTTTTTCTATCCAGGCTCTGCATGCTGTTAAGTTAAGATCCACTCCATTCTTTTTACGGAGTTTATATAGCTATGAAGCATATACTCCTGAATCTGTTGGCTCGATATGGGCTTTAACTATTTTTTGTCCCATGCCTCATCTAACTGCGTCTAAGCAGTCAGGCTGTTTGCTTCTTCTTGATTCTAAAAATCAAGGAGCGCGTCTTTCTACTTACCTTTCCTTGTTCCAGCGAATACACTGCCCAGGTCCCTGTTCAAGGTGCCACTTGTTGTGGGTCTGCTTCCCTGCAGCTTCACTGGAAACTGAAAGTTTCTTACTGCGCGCCTCACGCTATCACCAGCCTTCGGACGTCTCCGGCCCCGCTCCGGAGACAGGAGCGGGGAATAAGCAAACAGAGAGCCAACGTGTAGCAGAACTGGTCTTTATTGTCTGCACCCAAAATGTCTCCCCGAGCTGCCGCTGGCTATTCCTCTTATAGAGGATCTCGGACCCTCCCCGAAACCTCCCATCGTGGGCGGGGCCAGCTCCCTTATCAATGCCCAGTCGGGCTTCTCCTTTTATGGCCAGGCGACTCATAGCTCTATGCATCCACAGACACGTAGCTCTATTAATCAACCCGGAGCAATATTCTGGAGTTGACTGACATTAGGGCGGCTCCCTTCTGCACAGAGAAGATCAGTTCTAGGCCCTTTACACAGGACGTTGTTATTCTCATTTTTCTTCAATCTCCCTCAATTTTTTAAGAGTTTCTTCTAGGAGAGAGTTATGTGATGGGGGGCAGGGATCGTTCCCCTTTGGGTTGTTATCTGCTGACTCTCTGCTGTTAACTTCCTCGGGGTTGGATACCCGCTCTTTCTCTGTATAGAAGGAATCTATAGTTTTTCTAGCTTTTTTGCTCATATTTAAAAAAATCTTTTGGGGTCTGTCCCTGGGGTAGGAAATTATTTATTTACTTCTTTACCAGCTTCCTCCCAGACCAGATGGATGCAGCGGCTCCTGCGCCTGAGCTAAGATAGAGCTCTGGGAGAGAGTTCCCCACCCCCTCCCTGGAGGTGCCTCAGATGTGATTAGCACTGCTGTGCTCGAGGGCGTAGAATAGTAAAGACAGCACAAAGCCCAGCCTATGTGTCCAGGTGGGGAGTGGATGTCTGCAGCAGGTGACGTGAAAAGCCCCTGTGCTCAAACTGGAAGTGTCTGCCAGAAACCGCGGTCCCTAGTTCAAAGGTTCCGCTTCTCTGGGACTTCCTGGAGCTGAGTTCCACTCCCTCCAGCTAAGCTAGGCAGGGTGTGTTGCCTTGTGCCGTATCCACCCACTTGTCAATCTCTTAACTATTCTCAGGTGGTAGCTGAGGCCACACCCCCTGGTGCCGAGATCTGCTGAGTCACCTCCAGGGTCCGGGGAAAATCTGATCTGAGTTTTAAAATATTTTGGCTTTCTCTTCTGAACTGCTAAATAATTAGCAGAGAAGAGCTAACAGCCTGTGCCAGATTCCTTTACCTCAGTGGCTTCTCTGATCGCAGAGCCCTTCCCAGTGCAATGGGCGCAGTATGCGAGCACCCAGCTGTCTGTGCTGGCCTCTCTTCCTCCCCTGGAAACTGACCTTTCCTGTTGAAACTCCAGATTCTCTTCAGCTGGTAAGTCGTGCTTCCAGTCCTTGTGGTATCTATCAGTCCTGGGCTTATTCTGATGCTGATTTATCTAATTGGTTGTGAGGGAGTGAGGACCTTTACAGAGTCGTGTGTTTCTTCTCCGCCATCTTGGCTCCGCCCCCCGCTGGTCATTTCTTACAAAACAATAATATTCCATAACATTCATACACTACAGTTTACCCAACCATTCTCCAATTGATGGATCCACTCTGTTTCCAGTTTCTGGCCACTACAAAAAGGGCTGCCACAAACATTTTGACACATGCAGGTCCCTTTCCCTTCTCCCTTTGGGATATATAACACTGCTGGATCAAAGGGTATGCACAATTTGATAATTCCATATTTCCAAATTGCTCTCCAGAGTGGTTGGATTCATTCACAAATATACTAACAATGCATCAGTGTCCCAGATTTCCCCGCATCCCTACAACATTCATCATTATTTGTTTCTGTCATCTTAGCCAATCTGACAGGTATGTAGTGGTAACTCAGAGCTGTCTTAATTTGCATTTCTATGACCAATAGTGATTTGGAACATCCTTTCATATGAGTAGAAATAGTTTCAATTTCATCATCTGACAATTGTCTGTTCATATCTTTTGACCATTTATCAATTGGAGAATGGCTTGATTTCTTAAAAATTAGAGTCAGTTCTCTATATATTTTAGAAATGAGGCTTTTATCAGAGGCCTTAAATGTAAAAATGATTTCCCAATTTACTGCTTCTTTTCTATTCTTGTCTGCATTAGTTTTGTTTGTACAAAAACTTAATATAATCAAAATTATGTATGTAGTGTTCAGTTATGGTTTCCATTTCTTCTTTAGACAGAAATTCCTTCCTTCTCCACAGATCTGACAGGTAAACTATCCTTTGCTCTTCTAATTTGCTTATAATGTCACTCATTATATCTAAATCATGAACCCATTTAGATCTTATTTTGATGTGGTGTTAGATGTGTGTCAAGCCTAATTTCTGCCATACTAACTTCCAATTTTCACAGCAGTTTTTGTGAAATAGTGAATTTTTATTCCAAAAGCTGGGTTCTTTGGGTTTCTCAAATATTAAATTCTTATAGTGATTGGCTATTTTGTTCTGTGATAAATTTCTCTATTTCTTAGCCAATACCAAATGATTTTGATGACTGCTGCTTTATAATATAGTTTTAGATCTGGCATAGGTAGATCACCTTCATTTGCATTTTTTTTTTCATTAATTCCCTTGAAATTCTTGACTTTTATCTTTCAGATGACTTTTGCTTCTATTTTTTCTAGATCTGTAAAATTATTTCTTGGGCGTTTGATTGGTATGGCACTAGATTAATTTAGGTAATATTGTCATTTTTATTATATTTTCTCAGCCTACCCATGAGCACTTGGCATTTTTTCATCTGGTTATGTCTGACTTTATTTATTTGGAAAGTGTTTTGTAATTTTGCTCATATAATTCCTGACTTTCCTTTGATAGATAGATTCCCAAATATTTTATGCTATTGATAGTTATTTTGAATGGCCTTTCTTTTTGTATTTCTTGCTGCTGGACTTAGTAATATATAAAAATGCTGATGATTTATGTGGATTGTTTTTGTATCCTGAAACTTTGCTAAAGTTGTGAATTGTTTCTAGTAGTTTTTAGTTGATTCTCTAAGATTCTCTAAGTATATCATCATATCATCTGGAAAGAATAATAATTTGGTTTCCTCATGACTGACTCTAATTCCTTTAATCTCTTTTTCTTCTCTTATTGCCAAAGCTAACATTTCTAAAATAAATTGAGTAGTGATGGTGATAGTAGGCAGCCTTGTTTCACTCCTGATCTTATTGGGAATGATTCTACTTTTTCCTCATTACATATGATGCTTGCTGATGATTTTAAATAGATGCTACTGATCATTTTAAGGAAAAGTCAATTTATTCCCTATATTCTCTAATGTTTTTCATAGGACTGGATGTTGGAAATTATCAAATGCTTTTTCTGTATCTATTGAGATAATCATATGATTCTTGTTAGTTTGGTTGCTGATATAGTTGATTATGTTAATAGTTTTTCTAATATTGAACCAGTCCTGCATTCCTGGTATAAATCCTATTTGGTCCTAGTGTATTATACTGGAGATGACTTTCTGTAATCTTGTTGCTAATGTTTTATTTAAGATTTTTGCATCATTATTCATTGGAGAAATTGGCCTACAATTTTCTTTGCCTATTTTCATTACCATATCTGTGTCATAAAATGAACTTGGTTGGACTCCTTCTTTTCCTATTTTTTCAAATACTTTATATAATATTTGAATTAATTATTCTTTGAATGTTTGGTAGAATTTACATGTAAATCCAGCTGGCCCTGGGGATTTTTTCTTAGGAAACTGATTAATAGGTTTTGGATTTTTTTGTTTTTCTTTTTTGCATCTTTGTAAGATGTAATTTCCCTCATTTTACCTCCTTTTTCCTCTTTTTCCAGTATGATCCCTTTTCCACCTCTAGTTTCTTTTTTATATTATCATAATAAAATCAAATTATACTCGCATTCTCTAAGTATACCCATAACAGAAATATAGTTCTCAAGAGTTCTTTCCTTTTACCTTTTTTATGATTCTCTTGAGTTCTGTGTTGTTTTTTGTTCAGTTCTGGTCTTTTCATTAGAAATAGGTAAAATTCACCTATATCATTGAATGTCCATCTTCTTTCTTGAAAAATAATGCTCATTTTAGCTGGATAACTTATTCTTACTGTAATCTCAGTTTCTTTGCTTTTCAGAATATCACATTCCAGTCCCTTCCATCCTTTAAGGTGGAAGCTGCTAAGTCCTGGGTAATCCTAATTGTGGTTCCTCAGTATTTAAATTGTTTCTTTCTGGCTGCTTCCACTGTCTTTTCCTTGGTTCTTAAAGTTCTGAAATTTAGCCATAATATTCCTTGGGGATCTAAATGTGTTTTCTCTTTCAGGAAGTGATCAGTGAATTCTTTTGATAGCTATTTTGCCTTCTGATTCTAAAATATCAGGGCAGTTTTCTTGTAAGATAATGTCTAGGTTCTTTTTTTCATCATGGATTTCAGGAAGTCCAATAATCCTTAGATTGTTTCTCTTAGATCTCCTTTCTAGGTCAGTTGTTTTTCCTAGGAGATGTTTATATTTTCTTCTATTTTTTTAACATTTTGTTTTTATTTGACTGATTCTTGAAGTCTTATGGAGTCATTCACTTCCATGTGTTCAGTTCTAATTTTTAGTGTATTATTTCCTTCAGTTATCTTTTTTAGCTTGTTTTGCAATTGGCCAATTGAGTTTTTTTGTTCATTGCATTCTTTTTTCCATTTCACAAATTTTGTTTTTCAGTAAATTAGTCTCTTTTTCATATCTCTTTTGTAGGACATTAGACACTTTTTCCATTACTTCTTGCAATGATCCTATTTCATTTCCCCATTTTTCTTCTAAATCTCTTTAAGATTCTTTATGCAATCTTCCAAGTGAGCCTTGTGAAATGGGGATCAGCTCATGTCTCCCTTTGGAGCTACATCTGGAGTTGCTTTGCCTTTAGGAACCTCAAGATTTGAGACCTGTTCTTTTTTCTCTCCATAAAAGCTGTCTATGATTTAAGTTCTTTTTGGTTTTTTATTCATTCTTTTAAGGCTTAAGGTTTGTTTAATGCAAAGGAGTTTGCTCTGGGGAAGTTCTGCTGATTAATTTCTAGTGCTGAGTAATGACAACTAGGTCAGGTGTTCTTCTGGGGTTCAGTAGTTTATAATTTGCCTTTTATGGTAGCAGGCCAGAACTCTGAAAGGGTGTACATGAATCTAAGACAGCAGGGTACTTGTAGTTAGATACATATTTGTTGTGAGATGGTGGTTTTCTAAGCACACACTTGTTGTAAATATAATGATGTGGTCAATCTAGTTGGTATATACTTAGGATAATGTGATAATGTGATGCTCTTCAGCTGCCCATGCCTAGTGTGATGTCCTAATGTAGTGGTGCTGAAGTTTTTAAGGGAGTCCCACTGAGAGAGGGCTCTCTCAGCCCCAGAGATCTCAGCCACAGAGACTACTTCAGGCTCCAGACTTCTTTTGTTTGTTTAGTTTGTTTGTTTGTTTGTTTGTTTGTTTTTTTAAATGACAGAGATGACTGAGAAATGTATTGGGAGAAAGGAAAAAGGAAAAGCTAAATGGTGCAAATTATCTGCCATAAAAAAGAAGCAAGAAAATACTTTTACAGTAGAGGGGAAGAGAAGAAATAGAGGGTGAGTGAGTGAATCTTACTCTCATCAGAATTGGCTCAAATAGGAAATAGCATGTTATCCATACCCAAAGAAGGGTGGCAGAAGCTGGGCCCTGCCTCTCATTTCCCTGGGTCAATCTACATTTGGAGGCCCATGGAAGGCCTTTTGTGGCATTTTGGACATGGAGTTTTAGGTCTTCTCTCAACCTGTCTTCTCACTCTATCTCCATCTCTACATTGAGCTCTTAGATATCCAACTTTTCCACACTGAAAACATCTACGAGTTTCTCTAGAAGTCCTTTGCCAGGAGGGGCCCTGTCTTTCTATATTCATCATAGTCTGGGTGTAAAAAGTATTTGTTCCCACTGTAGCACAGCATCTTATTTATGATCTCCTCTAAAGAAGCATCTTTGTCTAATCCCCATATAATTCTTTTGCATTTTCCGTAGGCAAATGTCTGGTCATTATTTCTGTAGCTGCATTCTCTCCAATAGTTCTTTTGACAGCAGTTTGCAGACATCTCACAAAATCTGCAAAAGGTTCATTGGAACCTTGCTCTATTTTTGTGAAAGCCTCCCCTCAATCTTTCTGTCCAGGGAGGGAACCCCAAGCTTTTATTGCAGCCTTAGAAATTTGCTCATATACTGTTATGGGATAATCAATCTGTTCTGAATTCTCTCCATACTGACCTTCACATGCTAGTTGGTCAAAAGTGAATTATGTGTTAACTGCTGTGTGTTTTCCTGTTTCCTGCATCTGACTTGAATTCTACATAATTCATGAAACTCCAAAAGCCACAACAAGTTTTGTTCAGGTTCTAAACATGTCCTAACTATCTATGGATTTCTGGTCATTCAGGGTTAGGATTTCATAAGACAAACCATCTAGTAACATTTTAACATAAGCTGATGTAGCCCCTTTTTTCAAATCCTTAATTTTATTCAAATCAAAAGGAGTATATATTCTCTTTTTTTGACTTAAAAAGTCAATCTGTTTGATTACAGGATATGCATATATAAAATCACTTACATCTTGTCCCTCTCTCTTAGCCTTAAGCAATGCTTTTTCTAATCTTTTCATAGGCTGCTTAACAGGTGATTCTGTTTGTGTTTCTGCCTCTTCCCCTCCTCCTTTTTCCTCCACCTCTGAAGGGTCAATTGAGGGAGGAGATGGGAAATGCTCCTGTTGCTCAAAATTGTACTTAACTCCATTTTAATCTGATTCATCCTTTTCAGCTAGTTTAGATGGATCCTCCCCCTCCTGTCCTTTCTTCCTTTTCTTTAGTCTAACACTTTTTAAAGTCACTTGAATTAAATTGTACGTATGAAGTGCATCTTTGGAAATTAAGTTTTGTTTGAAATTGTAGTGTTCTCCTAATTGCTCTCCTACTAATTTCCACACGTCTATATCTAATTCTCTTTCCTTGGAGAACCAAGAAAATGTGTGGTCTACAGTTTTTAGGAGTTCAGTGATTTCCCCCAAAATTATAATCAATCCTTGGCTTTTCATAACCTTGACAATGCTCTCTAAACATTTTCCTTGAACAGGAACAGAAGGCTGTTTTCTAAAAAATTTGTCCCATTTCACTGAAATTCTGCTTTAGCTCTTTAACTAAGTTTCCCTGATACTCATAGTTATTTCTGGGTCAGAGAGACTTTTCCACTGAGATCTGAATAAGAGGCTTTTCCACTGGAATCAGGATCGTGTCTGTCCCTGTTCGGGTGCCAAAATGTCAAGGCCAGGCTAGCTCCTCGAAGGGCTCAGAATCAGCCAGTTAGGATAAGCAAAAGTCCTTGCCCCACGTTGGGAGCCAAATTGAAAATGTTCTGTCATCTCTCAATTATAATCCTTCTCTAGGAGGAGGTTCCTTTTCTGTAAATTCTTTTCTCTATGATCAGGTTTCTTAGGAGGCTTATGGAGCTTCTAGCCAGAGCAAAGGTAGAATCTGGAATCCTCTTCTTCCTGAATCCTGGCTCTGAATCTCTTCCAATTTCCCTGAAGTTCTCCCGGGAAGTCTTGTCCTTGACCCAATCCAGACTGCCTCCAGACTCTATGTTGCCTCTTTCTATCCTCCCAGAGAATGGGCTTGTGAGTACTCCAGGGGCTTATAGGAACTACTTACAACCAATGAACTTGCTCCTTTTAAAGGTGTAACCTCCTTTTCAGAAGTCTAAAAGTATAAAACTCCTTTTAAAGGTGTGAACTAAAGGTGTGAACCCTGAGCTAGAGAATTGTTAAGTATTGACTTAACACCTAGTAAGAACCTAACATTTACTGAGTCTGAACACAGATTGAAACACATTCTATTTCTATTTTTAACTTAATTTTTCTTGAGGGTTTATATTTTTATTATGATGGGAGATCTGTGTTTTCTTTCACAATGTGACTTTTATGGAAATGTTTTGCATAACTTCCCATGTGGTTTCTTAATTGTGGATGGGGATAAAGTAGAAAACCTAAAATTCTAAAATTCTAAAAACAAATATAAAAAAGAATTGTTTTCAATTTAACTGGGGAAACTTTTTAAATGAATGAATGAATGAAAAATAAAATAAAAGATTAACAACATATGTCCTGTTCATTGTCTTTCCATTGGATTTTCTCCATTCCTGGCATGCTCTTCTTCTACAATTGAGTGCCATTTTTGTAGAAGGGCTTTCCTGATTTCACCAACTGTTAGTGCTGTCTCCTTTTGAGATCACTCTTCCTCTGATATGTATACATTTTATAGCTACCTATTTTGCATGTTTTCTCCCTCATTTAAATGTGAGTTCTTTGAGGACAGTGTGGATTAATAATAAATGCTTTCTGTGCATATCTAGTGCTTATCAAAATACCATCAGTGATTTAATAAGTGCTTTGTGACTGACAAATTTTTCCAGTTACGTATCATTCTTACTGTGTCCTTAATGTTGCTTCTCTTATACAATTTACTGGGTCACAGAATTCCAAAATCTTTTGAGTTCAAAGAGATCTCAGTGAATATCTATTCAAACTTATATGATACCCAACTGTAGTCTTTTCTTAAAAAACTTTTAAAAAGGATTTTCCTTAGCTTCTTATATTGGTACATTCTATTTTGGGATTGCTTTAATTCTTGGGAGATATTTTCTTTACAAAAAGCTTAAATTTGTCTCTGAAAATGAGAATATTATACAATATTAAAGATAAAAATACATAAGATGTATGTTTGATCCCACATATTTATTTTATATTACTATATTATTTTATTTTATAATATTATACACCTTATGCATGTTTATCTTTAATATGTATATATCTTTAGTACATCTTCCATGTGACAATTTTTAAATAGAAACATATTATTCTTGTGTTAAATTTTCTCTTTTCCATGTTAAATATTCTTACTTCCTTTAATTGACCTTCACATGGTATGAACTTGAGGCTATCCACCGTCACTGTGGTCTCCACTGGATATTGTCTAGCTTAATTTTTTTTTTCATATTTCACTTAGTAAATGCAATCTTACCAGAGAGAAGACAGAAGTATTATAACCTCTTTATTTCTCAACACTGTGCTATACCAAATGAAGTTTAAGATTTAATTTACTTTCTTGGCTGACATGTCACACTTTTGAATCTTATGTAGTAGCATACAATCCATTAAAATCCTCAGACACTTTCAGATGAGCTACTATCTAAACATTTTTCTTCTATCTTGTACTTGTAAGGTTACACACATCTCCCATATTATATTTATGAAGTTTATTTCTTTGAAACCAATTGTAAGTTTTTATAGATACCCTTATAAAATTTGACCTTATTCAATTCAACTCAATGTTCTCTTACTTGTCAAAATCTTTTGTAATCCTGACTGTATTGTTTTATGTATTAACTCTTCTTATAAGCTTTGTGTCATCTGCATATAAAATAATCATGGCATCAATTCCATTATCCAAGTAATTGAGGAAAACATTAAATAGCACAAAGAGATACTGGGGTTTATCCAATAAACTTCTATCTAAGATGTTTTGAATAATTGACAATTATTCTTTCAAATCAAGACATGGGGACAGTTCTCAATTCACCTATACACTATTATCACAGATCTTACTATCTTGTCTTTTAGGAACAATAGTATTAGAATTATTACAAAGATTTGCTAAGGTTTAGCTAAATTTTATTTTTAAAAAAAAACATTTCCCTCATATACTTTGCCAAAAATGTGAAGCAGATAGTTCTGGTATACCTGTTTTTTCATAAAATCATACATTTCATATACTTTATTCTTTATAACCATTATTTTTTTTCTAAAAGCATATTGAAAATTGTTATAAAATCACATCCCAGAACTTTTTTAGGAATTGAAGACAAGAGCATTCACAGATCTATTGTTTTCAAACTCTATTCTATTCCATTTTTTAATTGTTTCTTTGTAATGCATTGTTGAACTAAGGGCAACATATTTTTCTCCATTGCTTTCCAGTGACCTACTACTTTAATTTTTTTTTGAGTGTATTTTATTTCCTGGCACATTAACTATATGGCATCATTGGAAGAAAATTGATGTTGAAACTTTATTTCAGGGACAAGTTTTGGTTCATTAAAAACACTTTGCAATTTCCCCAAATCAATACTGCCTAGTCTCCTTTCAGTTATGAGAACAGATGTGTGGTTAGGAGGTGGAGGGAGTTTGTTCATCCAGAATATGAAGATCATGGTCTACTTCTATCAGCAATCCAGTCAAATACCTATAACATATCCTGGAAAATATTTATTAATTAATACAGAAATTGAGATTCTAATAACTAACAATCTAAGAACCCACTTTCCTATTCCTATAAACTGTTTACAAAAACCCCTTGGATATGTATGAAATATATCTTTCTTAAAGGTATTTAAAAGGAAATAAGCAAGATTCTATAGGATAATATATTTTAGTCATATTTGACTACAATGTAGAAAGAACATTAGATCTCACTGTGTTTATTTTCCATTGACTATTTTTTAAAGCAGAGGGATGGCTACTTTATATGGACTCTATCCACTTTGTCAACTGGATGCCTCAGTTTGTTTGTGTATGTGTGTTTATGTGTAAGAGAGAGACAGCGACAGAGACAGAGACAGAAACAGTGAGAAAGAGAAACGAACATAATTGCTTAGGCACTCATAATAACTTAAGTGTGGAATGTGTTGTAATGTAAAGGGCTAGAACTGAGCAAATGCACTTGGATAATGGAGCACATGAGACTAATTGCCAATTGGACAATTCTCTATTAACATGTTTAAAGGTTGATACTCCCCAACTATTCTGTGCTGGCTTGATTGGTGGGACAAAGAAGGGAAAGTGACTTGTGTGGGTAGAGTAGGAGGAGGAAATTGAGGCATTCTCCTGGCGGTGGAGAGAGAGGAAGGCGCTGTGGAGATTGCTAGATTTAATCCCCTGATGGTGACCCTAAAAGACCAAGAATAAAGACTTTTTGTGATCCTGACTCTGGCTGATTTCTGGGAAGACAGAGTTCCAGCATTGTAAAAAGCATCACTGGAAAATAAAATACCTGAAAAACTATAAAAGATTGGAAAATGACAAGAAAATAGTGTGAAATAACCATATAGTGAATAATTTTAAATGATAAAATATGATAAGCTCCAAGTACAAATTAGCAATGTGAAAGGTCCAAGGGAACATGCAAATCAAAGAAATCATGTATTCCAAGAAGCATCTTCATTTGGAAACAGAGGGAAATTAAAAATGAAGTTTCCAAACAGGTGAATCTTAAAAAGAGAAAGATAAAAATGAAGTGACTCATATCTATATGCTGTATGTAGTTTACTACATTAATTGTTCACTAAACTTAATTCGTTTTGGTCTCTAGAATATTTTTATTTTTATTGTGCAGGAGTATAATAGCAAAAAAAAAAAAGAAATATGTTTCTAAATGTGACTTTAAAAATTCCATATTCTTAAAAAAATCAGTATCATACAAGGATCTCATATGTCCATTGCAATTCTTTCACACATCATTATTCTCCTCAAAAAATATTTGATAACTTACTAAATATATTGCCTTATAAAGTGTCTTATTTAACAAGTTTCTCTACCTTATCAAAATATTAAAAAATCTAAGATCAATAAAAATGGCATTCATTAGTTTGTTGAAAATTATTTCTGAATTGTAAAGGTAGGTGATAACAAATAAATTTCTCTTGCCTCAATTAAAGTACTTAATATATTGTTTTACCTCAACACCTTTAGCCAATAAGAATATTTCTACGAAATCAAACAAGGATGTTATACTTCATGGGGAGGAAAAAAATAAACAAAATCTTTATTTAGCACACTGGGAAACAATAGGTTTCTTCAAGTCAATCCATGAAATGAAATGGTGCTCCATAGAGTCATGTGTCTGGTTGTAGAACTCAGGTACAACATGGAGAAATAAGTTAGGTTTAATAGTAGATTAGGGGATGAAATAGGGAATTTCTCACAAAGAAGATTTTGTGAATGACATTTACAATTCTGGAAGATTTGAACTTCCCATAGACATTTTATACACACAACATTTTCTAAATAGACAATAATATCATTTTACTATAGAAGGATTTTTGTTTTCTTTTTTGTTTTGTTTTGTTCTTATCATTATATATTCATTACTTACTACAGTGAGAGTCTTAAATATAGTAAGGGCTTAATAACTGTTTTTTTATTTTTTTTTGAAATGCATTAAAGAATTGTAAGATCCTAAAATTTCACTTGAAAAATCCTCAGTGACCATCTATAACTATCCATACCCATAAATAGAATGCTTGTTGTAAGACAGCTGGTGATTATCCATGTTCTGTTTGAAGATTTCCAATGAGAGAAAATCCATTATCTCTCCCACCCCTTACATCATACCATTAAAATTTCCATGCCATAAAATTTCCTAGATCTCCTCTTAGTTTTCACTACATTTTCCCTTGTTCTGCTATGTGGAGGACAAGTCTAATCTCTTTTCTAAAAGATAACTTCTCTAACATTTGAAAATAAGCAATATAATTCCCAAGAAATTTCATCTTGTTCTCTAAGTTAAACATTCTCATCTCTTTCAGCTAGTCCTCATGTAGCATTCTATTGCCTATCATCTAAATGCCTTTCAGCTTATAGATGACACTTCTAAGAGATATGATGCCCAGATATAGTGTCATCATGGTAATATGTAGCAAAATAATATACTCTTTAATATCAGGAAACTATCCTTTTCAATGCAGTCCATTCCTATTTTACCTTTTTTTTTAGCTATCATATAACAACATTAATATATATTCATCTTGTAGTGCACCAAGCTTCTTAGATTTTTTTTCTAAAGTGTTATCTCTCCATATCTCCTTTATTTTATACTTGTGAGAATGATTCCTTGAATTCAAGTATAAGAGATGAGATTTGTCCCTACTGAAAAAGAGCTTATTAATTTTGTCCCCATACTTTTGCCTGTCAAGAGCATTTGAATCCTAATTATGAGAGAAAAATTTCAAATTATTAGTGCTATATAAAAATGAAATTGTTTGCTTCAATTCAGAGGAGGCAGATTCCCTTTTTATGATATTCTTCAGAAGATAATCATTTAATTAGAATGTTATAGTGGGGGGGTTCATTTTTTAATGGATTGGGATAAATAGACACAAAAGACCCTTCTAATTTTTCATATGTATGATTCTGACATTCAATGTGCTAGCAATATCCCACTCAGCTTTGTGACAACCAAAAATTTGATATGGATACCATCTCTGTTTTTATTCAAATCATTAATAAACATGTTAAAAAGCAGAAGATTGGGATCATGGATTATTCTCCTAAATATCACTTTCACAGTTAATTAGGAATTATCAATGCTTATTTTTACAAATTTCAATAAATCAATCAATAATTTGATATTTATCAAATAACTACAAGGTGATAGACACTGGGGCATTAGTTGTATAAAGAAAAGACAAAAGCAACCACTGGCTTCAATGAACTTACACATGTGGCAGTAAATAGAGAAAGATTTGAGTTCAAATCTACCTTCAGACTTTTACTAACTAGGTATGTATAATTCTAAGCAAGTAATTTAAATTATGTGTACCAACCATCCAAAGTTGTTGTGAGAGTAAGACAAGATAAATTCTAAAGCACTTTGGGCACATTAAAATACTCTTATTGCTAATTAATGTAACTTCATAAAACACATAGATGATAAATGAAAAATATTCTCAAAGGAGAAGAGGAAGTAGTAAAAGACCTGATAGCAAGTGGAAATTAAGAAGAAGTTTATGAAGCCAAATTTCAGAGATGAAGGAGAGCATTTTAGTTTAAAGGACAGATGATGAAAAATGAGAAAGAATCATGTGCAAGGAATAAGAAGATGCTAGCCTAACAATATGTGGGAATGAAATATAAAAAAAAAACTGCTGGAAAAGCATTTAGAAAAAAAAGCAGGTTGGAAAGAACTCTAAAAGTCAAACAAAGTATTTTATATCTGATCCTAGAGTACTTGTTGTGTTGTTGTACTTTGTCTAATTTGATTGGCTTTTTTCCTTTCTGGCTTTTTTCTTAGTAGAGTGAACTTAAGCTTTAGGGAGATTGTTTTTGGCTACTGATTAAAGGATGAATTACAGTGGTGAAAGAATTAAAGATAGAATAAATAGAAGGGCAATATAATCATACAAAAGTCAAGTAATGAGGATTCTCTTAAGGGAAGTTACTACATAAGTGGAGAAAAAGGAATGTATTTTAAGATATGCAGTAAAGATAGAAGTGACAATATTTAGAAATATATTGAATATTTAAAGAGAGTGCATGTTTAAAAAGTTGATCATGAAGACGTGAGCTCTTGACAATAACCATAAAGTTGGTGAGAGCTTGGAAATTATTAAAATGAGTTTTATTTTGAACATTTTGAGATGTTCAAGAGGCAGGTGGTGATGTGGAACTAGAAATCAGGAGACAATAATGCCAATTATATAGAGATGATAACTGAATCTAAGAGAGATGATGAGATCACTAAATAAGATAATATATAGATATAAGAGAAGAGGGTCCAAAATAATTTTTTCAGGACATTCAGGATTTAGTAACTTAAATGAAAATCCAGCAAAGGGGGTGGAGGGAGGAAAGATGATGGAGTAGAGGCAGGAATTTGTTCAACCTCTCCCCCAAACTGCTTCAAATTCCTTTAAATAAAGACTGTAAAAAAATTTTAGAGCATCAACACACCCCATAAAGATGGAGTAGAACATTTTTCAGCCAAGAACATCGTAAAAGCTCAGCAAAAAAAGTCTAACATACCAAAGTGGGGGTCCAGCTTGCATTCCTGGGGCAGGACATGTTACTGCAGCCCTGGATCCAGCCCCAGCATGGCCTGGCCCAACCTCTGAATCAGTGGCCATCCTGGTGACTTTCAGACTGTCATCCCAGAGACATCAAAGAGCACCAAGAAGGGCAACAGGAAAGGTCTGTGGAACTAAGATGGGAGCCTGATACATAAATCCAGCATAGGCCCAGCGTTGGCCCCATCTCCAGCCCAGAAAACAGCATCAACAGGGTGGGACCTCAAAATCAGAAGCAGTGCTGGAGGCACCTGGACATTAGGGAGGACACTAGGGACACTATGGAGGACTCAGAAGGTCAATGGAGAGGGTCTGTAGCACTGTTGTGCCTTGCCAACTCAGCCCCATCAAGACAAGGCCCAGTCCTGGGACCAGCACACTAGGTCTTCGCGCTACAGTAAAACAGAATATAACTTACAATTCCAGAATAGAAAAGATTGTTTGTGGTCTGATTCCTTTAAGGATTTCAGAAAATAGCTGCAAAAAACCCTGAAACTTGAGACTGTTTACTCTCCATCCTGAAAACCGAGCCTTACTTTAATACAAATTTAAAAGCTGAGTAATAAGCTAGGACATTGAGCAGAAAACATGTTTCTAACCATTGAAAATTATTATGATGGCAAAAAGGATCAAAACTCACAATCAGAAGTTGATAATAAAGTCAAACCTCCTACAGGAGGCTTTGGATTCCAAGAAAAATAAGAATTGAGCTCAGGCCATGGAAAAGCTCAAAAAGGTCTTTGAAAATCAAGAAAAAGAGGGGGGGCAGAGACAAGATGGCAGAGAAGATACACGTGATTTTGTGAGCTCCCTTCTTCCCTCAATACCAATTAGTTAAATCAGCCTCAAAAATAACGCTGGACTGATAGAAACCACAAGGACTGGAAGCACTACTTACCAGCTGAAGAGAATCTGGAGTTTCAACAGAAAAGGTCAGTTCCCAGGGAAGGAAGAAAAAAAGAGGCCAGCACAGACGGTTGGGTGGTGGCACACTGTACCGATCAAGCTGGGGAGAACTCTGGGATCAGAGAAGCCACTGAGATCGAGGAATCTGACACAGGCTGTTAGCTCTTCTCTGCTTATAAAACAGCAGTTCAGAAGAGAAATCAAGCCACTTTAAAATATAAAGCCAGATCCTAGATCCACCCCAATCCGGAAGTGAGCTAACAGATCTCAGCAAGGCTGTGCAGCCACTTTCTGCTGTCTGGCTTCACTTGTGGTAGTTAAGAGCTTGAACAGTAGGGACACAACCTGAGGCAACATCTAATTCACATAGTGCCGGGCTTGGCTGGAAGCTGTGGAACTCGGCCACAGAAGTCCCAGAGAAGCAGAACCTTTGAAATAGGGACCACGGTTTCTGGGCAGACACTTCCAGTTTGAGCGCAGGGGCTTTTCACTTCAGCTGCTGATATCCACGCCCCATGGGACGCATAAGCTGGCTTTGTGTTGCCTTTACTGTTCAGTCTTAAACCTCAGGGAAGTTGCTAGGACACACAGCAGGGTCCTTCACTGGGCAATCCTCACAGCTCAGTCGTACCAATCACCTCTGAGGCACTTCCACGGAGGGGGAGGGGAACTCTCTCCCAGAAATATCTCTTATATCAGACACAGGGGCCTCAGCATCCATCCATTCTGGGAGGAAGCTGATAAAGAAAGAAATAAATGAACTTCTTACCCCAAGGGCAGACACCAAAAGATTTTTAACCATGAGTAAAAAGCTAAAGAGAATCATTGATTCCTTCTACACAAAGAAAGAGAAGGTATCCAACCCCGAGAAAGTTAACAGCAGAGAGTCAGCAGATAACACTCTAAAGGGGAATGATACCTGCCCCCCAACACATAACACTCTCCTAGAAGAGACGATTAAAAAGTTAAGAGAGTTTGAAGAAAAATGGGGAAAGGCAAGAGAAGCTATGATATCGAATAACAATGTTCTGAAATTTGAGTTGGAAAAAATAAAGAATTTACAGGAGATGCAGGGAAACAAAATTTGTGAATTAGAAAAGGTTAAAAAATCACAGGAAAGTAGGATTTATGAATTGGAAAAGATAAAAAATTCTCTAAAAAAATTAGGGAAATGGAAAAAAATTCAATAGAGCAAAATAACTCATTTAAAAATGAAATTGAGCATTTACAACAAGAACTAAAAACTGTGAATGAAGAAAATAACTCCTTAAAATTCAGGACGGAACAAATAGAAATGAATGATTCATTGAGAACCCAAGAATCAGTCAAACAAACAAACAAACAAACAAAAAAAAAAAAAAAAGAAAAACTGGAGAATAACGTCAAATACTTACTGGGAAAATCTATAGACCTGGAAAATAGATCTAGAAGAGATAATCTGAGAATCATTGGACTTCCTGAAAACTATGACCAAAAAAAGAACATAGATTCTATTTTACAGTAAATCATCAAAGAGAACTGTCCAGAGATAATAGAAACAGAAGGGAAAATGGGCGTTGATAGAATTCATTGAACACCTTCAGAAAAAGACCCTAAAAAATAACTCCATGGAATATTGTGGCTAAGCTGCAGAATTACCACACAAAGGAAAAAATATTGCAAGCAGCTAGAAAAAAGCAATTCAAATATCAAGGTGCCACAATGAGAGTCACACAAGATCTGGCTGCCTCCACATTAAAAGATAGAAGGGCCTGGAACCTGATATACCGTAAGGCAAAAGATCAAGGATTGCAACCAAGAATAAACTACCCAGATAAGTTTATCATTTTCTTCCATGGAATAAGATGGTCATTTAATGAAACAGAGGAATTCCATTTGTTTCTAAGAAAAAAACCATACTTAAATAAAAAATTTGATCTATATCCACAAGACTGAAGAGAAACAGAAAAAGGTAAAAAGAACTCTTGAGAACTGTATCTCTGTTGTGGATATATAGAAAGTCCGCATGGATAATTTGATTTTACTAATATAAAAAAATAGGGAATAGTAAAGGGAAGGGGATAGTATCAGAAAAAGGGGAAG
Source organism: Sminthopsis crassicaudata (assembly GCF_048593235.1). NCBI lineage: Eukaryota > Metazoa > Chordata > Mammalia > Dasyuromorphia > Dasyuridae > Sminthopsis > Sminthopsis crassicaudata. The sequence continues at coordinate 144,644,206 of NC_133622.1, forward strand.
GAGTGATAAAAAGAGGGAAACTACATCCCAGGAAGAGGCATAGACAACATATCATATCTGAGGGAATTTAGAGAGGAGGAGAAACATTGTGTGAATCTTACTCTCATTAGAATAGGCTGAAAGAGTAAATAATTGACATATTTGTTTTTCAGAGAATTCTCTCTCACTTCATTAAAAGGGGGGAGAGGAAAATGGAAACGGAAAAGGGGAATAAGGGAAGGGACTTGGAATGAGGGGGGAGGGATACTAAAAAGGGAGGGCTGCGGATCACAAATGGGATCTATAAATTAAATATTAGGGAAGTAGTTCGGGGGGTCAAGGGAAAAAGTATAATCTGGGGATAATATGATGGCAGGAAACATAGAATTAGTTAAAATTACTCAAACAGAAATGGATAGCAGACTGGATCAAAAGTCAGAACCCTACAATATGTTGTTTACAGGAAACACACTTAAAGCAGGGAGATACATATAGAGTAAAGGTAAAAGGTTGGAGCAGAATCTATTATGCTTCAGGTAAAGCCAAAAAAGCAGGGGTAGCCATCCTTATCTCAGATCAAGCAAAAGCAGAAGTTGATCTAATTAAAAGAGATAAGGAAGGAAACTATATCCTGCTGAAAGGTAGCATAAATAATGAAGCCATATCAATACTAAACATATATGCACCAAGTGGTATAGCATCTAACTTTCTAAAGGAAAAGTTAAGAGAGTTGCAAGAAGAAAGAGACAGTAAAACTATAATAGTGGGAGATCTCAACCTTGCACTCTCAGATTTAGACAAATCAAACCACAAAACAAATAAGAAAGAAATTTAAAAAGTAAATAGAACATTAGAAAAACTAGGTGTGATAGACCTTTGGAGAAAACTGAATGGCGATAGAAAGGAATATACTTTCTTCTCAGCAGTTCATGGAACCTATACAAAAATTGACCATATATTAGGACATAAAGATCTCAAAATTAAATGGAGGAAGGTAGAAATAATAAATGCCTTCTTCTCAGATCACAATGCAATAAAAGCTACATTCAGTAAGAAGTTAGGGGTAAATAGACCAAAATGTAATTGGAAACTGAATAATCTTATCTTAAAGAATGACTGGGTGAAAGAGCAAATTATAGAAACAATTAATAATTTCACCCAAGATAATGACAATGATGATACTTCATACCAAAATCTGTGGGATGCAGCTAAAGCAGTAATAAGGGGAAATTTTATATCCTTAGTGGCTTATTTGAACAAAATAGAGAAAGAGAAGATTAACGAATTGGGCCTTCAACTTAAAAAGCTAGAAAAAGACCAAATTAAAAACCCCCAACCAAAAATCAAACTTGAACTACAAAAATTTAAAGGAGAAATCAATAATATTGAAAGTAAAAAACTATTGAATTAGTAAATAAAACCAAGAGTTGATTTTATGAAAAAGCCAATAAAACAGATAAACCTTTGATAAATCTAATCAGAAAAAGGAAAGAGGAAAATCAAATTGTTAGTCTTACAAATGAAAAGGCGGATCTTTCCATCAATGAAGAAGAAATTAGAGAAATAATAAGGAGTTACTTTACCCAACTTTATGCCAATAAATTTGATAACTTAAGTGAAATGGATGACTTCCTCCAAAAATATAGGCTCCCTAGATTAACAGAGGAGGAAATAAATTGCTTAAGTATTCCCATTTCAAAAAAAGAAATAGAACAAGCTATTAATCAACTCCCCAGGAAAAAATACCCAGGACCAGATGGATTTACATGTGAATTCTACCAAACATTTAAAGAACAATTAGCCCCAATGTTATATAAACTATTTGAAAAAATAGGGGATGAAAGAGTCCTACCAAACTCCTTTTATGACACAGACATGGTACTGATACCTAAACCAGGTAGATCAAAAACTGAGAAAGAAAATTATAGAACAATTTCCTTAATGAATATTGATGCTAAATTTTTAAATTAGATATTAGCAAAAAGACTTCAGAAAATCATCTCCAGGATAATACACTATGATCAAGTAGGATGTATACCAAGAATGCAGGGCTGGCTTAATATTAGGAAAACTATTAGTATAATTGACCATATTAATAATCAAATTAATAAAAACCATATGATCATCTCAATAGATGCAGAAAAGGCATTTGATAAAATCCAACATCCATTCCTACTAAAAACTCTTGAGAGTATAGGAATAAATGGACTATTCCTTAGAATAATCAGGAGCATATATTTAAGACCTTCAGTAAGCATAATATGCAATAGAGATAAACTGGAACCTTTCTCAGTAAGATCAGGAGTGAAACAAGGTTGCCCACTATCACCATTACTATTCAATATAGTACTAGAAACGGTAGCCTCGGCAATAAGAGCCGAGAAAGAGATTCAAGGAATTAGAGTAGGAAATGAGGAAATCATTTTCAGATGACATGATGGTATACTTAGAGAACCCCAAAGACTCTGCTAAAAAGCTATTAGAAATAATTCAGAATTTTAGCAAAGTGGCAGGATACAAAATAAATCCACATAAATCCTCAGCATTCTTATATATCACCAACAAAATGCAACAACAAGAGATATAAAGAGAAATTCCATTCCAAACAAACGTTGAAAGTATAAAATATTTGGGAATCCATCTACCAAAGAATAGTCAGGAATTATATGAGAAAAATTATGAAACGCTTGCCACAAAAATAAAGTCAGATTTAAATAATTGGAAAGACATTCATTGCTCTTGGATAGGTCGAGGGAATATAATAAAGATGACAATACTCTCCAAACTAATCTATTTATTTAGTGCTATACCAATCAGACTCCCAAGAAACTACTTTAATGACCTAGAAAAAATAACAACAAAATTCATATGGATGAATAAAAGGTCGAGAATTGCAAGGGAACTAATGAAAAAAACGTCAGATAAAGATAGTCTAGGTATACCTGATCTAAAGCTATATTATATAGCAGCAGTCACCAGAACCATTTGGTATTGGCTAAGAAATAGACCATTTGATCAGTGGAGCAGATTAGGTACAAAGGACAAAAAAGGGTACATCTATAACAATCTAGTCTTTGACAAACCCAAAGATACCAACATTAGGGATAAAAATTCATTATTTGAAAAAAAATGTTGGGAAAACTGGAAATTAGTATGGCAGAAACTAGCTATGGATGCACACTTAAAACTATATACCAAGACAAGATCAAAATGGGTCCATGATTTAGGCATAAAGAATGAGATCATAAATAGATTAGAGGAACAGAGAATAGTCTACCTCTCAGACCTGTAGAGGAGGAGGAATTTATGACCAGAGGAGAACTAGAGATCATTATTGATCACAAAATAGAAGATTTTGATTACATCAAACTAAAAAGTTTCTGTTTCAGACAATACTAATGCAAACAAGATTAGAAGGGAAGTAACAAATTGCAAAAATATTTTTAAAAGTAAAGATTCTGACAAAGGTCTCATTTCCAAAATATATACAGAACTGACCCTAATTTATAAGAAATCAAACCATTCTCCAATTGATAAATGGTCAAAGGAAATGAACAGACAATTCTCAGATAATGAAATTGAAATTATATCCACTCATATGAAAGAGTGTTCCAAATCACTACTGATCAGAGAAATGCAAATTAAGACAACTCTGAGATACCACTACACACCTGTCAGATTGGCTAAGATGACAGGAACAAATAATGATGAATGTTGGAGGGGATGTGGGAAAACTGGGACTCTGATACATTGCTGGTGGAGTTGTGAAAGAATCCAACCATTCTGGAGAGCAATTTGGAACTATGCCCCAAAAGTTGTGAAACTGTGCATACTCTTTGATCCAGCATTGCTGCTATTGGGCTTATATCCCAAAGAAATACTGAGGCGGGGAAAAGGACCTGTATGTGCCAAAATGTTTGTGGCAGCTCTTTTTGTAGTGGCTAGAAACTGGAAGATGAATGGATGTCCATCAATTGGAGAATAGTTGGGTAAATTATGGTATATGAAGGTTATGGAATATTATTGCTCTGTAAGAAATGACTAGCAGGAAGAATACAGAGAAGTTTGGAGAGACTTACATCAACTGATGCTGAGTGAAATGAATAGAACCAGAAGATCACTGTACACTTCAATGTTGTATGAAGATGTATTCTGATGGAAGTGGATATCTTCAGCATAAAGAAGATCCAACTCACTTCCAGTTGATCAATGATGTACAGAAACAATTATACCCAGAAAAGGAACACTGTGAAGTGAATGTAAATTGTTAGCACTACTGTCTATCTACCCAGGTTACTTACACCTTTGGAATCTAATCCTTAATGTGCAACAAGAAAATGGGATTTACACACATATTTAGGTTATATTGTAACACATGTAAAATGTATGGGATTGCCTGTCATCAAGGGGAGGGAGTAGAGGGAGGGAGGGGATAATTTGGAAAAATGAATAGAAGGGATAATGTTATTAAAAAATACTCATGCATATATAGTGTCAAAAATTTATAATTATAAAATAAAAAATAATATAAAAAATCAAGAATAAGAGATAGAGGAAAAATTAGAGAAAGAATTGAGAGAGGTGCAAAAGGAAATACAGAAAACTCATTAGGAGAAGAATGCCTTAATAAGCAAAATTGAGAATTTGAGGTACAAAATCTCACTGAAGAAATTATTCCTTTAAAAATAGAATTGAACAAACGAAAAATAATGACTTTATGAGAAATCAAGCTGCAATGAAACAATGCCCCCCCAAAAAAGAAAAGAAATAGGAAAAATACATAAAATATCTCATTGGGAAAATAACTAATATGGAAAATAGGTCCAGGAAAGATAATCTTAAAATTATTGGTTTACTTGAAGTCATGATCAAAAACTCTGCCTGGACATCATCTTTCAAGAAATTGCCAAAGAGAAGTGTCCTGAATATTCTAGAACCAGAGGGTAAAATAGAAATGGAAAGAATTCACCAAAATCCACCTGAAAGAGATCCCAAAATAAAACTCCCCCAAAATAGTATAGCCAAATTCCAGAACTCAAGAATATCAAGATCAAGAAGAAAATAATGCAAACATTGAGAAAGAAATAATTTAAATATAGTGAAGCCACACTCAAGATAACAGGATAACGGGATAGCAGCTTCTTCTACATTCAGGAATATGAGGCCTTGGAATCTGATATTCCAGAGAGCAATGGAGATAGGATTGCAATCAAGAATCGCCTACCCATTAAAACTAAGTAACAGAGGAAAAGGTAGTTCTTCAGTGAAACAGAGGATTTTCAAACATTCATCATGAAAAATCAGAGTTAAAGGAAATTTGATTTTTAAATACAGGATTCTGGAGAAGCATAAGGAGGTAATCAGGAAAATTATATTATAAGGGACTAAAAGTTTCTCTCTTTACATTCCTCCTTGGGAGTAAGATACTTGTAACTCATTAAAATATTCTCATTATAATGTCAGTTAGAAGGAGTATGTAAAGACAGAGTACATGGATCTGAGTTTAATATGAAGGGATAATACATTTCTTTAAAAAATGATGAAATTAAGAGGTGAGAGGAGAAATGTACTGGGAGAAAGGTAAAAGGAAAAGTTGAAAGGTGAGAATTATCTGCTATTAAAAAAGCTGCAAGAAAAAAAAATACATTGAAAGGGAAGATTATGACGAGAGGATGAGTGAGTAAACTTTACTCTTATCAGAATTGGCTCAAATAGGAAATAATATACATACTCCAAAGGAATATCTATTTTACTCTGCAGGAAAATAGGAGGAGAATGAGATATGGCAAGTGGGGTGGATGATAAAAGAAAGGGAATATTGGGGGAGGGAGTGCTCAATAGCAAAACACTTTTGAGGAGGGACAGTGTGAAAGGAGAAAGAGAATATATGGGGGGGATACAATTAGCAATAGTAATTGTAAAAAAAAAATTAAGCAAGTTTCACCGATGAAATAATATTGTTATCTGGAAAATGATGAGTAGGATGTTCTCAGGGGAAAAAAAACCTGGAAAATTTTCCATGAACAAAGTGAAATACACTGTATACAAAGTTCGCTAGTAATGTTCTGGGATGACCAGCTACAAATGACTGTTATTCTCAGAAGTACAATCATCTCCATTTATTCTGAATGACTTATGATGAAAAATCCTATCCATACCCAAAGAAGGAACTATTTTCTGCACTTAACATAAGTTCATATTAGTCTTTCCAGGTCTTTCTGATATCATCCTGCTGATTGTTTTTTTAGAAAATAATAGTATTCCATAACATTCATATGCCACAACTTAATCAGCCATTCCCCAATTGATGGACATCTCATTTTCCAGTTCTTTGCTACTACAAAAAGAACTGTTAGAAACATTTTTGCACATGTTGATTCTTTTTTTTTTATTTCCTTGGGGTACAAACCTAGTAATGGTATTGCTGGGTCAAAGGGGATACACAATTTGATACCCCTTTGGGCATAGATCCTGATGACTCTCCAGAAAGGATGGATTATTTCACAACTCCACCAACAATGCATTAATGTGAGAATGTGAGAAATGGATAAACATTTTGGTGTCCACAATTATGAAAATTAAATTGGAGAAATGAAACTTAAGTTATAAGGACATATTCTTATAAGTTTGAGTCACTTATAGAAACGAGGCTCTTGGATGTAAAAATTTTGTCCAGTTTTCTGCTTCCCTTCTAATCTTGTTTGCATTGGTTTTGTTTTTATGCATTTTTTAAAATTTAATATAATCAAAATTGTCCATTTTGCATTTCGTAATGTACTCTAGTTATTCTTTGGCCATAAATTCAGAAGACTACTCTTTACCACCATGCAATTATCAGATTAAAATATGTGTGCTATTTCCAAAATCCTCCTGGATATTATCTCACCTAATCACTGTCCATGCTCATAATGATAGGGAACATTGGCCAGTTCTCCATTTCAGTGATATTCTCAATTGTTCCAAGAAATTGAAATCAAGTTTCCAAACTTCTAGTTTGAAATTGTCATTCTTATCATCTCCTTCTTTTGTTTTAATAGGAGCATTTGTCCCTTTTCAGCACTTGTCAATGGTTTAGCCATTTCATAAATCTTTTCTTTGTGTATTCAGTGATGCAGTTATTTGGGTCAGGAACTGGGAAGTTCTATCCAGACAGATACCTCATGTTTTTTTAAAAAAATATTTTATTCAGAAGGAATATTATTGTTCTATAAGAAATGATTAGGAGAATGATAATATGAAAATCTGCAAAGTCCTCCATAACTCAAATAAAATGAAATATATTGTATATATAGTAATGACAATGTAGAATGATCAGTTGTGAATGACTTTGCTATTCTCAGCAATACAATGATGCGAGTATTCTGACTTATGATGAAACATGCTATCCATATTCAGAGAAAGATCTGATTGTGTCTGAATACAGATTGAAGTATATTTTTTATTATTTTGACAGTTTTTTTTCTTTTTATGATGTGGATCTATTTTCTTTTGCAACATGACTTTTATGAAAATATTTTGCACAATTATACATGGGCCTTCTTAATGCATGATGGGAAAAAGGGGGAGAAACTAGAACTAAAATTTTTAAAAACAAATTTTAAAAAACTGTGTCATGTAACTGGGGAAAATAAAAATATTAATACACATATTAGTCTGATTGAATTTTATGTTTATGGGTCTCATTAAACAGTTGATATTCAAACAGGTTTCAGTTGCCATAAAGCCTATTACCTTAAATGTTTAAGGAGAGAGACTTCCCATAATGTATTATTGCTTTTTAAAAATGCTAGTTAATGATAAGACATCAGTGTTTTGTTTTTGTTTTGCTTTAATTACTAATTAGTTGTTTTCTGAAATAGATTTGATGTGTATCTGTGGCAAATGTGTATGTGTGGGTGTGTGTGCATAAGCACATGTGTACTGATCTTCATTAGATATGAAATCCATAAGAAAAGAGACAGTCTTTTGTTTTTATATTTTTATCACTTAGGACAGTATCTGGCACATAGTTGGTGTTTAATACATATTTACTGATAGATCACAAAGTGGATTAAATTTTATATATTGAAGTACCAAGGACAGAACTATTAATGAACAATTATTTATTAATTTTTTAAAATTTCCACCTTGAGAAAAGGATAATCCTTCTTTTCATTGTAAAAAGGGTAGACTATAAGTTTGGGATACTGTATATATTTCTTGATTTTTCTTCTCCTTTTTTCTTCTTTAACAAAGGACAGTTTTCTGAATAGGGAAGAAGAACATGAATCTAAAAATGAATTTTACATGTTAAAAAAGATAAACAGGTAAATAAAGTTATTGATGGAGTTGACCATTGATTAGTTTAATTGATGAATAGGAATGTTATTTGAGCAATTTATGGAGCATTTTTATATTTAGTACTTGTTATTTTTATATCATTATATTGGCAACAAGATTCTTTTTAAAAATATGTTTGTTTTACATCTCCTTTCTATAAATTGTTTTTATGGGATTTTGTTCCATTTTGTTTTGTTTTGCCCACTAAAATTATTGTGTCATATTGAATTTCACAATGAATATGACTAAAGATAGTGAACTAAGGTAATTAATTTCTTATTCAAGCTAACATTTCACACATGCCCATAAATCAGGTTTTGAATGTGCTTTAAAATATCATCAATGAACAACAACAATAAAATGCTTATCCAAAGAAAAGAATGAACCATTTTAAAATAATGAGAACAGATTGCTTAATAGTAATATTCCCTATACAGGAGAATGTATCATTAGCCTATAAACCAGCCTTCCATTCTGTCACTCCTCAACATGTGGTCTCAATGTGTGTGTGAATTGAAGAGACATTTATTACTTCATATGTGCTCTGATACTTTGGGATTATCACTTAATTAACTTGGTATAAATAGATTGAATAAGTGGTGTGAATCCCAATGGAGACAACACTTAGGATGCTATGATAGATCATCAAAAGAAATACTAGGAAATGAACTGTTGAGAACAGAAAATACATGTGCTTTGTTTCTCCTAGGCATCTGTGATCAGGAACAGTTTTTGAAAGGTTTCTTTACCAGTTTTATTTTACATCATTAACTGGCACCAAAACCTGCCCCATAAGATTTTGTTGACATTCATGGTCATATTTTTCACATATTCTTTGTCACCACTAGTTAATTTGGGATAAATTCTTGGGATTATAAGCTTCTTGAGGGCAAAAACTGATTTTCATTTTCATATTTATGCCTATGCCCCTCATACTCAAAATAATACCAGGCATATAGTAGGTGCTTAATATAAAACAATAATAAAAATCTAAAACATCTTTGTAACACTTACCCTACAGCCATCAGTATGCTAAGTGCTTTTAAAGTGATTATTTCCTGAACTTCAAAGTAATTTCAAAAAATTAAGTCTTTCTTATTATTAGGCTGATTTTACAGATGAGGAAACTGAACACAGGATTGGTGATTTTCCAAAAATCATAGGGCAAGAAAGTAAATAAGGTTACATTTGAACACATCTTCCTGACTTTAGGCTTAGCACCCTACCCATTTTGTTACATAACTATTTATTGAATAGAATTGATAGATAGAAGTTTATATGAATGGCTTGAGCAGAAAGGGAGAAATAAGGGCCCCATATTTGTTTTCAGATAACTTGGATTCAAATTTTCAGGACAGAAAGCCTAGTGAAAGAAGCTATAGAGTCAACCAGTCCATGGCCTGATGCTCATTCTTCAAGAATTGATTCCCTGGACGTGACAAAATGAGCAAAAAGCAGAGGTCTTTGTGAAAAGGAACCATTTTTTGTAGGGTTGGGGTGAGTGGTAGACCCACATGAATGATAAGCCAACTCAAGATTGACTACAAAGTAAAGGGGGCAGATGTTTTCTGCTTGATTTGGTACATAGGTGATGTAGAGACATGTGATTTAATGTGGCCTTAGAAGTTCATTATTCACTCACAGGTGACCAAAGAAGCTGTGTAGATTCAAGATAGCCATACAGAAGAGAGAGTTCATTCAGTTCAATACAAGAAAGAAATAACTTAATTTCTTCTGACATTCTCATGATCCTGACTATTTCTACCAATGGCTTTAACTTCATGGAAGCTCACTACAAAGAGTTTACTGATAATTTACTAAAAATCATTCTCATCTATGTTTGGCAAAGCCCTACCTAGGCAGAGGGAGAAAAAAAGCTCTTCATTGACTGTTACTTTAAAAATCCATAATGTTCTGGAATATTAGGAGTCAGCAACACAAGATATATCAGTATTGAAGAGGCCTTTGAGCTTCACGTCAAAGGATACTTCAGGAAGAATGGATTAGACTCAGGAATACTGAAGTTTGAATCCTTTTTCAAACACTTTTTTTTTGGGGGGGGACTTTGGACAAGTCAAATAATCTCTTTCAACCTCAGTTTCTTTATTTTAAAATTAGGAGGAGAGGCAGAAACGAGATGGGGGAGAAAAGGTAGTGACTCATTTGAATTCTCCCAAATTCCCTTCCAAGCAACTTAAAACTAACATTTCAGAATGAATTCCGAATTGCCAGAGCCCACAAAAGGACAGAACAAAACAATTTTCTAGGCCAAGATGATCTAGAGAGATCATTGCACCAAGATGAAAGCAAGGTACAATCCATCTTATGCTGCACCAGAAAAAGGACTTGGAAGTGATTTAATGTGACAGCTGTGGCTTTCAGGGCTCTCAGGCCACAGAAAGAAAGGAAGCATAGAACTAGTCAGAAGGAGATTAAAGGAGATTGTGCTGGAAGAAGATACATGGGTATGGGTCCCAGTCATGGTCCCAGACTCAGAATGAGATAGAAGATGACTAAAGAAAGAAGATTAATATGCTAGAACCTGCCACAGCAAGAACAGAGCTGAAATAAACATTTGATATTCAGATGCCTAACTCAAGAGAAATCATGAGGAGCTCAGTAAAGTTAAATGCCATGGGAAAGTGACACTTGTATCTCCTAAAAACTTTCTCATTATTAGGGCAGTTAGAAGGATTATAAATAGACAAAGGATACTGAATATCATGGGGTGAGCTGAATTTAATGGGGTAATTTTCTGAAAGAAAAAAATAAAGGAGTAAGAAAAATGAATGCAGAGAGAAAGGGAAAGGAAAAGATAGAATGGGATAAATTATCTGACATAAAGGAAGTGTGAAATGATTTTTACTGATGAAGAAAATAGATGAATTAGCAGAGCATTTGAACCTTACTCTTACTGGAATTTTCTAAAGAGGGAGTACTATATCCTTAATTGGGCACAGAAATCTTTCTTACCTTACAGTACAGTAGGAGGATGAGTAAATAAGACAAAAGGGGTGGGGCTGAGAGAAGGAATAGCAGTTTGGGGTAGGTGGTAATCAGAAGTAAAACACTTAAAGAGAGACAGGGTAAATGGAGAAAGTACTATTTTTAAAAAGTACAAAAGACAATGGAGAGAAATATGTAGGAAACATAATTATGGGGAAAAAATCACAGCAAGTTTCTCTGATAAACTCCTAATTTCTCAAAGATATAAAAAGTCGAATAAAATTTATAATTGAGGGAAAGTATAGGGGGAAGGGAGGCACAGATACACAGATAGAAAGAGAGAGAGAGAGAGAGAGAGAGAGAGAGAGAGAGAGAGAGAGAGAGAGAGAGAGAGAGAGAAAGAGACAGAGAGAGACAGAGAGACAGAGAAAAGAGAGACAGGGAGAGACAGAGACAGAGAGACTGAGTCATTCCTCAATTGATAAATGGTCAAAGGATATGAACGAGTAATTTTCAAAAAAAGCATTTAAAGGCATCTATAGTCATTTGAAAAAATTCTCTAAATAATTATTAATTAGGAAAAATTAAAATTAAAGAAACTCTGATGTATCACTCACATCCATCACATTGGTTGATATAACAAAAAAAGAAAATGACAAATGTTGGAAAGGATTTTGGAAAATTGAGACACTAATATATTGACTATTGGTGAAGTTGTGAACTGATCCAACCATTCTGATGAGCTATTTAGAAGTATGCACAAAGGACTGTAAAATCTTGAGTACCTGTGATCCAGCACTTTCATTACTAAGTCTCTGTTCCAAAGATTAAAAAGAAAGAAAGAAAAAGAAATAGGAGTCATGCATGAAAAAAAATATTTATTGCAGCCTTTTGTGGTAGCAAAGGATTAGAAACTGAGGGGATGCCTATAAACTGAGCAATGGATGAACGAGTTGTGCTATTTTATTGTGATGGGATATTCTTTTTCTGTAAGACATAGTGAGCTGGGTGCTCTCAGAAAAAAATCTTTACTTAGTGAAATGAACTAAGCCAGAAGAATATAATGATACAAGACAGTTCTGAAGGATTTATGAGGAAAAATGCAATTTTTATTCAGAGAAAGAATTGATGGAGTCTGAATGGAGATAAAAACCACATTTTTCCCTTAATTTATTTATTTTTCTTGGTTTTGGTTTTTTAAATCTTTTGGAAGGTCTGTATTTTCTTTCATAATCTAACATGGAAATATGTTTTGCATAAATGCATATGTATAAACTGTATCTATTTGCTCGTCTTCTCAATGAGGGCAATCTCATATTCATATTATATCTATATAGACATATATGACATGAATATATATTTATATGTTTAATATAATTATAATCAAACATTTTTTCCACACTAGCTATGTTGTGAAAGAATCAGAACAAAAGGGAAAAAAACATGAGAAAAAAAATCAAAAAAGTGAAGATATTATGATTTGATCATCATTCAGATTACATAGTTCTTTCTCTGGATGTGGATAGCATTTTACATTATGAGTTTTTTGGAATTACCTTAGATGATTATACTTCTGAGAAGAGCACACTCTATTTTAGTTGATCATCTGCACAATGTTGCTGTATTAAATAATAATTTTAAAGTAAGATATATTCTAGCCACGTTTAAGAGCCAGACAGAATTTTGCAATTAATTTCTGAGGTAATAGACATTGAAGAGTATTGAGTAAAGTAGCAACATAGTCATATCTTTCTTTAAGAAGATCAATTTTCTATCTGCCATAAAAGAGGGAAGAAAACGCTTTTCCAATGAAGAGGAAAAGGAGGAGAGGAGGGAGGCTGAGTAAACTTTACTCTCATGAAAACTGGCTCAAAAAGGAAATAACATACACACTCAATAGGGATATAAAGGTTGATCTTACTCTGTTGGAAAGTTGAAGGGAAAGAGTACAATAGAAAGGGTAGTAGTAATAGAAGGGAGGCAATTGGGGGAGGAGGATGTAGTGAGAAGTAAAACAGTTTTTGAGGAGAGACAGGGTGAATGAAAAGAGAGAATACAATAAACAGGGAAGGAGGAATACAGTTAGCAATAGTAATTGTGAAAAAAAATTGAAGCAAGTTTCTCTGTCAAAGCCTTCTTTTCTCAAATATATGGGGAACTGAGTCAAATTTATCAAAAATATGAACCACACCCCCAATTGATAAATAATTACAAGATACAAACTATGCTGAAAGAGCTACAGAATTGTTCATATCCTTTGATTTAAAAATACCACTACTATATTTTCAACATAGAGAAGAGCTAATCCAATTCCAATTGATCAATGATGGACAGAATCAGCTACATCCAGAAAAGGAACACTGAGAAATGAGTATAAATTGTGAGCACTATTTTGTTTTGTTTTGTTTTGTTTTTCTTCCCAGATTATTTTTAGCTTCCGAATACAATTCTTCCTTTGCAACAACAACAACAACAACAACAACAAAATTCGGTTCTGCACATATATATTGTACCCAGGATATACTATAAAATATTTAATATGTATGGGAATGCCTGCCATCTAGGGGAGGGGGTAGAGGGAAGGAGGGGAAAAATTTGGAACAGAAGGGAGTACAATGGATAATGTTGTAAAAAAATTACCTATGAATATGTACTGTCAAATAAAATGTTATAATTATAAAATTGATTTAAAAATTAAAATAAATAAATAAATAAATAAATAAATAAATAAATATAAAATAAAAATACCACAACTAGGCATGAATCCCAAAACATATTTTTTAAAGGGAAAATGACTGATATGTGTAACAAGTGTTATAGCAGCTTTTTTTCAGGGCAAATAATTGGAAAGTGAGAAACTGTCCGTCAATTGGCAATTAGCTGAATAGAACCTGATATTTGTACATGAATGATGCTATTGTTCTATAAGAAATGATGAGCCCGGATGCTCTCAGGAAAAAAAAAAAAAAAAAAAAAAAAAAAAAAGAAACTTGGAAAGTCCTCCAAGAACTCATACAAAATCAAATGTACTATGTACAAAACAATAGCATTGTTTTGGAATGTGAATGACTGCTGTTCTTAGCAATACAGTGATTAAAGATTATTCTGAAGAAGTTAGGGTGAAAAATGAATAACCAGAGAAAGAGTTGATTGTTTCTGAATATAAATTGAAGTATCTTATATTTAAAGTTTATTTCCTAAAATTTAAGGAGAGAAAGAAAGAGAGAAAGAGAGAGAGAGAGAGAGAGAGAGAGAGAGAGAGAGAGAGAGAGAGAGAGAGAGAGAAGAGAGAGAGAGAGAGAGAGAGACAGGAGAGAGAGAGAGAGAGACAGAGAGAGAGAGAGAGAGAGAGAGAGAGAGACAGAGAGAGAGAGAGAGAGAGAGACAGAGAGAGACAGAGAGAGAGAGAGAGAGAGAGAGAGAGAGAGAGAGAGAGAGAGAGAGAGAGACAGAGAGAGACAGAGAGAGAGAGAGAGAGAGAGAGAGAGAGAGAGAGAGAGAGAGAGAGAGAGAGAGAGAGAATCATCCACATAAAAAATCAACATGATCTAGGGAAGGGGCCAAGATGGTGGAATAAAGTCAAGAAGCTGCTTGAGCTCTCCCAGTTTCCCTGGAAAACCACATGAAACTAAGCCTCTTAACAGAGACTGATGGAATGAAACCATTCCCCAGACTGAACAAACTTTAATATGAGTCTCACTGGGGTGAAAAGGGTGTTCAGCCCACCTCAAACAGACTCTGGGAAAGCTGGTATAAGGGTCTTAATCACAACAAATCAGCAACTAAGACCCTCAATTCTGGCTCAGTAGAAGAGCAATTCAGTGGAGCAGCTTTCAGTATCAGCTCAGAAGGCAAACTTCCTGAAAAGAGTGATATAAATTGGTTTCAAGCCCAAAGAGGCTTCTTGGAAATGCTCATAAAAGACTTCAAAAGACAATCAAGAGAGATAAGGGAAAAATAAGAAAAGAAATAATAGATATGCATAAGAGAATCAACAGTTTGGAAAAGGAAGGAAAAAATTGTCTGAAGAAAATAAATCATTAAACAGTAGAATAAACCAAATTGGGAAAAAAAAAAAAAAAAAGATACAGAAGATAAGTGAAGAAAACCACACATTAAAAATGAAAACAGGATGAATGGAAACTAATGACTTTGTGAGACAGCAAGAATCACTCAAACAAATTAAAAAGAATGAAGAAATGGAAGAAAATGTAAAATACCTCATTGGAAAAAACAGCTGACCTAGAAAATAGATCCTGAAGAGAATTTAAAATTATTGGCCTACCGGAAGTCCATGAGCAAAAAAAAAAAAAAAAAAAAAAAAAAAAAGAGCCTGTATAGCATTCTACAAGAAGTCATTAAGAAAAACTGCCCCAATATTCTAGAAACAGAGGAAGAACTCATGGAAAGAATCCATTGATCACTTCTGGAAAGAGATCCCACAAGGAAAACCCCAAGGAACATTGTTGCAAAATTCCAAAACTATAATCTCAAGGAAAAAAAATATTGCAAGCTTCCAAACAAAAACAATTCAAATATCAAGGAGCAACAGTCAGGATTACCCAAGAATTGGCAGCTGCTACAATAAAAGATTGGAGAACTTGAAATACCATATTCCAGAAGGCAAAGGAACTGGGGTTGCATCCAATAATTAACAATGCAGTAAGATTCAGCATCATTTATCAGGGAAGAATTTGGAGCTTCAGTGAAGAAACTTTCAATCATTTCTATTCAAAAAACTAAAACTAAACAGAAAATTTAGTTTTTAGAAGGGTAAATAGGGGAAATATATATATATATATATATATATATACATATATATATATATACATATATATGTATATATTATTTAAAGATTAAACTGTTCACATTCCTAAATAGGAAAATAATATTTATTAACTCTTGTGAACTGTATATATCACTGGAACAGAGAGAGAGGGACATCTCATGGACTGAGGGTGTGTTAGTGAATGGACACTAATATGATAACATCAAAGAAAAAGTTATTAAAGGGTGGGAAAAATGTATACTGAAAAAAGAAGAAAGATATAATGGAATAATTAGTTCACATGAGGTGACACAAAAGATGTATTATAATTGAAGGAAATAAGGGAAAAGGATAGGCATTGTCTGAAGCTTGATGTCATCAGTTTTGCTTCTAAGAAGAAATAACTCAATTATTCATTTGGGGATAGAACTTTAAACTTATAAAGAAATAGGAGTAGAAATAGAACAGAAAAGGGAGGGGATGCATAGAGGAGAAGGCAGAAACACTAGGGGAAAAGGTAAGAGAAAGAGGGAAGGGATGATAGGTGATAAGGTACTGGGGAGATGGGTTAAAAAAAAATAAGTAAAACAAGATGTAAGGAGTGGCTGGAAAGAGAGAATAAAAGCATTTAAAATGAAGAAAATAGGTTAGAGATAAATACAAAGCACTTGAATGGGATGAACTCTCCCATAAAACAGAAGTGAATACAAAAGTGGATTAAAAAATAAACAGAATCCTACAATATGGTGTTTACAAGACATTTGCTACAGAGAGACACATACAGAGTAAAGGTAAAAGGCTAGAAGAGAAATTATTATGTTTCAGATGAAGTAAAAAAAAAAAAAGCAGCGGGAGTAATTTGATCACAGATAAAGCAAAAGTAAAAATAGATCTTATTTAAAAAGGGAGGAAAGCACATATTGATAAAGGGTACCTTAAATAATGAAGTAGTAACAATAGTAAGTGTAAATGCACCAACCGGTAGAGTAGGCAAATTCCTAGAGAAGATTTTAAGGCAATTAGAAGAACAAATAGATATCAAGACTCTTCTAGTCGGGGATCTCAATCTTTCTGACTCAGAATCAGACAAATCTAATCATCCAAAAGTCTACTAGAAACAATTCACAGCTTTATCAAAGTTGCAGGACATAGAATAAACCTATACAAATCATTAGCATTTCTACATATTACTGACAAAGCCTAACAGCAAGAGATGACACAGTAAATTATGGTAATTATGGTAGACAAAATAAATTGTCTACTCACCAAGACAAACCCAAGAACTATATGAACACAATTACAAAATATTATTCACACAAATGAAACCAGTTCTAAACAACTGGAAAAAATATCAATTGTTTGTGGCTAGGTCAAAATAATATGATAACACTGACAATTCTGCCTAAATTGCTTTACTTGCTCAGTGCCATACCAAACTGTCAAAACATTATTTTATTGAATTAGGAAAAAAATAACAAAATTCATCTGCAAGAACAAAATGAAGAACATCAAGGCAATGTCAATGAAAAAAATACAAAGGATGGTGACTTATCAGTACCCCTTCAAACTATTATAAAGCAACAGTCATCAAAACCATTTGGTACCAGCTAAGAAATACAGTGGTAGATACACATGACACAATAATCAAGGCCTGTAGTAATCTAGTATTTGATAAACCCTAAAACTCCAGCTTCTGGAATTAGAACTCACTATTTGACAAAAGTTGATGGGAAACTGGAAAGCAATATGTTAGAAACTTGGCATTAGACTTACATCTTACATCTTACATCTTGTAAGATCTTACATTAGATCTTACATCTCATACCATAATAAAGTTAAAATGGATACATGATTTGGTCATAAAGGATGATACTAACCAAATTAGGAAAACAAGGATAATTTACCTATCATATCTTTGAAGAAGGAAGGAATTTTTGATCAAAGAAGAACTAGAGAACATAACGAAAAGCAAAATGGACAACTTTGATTACATTAAATTATAAAGTTTTAGCACAAAGCAAATCAACATAAACAAGATAAAAAGGGAAGTACAAAGCTGGGAAAAATTTTTATAGTTAGCATTTCTATAAAAAGTCTCATTTCTAAATTATGTAAAGAACTATGTCAAATTTATAATACAAGTCATTCCCCAATTGACAAATGGTGAAAGGATATGAACAGAAAAAATTTAGATAATGAAATTAAAGCCATTTATAGTTATATGAAAAATTATCTAAATTACAATTGATTAGAGAAATGCAAATTAAAACTAATCTTAGGTACCACCCCATACCTCTCAGTTAGGCTAAAATGACAAGAAAATTTATGATAAATGTTGGAGGGAATGTGGGAAAACTGAGACACTAATACATTGTTGGTGCAGCTATGAAATGATTCACCCATTCTGGAGAGCAATTTGGAATTATGCCCAAAGGGCTATAAAACTCTACATACTTTTTGATCCAGTAGTGTCATTACTGGGTCTGTATTCCAAGAAAATCATAAAGGAGGGAAAATGATATTGCAAAAATGCAATTCTTTTTTGTGGTAGTAAAGAATTGGAAAAAAGAATGGATGCCTATCAATTGAGGAATGGCTGAATAAGTTGTAGTATATAAAAGTAATGGAATATTATTGTTCTGTTAAAAAAATTATGAACAAACTGATTTTAGAAACGCTTGGAAAGATATACATGAACTGATGCCAAACTAAAAGAGCAGATCTAGGAATACATTGTACACAATAAGAGCAAGAATGTGTGATGATTAACTATGAAAACTTGATTCTTGTCAGTGGTTCAATGATCCAAAACAATTCCAATACACTTTGTACTATTGCCATCTGCATGCAGAAAAAGAACTAAGGAAACTGAATGTAAATTAACACATGCTGTGTTCACTTCTTTTTTCTGTTTGTTTTTTTTAATTCTTTCCCCATGGTTTTTCCCTTTTGCTCTGATTTTTCTCTCCCAACATGATTCATAAAGTAATGTGTATTAAAATAAATAACTTACTATAATAAAAATCAATTTGCAAGTGAGATGAGAAACTTGAAGCAAGGAGGTTAATCAGTATAATATTGCAATAGCCTAAGCAGTAAATGATGAGGAAGATTACAGATACCAAGATAGTTACACTTGAACAGGAGACAAAGGTATATAAAGGAGAACTGTTGCAAAGATATAATTCATAAGATTTGGAAATATACTGGATACATAGTTATTGGGTGAGAGAATGATGAATGTGAGGACAGTTCCTTGTCAGCAAGAGGAAGTTTGGGAGAGAGAAAGATTTTAGAAGAAAGATATAGGAAAGATACAACAAAATAGTCACCCATCTTTTAGAGTAGATGGAATTGGATCTAGAGAGTTTTTCTTAACAATCAGAGAGTTTTGAAACTCCTGAGTGCATTTGTAAGCAAAAGGAAAAAAAAACTAATAGATGAGATTTAGGGATTAAGTTTTGAAAAGATGATAGTCATGAAATGACAGAGAAAATGGGATTAAAATTACCTATAGAGTGGTTGGTCTTGGTAAGAAGAACGTTGATCTCTCCTTCAGAGGCTGGAATAACTTAAAAATAATATACATGATGTCAGAATATTATGAGTTATTAAAGCACACCTGACACAACATACTATCTTGAATACTTTTGAAAATCTCCATATTGAGGGCAGCTAGGTGACACAGTAGATAAAGCACCAGCCCTGAAGTCAGGAGGACCTAAATTCAAATCTAGCTTCAGACACTTAAAATGTCCTTGTTATGTGACCCCAGGCAAGTCACTTAACATCAATTCCTTCAGCAAAAATAAATAAATAAATATTTAAAAAAAAAAAAAAAAAAAAATATATATATATATATATATATTTAATCTCCATATTTTCCCATAATGTGTAGGCTCCCTTAATTTAAAAATTACATAAATCCAAAAAATAAAAGAATGGAAGAAGGTACTTTTTAGAGGAAATGGAAAAAATATTTTAAAATCTTGTGGATAAAAGTGAACAAAAAAAGTATAAAAAAGACCATATTGTTAGCTTAAAATTTGAGATGTTTAAAAAAACAATAAAATAAAATCAATGAGACAAAATAAGAAAAATAATGTTGACTGAAATATTATTAAATTATCTGTCAAACTGTATATGGGACTGACATGAGATAATAAATAAGACCAAGATATTTATGTGTAAAAGTGTGTGTGTGTGTGTGTGTGTGTGTGTATATGTATACATATATATATATAATGTCTACATATATATAATGATATAATGATACATATATATAGTTTCCAAAAAGAAAAATTATAAAACATAAATGACCAGGAAAAATACCCACTATATTATGAATAAATATAATAAGATATGAGATAATAAAAATTAAAGAAATTAAAATTAAACAATTCTGAGATTTTATCTTATTCACATTGGAAAATATGAAAAAAGTGGAACATTCAATATATTCAATGGTGAGATAATTTTAAGAAGACCAAAACAGTAATACATTGTTCATAAAGTTGTGAAGATATGTGGCAGTTTGTATTTCATTCTAAATTATACAAGGAAAGTGAATAAACAGTTCCTTCATTCCCTCAGGTACAACAATCATACCACTGAGCATTTTTCCAAGGAAATAAAATGATATGTGTATGTGTGCTCATACAGAAATACACAAATGCATGAATACATATATACACATATAAAACATTCATAACACATTTGATAATAATACACACACCTATATACACTCATACAAGCATGCTCATACATATATGTGCATGTAATGACTTACATATGTACATAATGCATGGTAGAGTCAGTGTCTTTTCTTTGGGGATGATTTAATAAAAACCTGAATAGAATGGACTATTACTGTAAA
The DNA here is from genome assembly GCF_048593235.1 of Sminthopsis crassicaudata. Lineage (NCBI taxonomy): Eukaryota > Metazoa > Chordata > Mammalia > Dasyuromorphia > Dasyuridae > Sminthopsis > Sminthopsis crassicaudata. The sequence continues at coordinate 144,665,094 of NC_133622.1, forward strand.
AAATGAAGAATTTGAGAATCTAGTGAAACATGGAATGATTTTTACTAATTAATCAGTAGGCCAAAGAATAACATGCACAGTGATTACAAAAGTTAAATGAACAGAAAGAACATTAAATGGGATATGGTCTCTGAGTAATTGAAATGGAAGGAAATATAGCTTTTTAAGAAATATAGCTCTTCCTCATGAACTCCTGCAGCAATAGGATTATTTTTATAGAATTTGTCATTGTTAGATACGGTATTTTTTTCTTCTTTGTCCTTTGTTTAACTATTGTTCTTTGTTATAAGTTTCAGTTTTAGAGGAAAATAGTTCTATAAATTATGGGATGTAAAATGTTATTAATAAACTTTATTAAAAAGAAAAAAAAAACCTTTTCTACTCAGGATAGTTTACCATTCAAAGGCACTCCAAAGGCAATTCCATTTTTAGAATACCTTTATTAGGAAGGTTTTCCTTTTGTTGAGCCAATATGTTTTTTTCCCCTTTTTTTTTTACTCTACACTAATTCTTCATTGCTCCTAATTTTGCTGTACCAATAAGACAGTCGTTTTCATTTTTTAACAGCTCTAAAATTTAGGAAATCTGTCCTAGAAGAACAATTTTTTATTTGCAGTTTCCTCTCATTGACAACCTGCTTTCTGGGGTTCAAGAAAATGATAAAACTTTAAATATATTCTTATTACTCCTCTCTTTCCTCGAATATAACATGTCATCCCCCCAAATTTGTCATTTCCCACATTTCCAAAGAATGACAATTGAGTTTTTCATAACACATTTGATAATAATACACACACCTATATACACTCATACAAGCATGCTCATACATATATGTGCATGTAATGACTTACATATGTACATAATGCATGGTAGAGTCAGTGTCTTTTCTTTGGGGATGATTTAATAAAAACCTGAATAGAATGGACTATTACTGTAAAAAATGAAGAATTTGAGAATCTAGTGAAACATGGAATGATTTTTACTAATTAATCAGTAGGCCAAAGAATAACATGCACAGTGATTACAAAAGTTAAATGAACAGAAAGAACATTTTAGTTTGATTCAGTGTTTTCAGTGAATGTGGATTTCCTAATAGACAGGAGAATAGAGTGATTTTATACTTAAACACTATCTTCCATCAAATACAACATGCATTTTTTTTTCTTCAAAATGACAATGAGATTGCTTGAAAAAGGATATGTGGACTACAAATCATGTATTTATGAGCAATAAATTTAATAAGAAAAGAACACCTCCTTCCATACACACATACTAATACACTTTTTGTCTTATGCATTAAATAAACATTGGAAGACACACCTACATTTGCTTTTTTGACACACATGGCCCCTTCCCCTGCATCTGGCCTATCTGATAAATAAGTATCTCTGCATCATGGCTGTCAGCAGCAAATACTTGCCAGTTGCTTAGAAAAGAAGACAGAGGTCAATACCCTGTTTCCCCGAAACAAACCTGTCACATCACTGATGTTCCACTTGACTAACCTTTAGGGACTGAGGGAAACCAGGTCCACTTCTTGAAGACATCGCTTGTCTTTCTTGCCAAATGAATTCACAACAGGTTTGGTTCTAGGTAAAAAAGTAAATTCGAATGACAAGTTGGTAATAGCAGAATAAAACTGAAAGGTAAAACTTAACTAACAGATATTTCCAAAAATTAAAAAAAAATGTTAAAAGCTTCCAATAAGTAAAATATCAAAAAAAAAAAAAAAAAAAAAAAAAGAAAGAAAAGAAAAAGAAAAAAGAAAAAAAAAAGGTTGTCTTTCCTTTGTGGACTTAATACTATTTTATTAGAAAGCAAGGTTGTAAAGCATGGATGATCAAAAGAGAAGTCAGTACTTCTCTGGCAGAAGTAAAGGGGCTTCAAACATTATGTAAATATACACAGTTATAATGAAAATATCTTTTCATAATACACTTGCCCAACTTTCAGCTGTGAATTTCCATAGGAATTGTTTCCAGAGACAAGCTTCAGGGAGAGGATCAATTAATCTGCTGAATGAATTTTTTGAATCCATTCTCAATGCTGGAGACCCCCTCGTGTGCTTGGTAATTACCCCAATATTTCCTGCACGCTTGTTTAAACGGCTTACACTTGGGCTTCCTGTGAAGAAGGACTCTCTCTCGGCTGATCTGAGAAAGTAGAAAAAGGCAGCATGTCTTATCACTCTGTCTCATTCCATCTGCAGCCAGTGGGGGGTATAGCTAATCATTGTCATTGGGACATCGGTGGAGCAGTCTGGGGGACATAGATAGATTTGACACCAAAGGAGATGGGAACTTTCCAACAGTGTTCATCTCAGAAAACTCATCTTGCTCTCCTGTTTTGAAAAGCAAAAAGATATGCCCCCTTTCAATTGGAAGCTTTTCTCTTAATTACATAAACAGAATGATCAAAGTTATTGTCAGACTTAATAAAGATGAGGGGATTAATAAAATAGATGTTGCTACTTTGGGGGGTCAGTGTGGGAGAACAGGGGCATCTGTGGGAAAAGAAGAGACAGGGACAGAGATGCAGAGAGATAAAAAGTCAGAGACAGAGACAGAGGCAGAGATAGAAAAAAACAGGGAAGGAAACAGACAAGGGAGAGAGCATTTAACAAGTTTGTTGTTTTCTTTATATGGAAATGTTATGAATGTAGTTGATGAAAAAGAAATGAAAGTTGTAAAGTTTCAAGCTGTGAAAAAACTTCAAAGTATATTCAAATGTCACAATGATTTTTCTTCCATCTTTAAGGAGTAAGTTTTTCAAAAGAGAAATATGATAGCTCTTTTATCCATGCATGTTTAATCTATAAACAGGAGAGGAAAGCAGAGTATGTTCTTTGCACATAAAATAATCCCATATTGAAAGTCTACTTTTTTTTAACCCTGAAATTAAAGTATCTTCAATGCCTTTAAAAAGTGACATTCTTGGTATATTAGAGAAGTGTTTGACAAGGATACTGGGGTCAGAGATTCTCTGTTGTAAGGAGAGTAAGTATAGAATATGTTCCTATTAAAGATTAAAACTAAGCATTACAACAGAAAGAAACAGGAGTTTTGATGGGAAATATATAAACATGATGAATGCAAAAACAAAAGGAAAATCAAAGCATTTCTCTTTATTCTAGAGGCATTTATGGTCTAACCTCTCCCCTATTGTATACCAGTTGAACTAGATGAACTAGATTGAGGTTCCTTCTAATTAACTCTCAAAAATCTGTCATTATATCTTTAACAAATTCATTATAACTGCCTCCCTCCAGGTATTATGTTTCAAGATATGGCTCCTCATTTAGAACACCTATGAATTGTCATTCCATGTTTTAGATCCTTAGAAGATCCTCCTACTCTCAACAGGATATTTTAATAAGACAAATGTTATACATACTTTTATCTATTTTGTGCTAGTTTACAAGCTAGATACAAGTTTTGTATCTTATGACTCTTATAATGTGTTATTGTGCCATATAGGTAATGGAGGTTCAGCTACCAGAGTTCAAAATCTAGATGGTGACAACATATGAATGTGACAATAACCACCATTTCCACCCACATCAACATCGTCATTGTCATCACAAAGAATAAAGATGATTAAGGTATAAATTTGCCTTCTTCAAAAAGCATCCTTTCAAGTTTTGGAGTCAGGATAAGCTAAGCTAACAAGCCCACAAGCTCTAAGCATATATGTACCAGATACTGTTAATAATAGTTGGGGACCAAAAAAATAGCCCCCTCTTTCAAGGAGTTTACAATCAAATGTCAGAGGCAACATGCAAATAACTAAGTACAAACGACATGTACCTAGGTGCATACATGTATATGACAAACTAGATAATCTACAAAAGGAAAAAAAACAAAACAAAAATGAGAGGCTTGGAAAATTATATTTTATAGAAGATGAGAGTTTTACTGAAAACTGAAGGAAGTCAAGGAATCTAGACAGCCAAGAATTCCAGCAAAGCAATTTTATTACATTTTATTACAGAATAACTGATTGGACAAGCCAGCATATAATAGGTGATAAATGAATAGGAATTCCAACAAAGGAGATATCATTTTAAAAGTCATACCCTATAAAAGGGAGGCAGAAACATGGTGGCAGCACTTGTCTATTCTCTCCCCCAAAGTCCTGCAAATACCTTTAAATAATGTTTGTATGTGAATTCTAAAGCAGAAGAACCCACAAAAAAAGGAATGGAAAAAATGATAGCAGAGTAAAAACAGCACTTGTCTGTGCTCTCCCCCAAAGCCTTCAAATATCTTTAAATAATGATTCTAAGTGAATTCTAGAGCAGTAGAGCCTACAAAGAATGTAATGAAAAAAATATGTCTAGCTCTAGACAACTTCGAAGGCGGGCAGAAAAGGTAAGTTACAACAGTCAGCCTGGCCAAGTCAGTCCCAGCTCCAGTCCCAATAAACCAGGAGCAAGCCTCAGGCTGAATCAATGGCTGCAATGATGGTTATCAGACCTTTCAGCCAACAGATACCAGACAGTCTGTCTCACCTGCGTGAGAGCAGAATACAGTCCATCACAGAGCTTGCCAGCACAAATGAGCTCCAACAAATCAGAAGCAAGCCTTTAGAGACACTGAAACAGCAGCATTAGTAGCAGCTACTGCTTCCAAGGTGCTCAGCCCATAGACAGTAAGGGAGTCACTCATATCAGAAGGAGATCACAGAGGTCACTTTACTTTGCTCATACTTAGATCTGGATCCCAGTCCTGGGTGGCAGTTCCAAAGGAAGGAGGAGAACTAGCACATCAAATATAGTGACCATAGTGAAAAGGAGACTTTCTTAACAGTTTCAGGAAAGAGTGTTTGTGGGGAGTTCTAGATCAGGGCCCAGGATAGGAGAGTAGTAAACAATTCTTGGATCATCCCATCTTGAAATAAGTGAAAACTTACAGATCCCTAAAAGTATCTGTGAAAACAACTGCATAAAACCCCTGAATCTTGGGATAGTGTATCCTCCATCATGGATGCAGAGCCCTATTTTAACAATGACTTAAGTCGTGCAATAGGCCAGTGAAATAAGGAAACAACAGAAAACAAAATTCTGACCATAAATTTAATTTATACTTGTTTTTTGTTCTCTGGAGGAAATCATATCTTGTGCTAGCAGGCTGTGATAATGAATGTAATCATGAATAGAGGGAAAAGAAAAGGAGGTTAGATCATTTATATTCTCTCTTTTATAAACATGGAAAAAAGAGAATTTTACTTGTAAACTATTGACAAAATATTTCCTTCTTTCTCACTAACTTGTCTTCTTGGGAGGAAAATTGTACTCTGATATATTGAAATAATCTCTCAGTGTCCCCTCCCTCCCTCTCTTTCTATCTAGTTTCTTTTTATTTTCTCTCATAGAAGTATTACTATTTTTAAATTATACTTTATTTTTAATTTTTAATGTCTAAATTTTACATGTACTTTAAAATTTTATATCATTGGAAATCTCCCATTTTCCAATACTGCAAACCATTCATTGTAACTAAGATTAAAAAATAAAAATATTCACTAAAACCAATCAATACATCAACTCTTTTATCATAAATGCAAAAATTCTACTTCCTAGTTCAATACCATCACAAAAAAGTGAAGAAACTGTGTTCACTCAATTCTTCTCCAGATCTAATTTTTTTCTTGTCTTTTACTTTACATTGCTACAATGACTTTGTACAGCTTTTTTTTTTAAATCCTGCTTACTGTTATCTGTATCAGTTACCACATTCTTCTCATAATTCTTCATATCTATTTTTTATTATAGGACAGAAATATCTCATAGACACACATGTGCCAAAATGTGTTTACATATTCCTTAAACAATGAGTGTCTATTTAGTTTTCAGTTCCTTGATACCTTACATAAAATGTTCTGCTGTGAATATTATAGTATGTATGAAATTTGTCTCTATTCTTTTGCTCCCTTGTAGTATATGCCAAAAGTGGGTCAAAGGATACAAGTGATATTTTAAAAGAATGATTCCAGCATATTTTAGAATTTTTAGAATTTTAGAATCCAAAATAAAATGAACCTATTCAGATCCCAGCAATGGGATTCCTCATTCCTCATTTTATGCTTCTATCTAATCTAATCTAAATGTAATGTTTCCATCTTTTCTCATATGCGGCAATTATCTAGGTATAAGGTGAAACCCCAGGATTATTTTGATTTATTTTCTCATTATTAGAAGCATGAAGCATTCTTTCACATGATTATCAAGATTTTGATTAGGCTTTAAAGAAACATTTGTTCCAAATAATTTATTTATAAGAATTGATTCCTTTAGATGAGTAACATTTTAAAAAATGCATCAATTCCTTCCAAATAATAGTCCAATGGAAAATGTTTCACAAATAAACAACAACATTGCTGCCATTACTGTTTGTTCTTAGTGCTCAAGGACCAATCCATTCATGCTGCTGGACTCAAGATACAGTGTACATTGATTATGGGTGATCTGTCCAATACAAGCTAAGAAGACCCAATTACAGGTCAGGCACAAATAGTCTGTCTGAACATTTGGATTGTATATTTATCTAGATTTGCATATCTCATACTTCCTTTATGCTACTATGATTTTGCTTTGATCATAAAGCACAATCCCTTCTTTGATGCAAGCACAGAATGCTGGATAGTCCTGTACCAGTGTCTCCCATATCTCACTATTAGTATTAAAGTTATTGAGAGAGAAGTGGACATTTATTGAGAATGTCCTTGCACCATTTCTTCTGATCTCCCTTTGAGCACTTGCCTTGTGGCAGCTTTTCATAAAATAATCTTTTAGGTAAACAGATATTTGGCACTCAAACTACATAGCCAATGACATTGCTAGTTTACCCTCAAGCCATTTTAACTGAGATCAGAATAAAAGCAAAATTTTAATTACACAAACATGCATTTAAATTAGTAAATAGTTTGTCCACTTTCAAGTTGTTTAAATTCTAGTGAATATTTACATAGGAAAATTACTGAGTTTTAAATATTTACATTTTAAAATACAAATGAACTCGTTTAAATGCAAGAAACTTCTGTTTCTTTTATTTCTTCCATTTTCCTCCAAATTTTATTCAAGTCCCAACATACTTGAAATGAAGTAGAAATGTTTTCAAATGAGGTGATATGAAGCATATTGATGATAGATGAGAAGAAGGAAAAAAAGCTGAAGAAGCAATTGTGAAATGATTTAGAGGCCTCTGGAATTGTAAAGATGGCTACAAAGATCAATTTAAAAAGTAATTGTGAATAACTTGAGGATTAGTTCAAGAAGAAAGAAAACTTTAATTGAAGAAGGTAAAAGGTTAGAATTGAAGAAAAAGAAGAGATAGAACAGAAGGTGAACTAATGATGAAGGAAAAGCAGGTGAAACACCACTTTTGTTGTTATTGCTGTTCATTTATTTCAGTGGCATTTGATTCTTCAGGACCCCATTGGGTTTTTCTTGGCAAAGATACTGAAGTAGTTTGCCATTTCCTTCTTCACCTCATTTTATAAAAAAACTAGTGAAACAGGATTAAGTAACTAGCTGCCACACACTTAGTAAGCATCTGAGGTCAATGTGGTCTTCTCCAGGCCTAGGTCTCTAACCACTGTGAATAGCACTGTGCAAAAGCTTACTAGATCTATAGTCAGAGAATAATTTAAGTTTTTTCCCCAAGTCTTGACCATGATATTTAATATCTTTGTCTCTAAGTAAGTCACTCAACACACTGGTTTAACATTCAATTTCCTGATGAGTAAAAGAATGGGTTAGAATAGATGAATTCTAGGGTCTTTCCTAGACCATAATTTTATGATCTCGTTATAAGGAGAAGAGGAGTTACAAAGAGAGGAACTTAAGCTGAAAGAAGAGAAGACAAGCACAAAGTGGAAAAAAAAAATAGAAGAAAAAGTATTAAATCTCCTTATTTTCAAAACATATGTATTAACAGCCTTCAACATTCACCTTTGTAAAACACTGGATTCCAATTTATTTTTCCTCTCTTACTCCCATTTCTTCCCCAGATGGCAAGTAATCCAATATATGCTAAACATGTGCAATTCTTCTCTATATATTTCCACATTTATCATGCTGCATCAGAAAAACCAAATCAAAAAGACAACAAGATGAGAAAGAAAATAAAATTGAAGCAAACAACAATGAAAAAGTGAAAATACTATGCCGTGATCCATATTTTGTCCTCACAGTCCTCTCTCTGGGTGCAGATGGATCTCTTCATCACGAGATCATTAGAATTGGGCTGAATCACCTCATTGCTGAAAAGAGCCAATTCCATCACAATTGATCATCATATAATCTTGCTGTTTCCATTTAGCATGTAAGATTCCCTAAACCTTTCTGAAATCATCCTGCTTATCATTTCTTATAAAGCAATAATATTCCATAACATTCATATACCATACCTTATTC